>NC_060123.1:447670624-448270624 GCF_021461395.2 Schistocerca americana | reverse complement strand
ATTCTTATTTCTAGTATTGATTCCATGAATTGAGCTATTGGTTGAAAAAGTGATATATTTTTAATGACAAATTTCATTAAAGAATAAATGTATTGGGAAGCAGTGGTTAGTATCCCTAGTTCCCTAAACAGGCTTCTGCAGGATGTTCTTGAGTTCACACAACATATAACTCTTACTGAACGTTTTTGTGCCCAGAAAACTTTAGCTTGGCTTGATGAGTTACCGCAAAAAATAATCCCATATGACATTATAGAATGAAAGTAAGCATAGTATGCCAGCTTTTTCATTTTTATATCCCCTATGTCTGACACAATTCGCATTGCAAATAGAGATTTGTTAAGATAATTCAGTAGTTCTGTGGTGTGTTTTACCCAGTTGAATTTATTATCAAGCTGTAATCCCAAGAATTTAACACCGTCCACTTCTCCTATCTGCTTGTCATCATATGTTCGGCATATACTCGTGGGACACTCCTTACAAGTTCTGAACTGCATGTAGTGTGTTTTTTCAAAGTTTAGTGACAAGGAAATGGCTGGGAACCACTGATTAATGACCACAAATATCTTATTAAACTACACTTGATTTGCTATTTATTGCAATGTTAGTATCATCGGCAAACAAAATGAACTTGGCATCTGGTAATGTTACTGATGAAAGGTCATTGGTGTACACAAGAAAAAGTAAGGGCCCTAAAATGGAACCTTGTGGGACCCCACATGTAATTAGTTCCCAGTTTGCTCTTGGCCACAGTTTGGTGGTGGCCATTCATCCACAACAATGATTACAGCAGAACTGGTATATAACATGGTTGCTTTCACAGGTGGCCCAGCCTCTTATGATGGGGTAGGATAAGTTTGTGACAGGACTGGAATAGTAATTGTAGTGTGGGTGGATTGGGGGATTGGGCGGGTCTTGCACCTGGGTCTTACCCGGGGAAATGATCCATGTGGCAAGGGGTTGGGATTGAGAGTGACATAGGGATGGACAAGGATGTTGTGGATGTTGGGTGGGTGATGGAACACCACATTAGGATGGGTGGGAAGGATCTTGGATATGATGTCCCTTTTTCAGGGCATGATGATATATAATCAAAGCCCTGACAAGGGTGTGGTTCAGTTGTTCCAATATGAGGTGGTACTGGATTATGAAGGCGGCACTCCCTTGTAGCTGGTTCCGGGGGTTGTTGGGGGCATGTGGGGATATGGCATAAGAGATTTGTTTGTGGACTAGGTCAGGGGGATAGTGTCTGTCTGTGAAGGCCTTTGTGGGAACTTCAGAGTACTGGGCAAAGACGTTCCCATCACTGCAGATATGCCATCCCCAGGTGACCAGGCTATGTGGGAGGGATTTTTTGGTGCGGAGGGGGCAACAGCTGTCAAAATGCTGGTACTGTTGGTGGTTGGTGGGTTTAATGTGGACAGAGATGTGGATGGAGCCATCAGAGAGGAGGAAGTCAACATCCTGGAAGGAGCCATGCAGGGTTGAAGAGGCCCAAGTGAAGTGTATAGGAGTGAAGGTGTTGAACTCGCAGAGGGATGAGGATAGTGTGCCCTGACCCTGGGTCCAGATCATGAAGATGTCATCGATGAACCTGAACCAGACCAGATATTTGGGTTTTGGGAGGCTAAGGAGTTTCCTGTAGATGCCCATAAACAGTTTGATGTGGGAGGGTGCCTTGCTGGTACTCACGGCTGCGTTTCAGGTTTGTTTTTATGCCTTCCCTTCAGATGAGTGGTAGGGTGTGTATGGGGGCTATAGTTAGTAAAGTGTATGAGGAAAGAGATTGTGGGTTTGGAGTCTGAAGGATGTTGGGGGAGGTAGTGTTCAATAGTGGTAGGACTATGGACAATGCTGGTGTATAGGGAAGTTGCATCAATAGGGACGAGTAGATATCCAGGAGGTTAAGGGGATGAGGATGATGGAAAGTCGATAAATATCTTTGATATGGGAGGCTCTGTTTTGGGCAATAGGTTGTTGGTGTTGGTCAGTGAGAGCCAAAATTCTTTCTGTGGGAGCACAATAACTGACTATAATGGGGCATCCATGATTGTTGGGTTTATGAATTTTGGGGAGCATGTAGAAGGTGTGTGTTTGGGATGTTGTAGAAGTCCTATGACAGATTGCACACCCACCAACAAATTTCTTGTGTGCAAGTTGAAACCAGATGATTTCTGGGATCTTAGTGCGTTCTTCCAAGAGTTGCAGAAAAGCTTATACAAAATAATTGAATATGCCTGGTTACAAATTTCATCAGACGACCCTAAAAAGAGAAATGCATACCATCCTACAGTTGTGGGTTTGTCAAAACATTGCAAAGGTATTGAGAGGTGCTGGGAGAATAAATTTACCACCCTCTAATACTTCAGTTTTCCCTATCATGTATGATAAACTTCTGCCAATCAAAAATGCCATGAAGGTAGACTTCCCTAATTCATTAGCATTTCCCATCTGTCAGCGCCTACCAAGTGCATGGTGTATTTGCACATCTGTCAGACAAAAACTACTGATTGAGGACTGAAAATGTGATGCTGAATGTGCATGTTTAGTGGGATTTCAACAGCAATGGTGCTGATTTTTTCAATACCTCCTGCTTCTGCTTGTGCAATGTGTAATGCAAATAAACATTGTGTGTTTTGTTGCATTTTCTCAAAACTAGCTTTCAGTTACTGCAATGAGTAAGACAGAAGAACCAGTGTGTTTCAGCAGTACAAAATTGCAACAGCACAAATACAATATTTTTCATCCAGAAAATTAAAATAGATATAGATTTTGAAAGATAATGTAACGAATTGTGTAATAACCACTACAAAAATATGCAGAAAGATGTATTACCTTATATATACTGCTTGCATCAAGGAAGCCCAAATAGGAAAGCAGAAAACAGTTTTTTGTTGTCGTCTACAATTTACTGTTAATTACAACATTGTTCAGGTGAACCATACAGTTGTTGTGTTACGAAAGGTGGCCATTTTAGTCTACAAGATCGTCAAGTTCCAAGCAGTTATTCAACAGTTCTTTCACTTCTAAGTTTAACAAGCAGTGTGTGTGAGCAATATTACTTGAATTTCACTATTTTATGCTTTTTTTACACATAGATGAAACCAAATAAGATGTATAGAAACACTGTAGCTGTGACTCCATGAAACAACCTTCGAGATTACTAGCACGCACACAGTTCTGCGTAACAGTGGTACAGTCCATAAGATGCTGATACACATGACAAACAAAAGTATCGAATAAAGGAATTCTGCTACCCATAGCCATTAACAGTCCAGTTATGACAAGCCAAGAGACCACACAAGCAACATAAGAATATAACAGGCAATGGAAACAAAAGCTGCAGAAATAAGTAACATGCTATTACACCCTTAGGGTTTTTAGTTTAAAAATAGCAACTGTATTTAGTAAGTCCATCAGCCTCAGCCTCAATATGTTAAAAATGATGGTGATTCCAGTATTCACAAATGCATTAAAAACTAAAAATGTAAACCTTGTCCACGGGTCCTGGCGGGCCCATCACTACCAACCAACTGCCTTTTTGACCTCTGTCAATGATATCATTGGATGCAGTGAGGGGGGCATGGGGTCATCACACAGCTTCCCTGCCATTTAGTCAGTTTTCATGAGCTTATCTTAAATACTGTGCTCGTTAAATTAACAAATCACAATTTGTTATTGGCTGCCTTTTTCATAGAGAATGCCTTGTTTATGTCATTGTTAATAACACCTAATCATGTACTTTTCTGCCTTATTGAGCATTATTGTTGTTAATTTCTTTCATTTTTATCTCTGGAACTGCTACATGATTATAAGTATTAACATACAAGAACATCCAGCAAAAGTATTTTCTTTTTTTCTTTCAGGATCATCCAATTTCTGTTTGGTTTGCGGTCATGGTGGGCACATGGATCACATGAAACGGTGGTTTGAATCACATAGTGTTTGTCCAACAGGCTGTGGCTGCTCCTGCCTGGCTGAAAGTGCATCTATTTTAGAGACGTAACAGTGGGTAACTTGGACGCATTGAAAGTTATCAGTATTCATTAGGCTGTTTGACAACTGAAACCAAATATCTTAGTACCTGCTGTTCCACAGTCCTTCATATGATAATGAAGGAAAGTGAGCTTCATTTTTGAAATATGTTTACTGTAAATTTTATCACGTGTATGTATGTTGTTGCCTTCCTTCACACAGTAATGAAAGAAAGTGAGCTTCATTTGTTAAATTCTGTTTCTCTGTGCATCTTGTAGTTTATATGTAAGGTCTTTTGTAAATTTTTCCATGTACATAATATTTTAAATTTTCGTTGGCAGGAGCTTTCCTTATTTTGAGTGAAAGAACTGTAAATAAATTACGTAAATGTTTGCACATGGAATCTCTCATGCTCTATATGGTGACTTAATTGTGACTTCTTTTGTGTAACCTACTCGAAGACTGCCTGTTATATAACTCAATTAAAGTGTCTGAAAATTGTAATAGAGAGTTTTCTGAATGCTGTTCCAAAATGTGCTGCCCAAATTAGACATTTTGTGCAAGCAAGAAATGATAAATGGCTTTGCTTTGAGACAGTGATAAATAACCTTCCCTTCTGTTCTTGCACAGTGGCTCCTGACTCCTGACTTTAAAGAGAATCACACAATCTTGCCTTCCTCCCACAAGT
Organism: Schistocerca americana; assembly: GCF_021461395.2. Classification (NCBI taxonomy): domain Eukaryota; kingdom Metazoa; phylum Arthropoda; class Insecta; order Orthoptera; family Acrididae; genus Schistocerca; species Schistocerca americana. The sequence continues at coordinate 448,265,964 of NC_060123.1, read as the reverse complement.
TACGAGTTTTGTGGGGAAAAGTACAGACCAATATTGTGGAAGCTTTTATTCACTATTTTGTATGTGATTTCTTACCAGAACTCATCTCATTTCAAAAATTATTTGTACTCTGCAGTTATTTAAAAGGAACTTAATTAGCATCCGATCAAGAAAACAAGACAGCAAATCGTTTCTGTTTTAAGTGATTGTGTTCCATTACTGAATACCTTTAGTTGACAACTTTATCATCACTTTACTGAATGTAATGTAAACTGCAGTAGTAGACAAAAAGAGCCTTTTTTGTTTGACTGTACATTACCATTGATAAGTCAGTGCAATCATCACAGCCCCCAAGTTCTTTTGGAAATAATTTAAGGTTGGCTAAAACATGTGTCTGTTTCTGTGAAATGCCAATGCCAGACTCAGATTTATTTCAAAATGTAAAATTGTGTGCGTTCCAGTAACTTATAAAATAGCATTGTTATTAGAATTAGCAGAGTGTTAACTGATTTTAGTCCACGCCTACGAGGTTGTAGAGTGTATGACCAGAAAATTGTTATAAGAATATAAGAGAGCGATTTAAGTGTAAACATAAATAAAATAAAGTACATTTTAACTGGAGGAATAAATGAAGATTTAGTGTTGGAAGAAGGGATAGGAACAGTAACAGCTAGTGATGAACCTAAATACCAAGGGATGAAAATTCCAAATGATAGAAAACAAGACAAAGCAAGTATTGGAATCCCCTGGAATAAGCACAGAAGAATTGCTATTAAAACAAGAACATTTAAAATAGTAGTTGAGAGTGTTACTACATATGATTCAGAAGCTTGCACAATAGAATTGCAATTAAATTCATAATAGTTAGCTGCAGAAATCGATTTCTTGGGATGTTTTTTGATGATACGAAGGGGAGAGAGAGAGAGAGAGAGAGAGAGAGAGAGAGAGAGAGAGAAGAAATGAAGTAATCAGAGACAGATGGATGTTCAAAATTCAGTTAATGATTTTATTCAACAGCAGCAACAACACTGGTTTGGTCATGTCAAAAAGATGCAAGAAAAAAGGCTTCCGCAATGTATGATGAACTGAATAGCAAACTGAAGAAGAAATAAATGGTCAGCCACCTAATACTTGGACAGAGATGGTTCAGTCATTAATGAGAAAGAAGAATATTCCTGAAGAGTTAAAGAGGGTTAGAGAAGAGTGGAGAAACAGAAATATTAGCACTCGGTAATCACAGGTTACATTACAAAATTTTATTCCCGCTAATGTTTGGTAGAACAGTATCCCTTGTAGTCTTTGTTTTACTGTGCTTTTATTTTCTTATTACTTAACAAATGGTGCAATGGCATTACACTGGGCAGTGGGTGGGGGTTGGGGGGTCAAATCCTGATCCAGCCATCCAAATTTTTGTTTTCTGCTGTGTCAGTAAATTCCAGAAATGGCTGCTTTGAAAATGGGCTGACTTCATTTCCCATTCCAATCAGGCAGCTTGTGTTGACTGTCGATACAGTTGTAAGCGAAATATTTGGTTTCCATCTGTAATGGTTTTGTCAATGATAATATGTCAGACCCTGCTCTTTCCTTCCTGTTCATTTTCATATTACCTTGGTTTTGTGTACTGCCTCATTGTCTAGAACAACAACATTACAAACAACAACGTTATTAAATCACTCAGGTGTGTACAGAATCAAAGACTCTGCAGATAGATTAAGACAAAAATATTTTTGACTTTATCAAAGGTAGCAGTAATTATTTTCTTTTCTCCCCTAGAATTTCTTAGTTTAGTTGTCCTTTGCATCCTCTGTGCAGAATTTCTACATCTATGAAGTACATGTGTTGGAATTTTACATGTTTGTTTTTATTAAGTACAGTTGCTTCAGGTAAGTGAATCACGTCATTTTAATTATTATTGTGTTGCTATTCTGATCTGGATTTTATGTGTCAGTTTAGTCTTTAATGAATCAGTAGAAATTGCTGTTTTATATTTTTGTTGTTCTAATGCCAGCAAATTGAACAAATGTGTTTCCCCACAGTTTGTTTTACATAGTAAAAGGTTAATCAGGTCAAGACCAGAAAACAATTTAACAGTATTCCTCCATTTTGAAAAGTCTCATTTGTGAAACAATCATAATGTACTGTGTGAAGCTGTGGCTTGTGACAACAATTGAAAGTGTATGTTGAAATAAATGATTGGAATTCCATTTAAAGCCACATTAAGTGATATCTTTTGTTTATTGGTGGTGACTAGTGTCAGGCTTTATGTCCATTTTCAAGCTGTCTCTGTTTGTAAATAATTAAAATAAAGTCAAACAAGCATGCATTGAATTAGCCACAGCAGTCCAGAATGACAATACAGATAGTTCAACATACAATAAATCAAGCAGCTGTACATGACAAGTAGTTCTCTGTGTACTGTTCTGCATAGTTGGTTTATTGTGTATTTAATGTCCTAAATCAGTCACCACCAATAAATAAAGGATACTTTTTGATGCAAGTTTTGACAGAATTCCAAGCATTTATATCAAAAATGGAAAGCTGCTGACCTATTTCACCCACAGCATGTTGGAGGTCTATTAAAAGTGTATATGATATTGGTGTACTGGCCTAACTTTGTCAATATTTATGTTTTCTCTTAGTTTTTTAACAGTTCCTTGTTTTCTTACCATTTTTGAAGTATAGTTTCCAATCCTGAAAATAAAATCAGTTTATTCGGTTATGTGAGTATTAGCGAATTATAATGTGGTAGGTCTACCAATGGTGGATGGATAAAATACACAAAAGGAACATTTAGCATTAATTCAAATCAAAAGTTTTTTACCATTTTAGTATTCATTTATTAACTGTCATTCAGCAAAGGTTATAAGGCATCTGTAAGCACTGATTGTTCTGGTGTCAGAAGGTGCGGAAGTTGAGTGCGCGCCAGAGGATATGGACCTCGATACACACTAGGGGTCTCTGTACTCTGGCACGCACCTGCGCCGCTAGCCTCACCATGCGAGTCCACCACTCTCCGTACCACGTCATGTCCACGGCCACGTATGCCCCACGGTCATGTATTTAGATGGCCGTGCTGTGGTCCCCGGCAGTCTGGTACTCGCCATGGTTCACATGTGCTTCTCGGCCGTACTGCATTCCAGTTCCCTGTGCTGAAATACATACTGTCATTGTTTGGAGTGTTCCTGCATTGTTGTTGTCTCACCATGTTTATCACCTCATTTCTTGCTTGCTTGCCTCATGTTGTGTCCTGGTTGGTCATAGTGTCTGTCATCCCCTACTTGTTCGCCTGTCCTGTCTGTTCATTGTTAGTGATATCTCCAGCAGCTCCCTTGCCTGTCAGCTTTGTGACTCCATTCTCTGCCGTGCACTGCTCACTGGTTACTCGCGGCTGTAACATTGGCGATGAGGTAAAAGATTCGGTAACGTGAAGGCTAAGTTGGTCTGTCACCTGGAGCAACAGCAGCAGCTCATGCAGCAGCAGCGCCAGTTAGATGCCTTACAGCAATCCTTGCAGTTGCTGACAGACAAAAGTTACGGCACGGCATACCCTGTGACACTTCCCCACATCGACTATCGTTTCTGCCCTTCAACGACACTAAGGAAGACTGGGAAACATACTTGCATCGCCTGAAACAACATTTCAGGTTACAGATGACTCCTTACAGTGGGCATTATTCTTGTCCTGGGCATCACCAGACATGTTCTTTCTGCTCCACAGGTTGGCAGCGTTGTCAGATTCTGTGGCTCTCTCCTTTAACTAGATATGTGTGCTGCTGACTAACTACTATTCTCAGCGATACCTTGTGGCATCTGAGGTTGAGTTCCACCAGTACCATAAACAGCCCAGTCAGTCATACTGTTCTTGGGACACCGACTTGCAGAGTCTCAACCACAAATGCGACTTCAGTTACATCAATCAGCATTGCAGGGCATCATATGTGGGCTCCTTGATTTGTGATGTTGTTCAACTGACACCCGACCCAGAGGTCCACATGGCCACGTTGAAACTCGATAACCCCTTGCTGGAAGACATTCTCCGCATAGCGCACTCCTTTGAAATAGCACAGGCGGCGAATGAGCATTGCATGGCGAGGCCACAGGTGGCAGTAGTAGACTTCCTGCGGGTGCCTCCCTCGCAGTGTCGGTGGGGCACAGCCCACAGAGAGTCCTCCTTGTCCAATATCTCTATGACCTTGGAGCACCGGTCGCCCCTCGTCGGCAGTTGAGTGGGTACTTCCATCTTGCCCGCAATGATTTTCCACTCATTCTTGCACAGACTGTCCCCATTGCTGCAAGATTTGCATGCTCTGTTAGAAATACAGAAATAGGGCCATCTCCAATCATTGTGTTGCAGCCACTCAACCTGCTCCCACCCCTCGCCCACAGGGCATTAGGATACCATGCACATGCTGCAGTCAGTTGTCCCGCTGGATGCCCCATTGATGTGGAAGTTGTTCCTCATGCTCCGTATTTCTAACGTGGACATTTGTTTCCAGGTCAATATGGGGGGCCACTGTCTCCTTGATCAATCCGATGACATATACACTCCTGGGTTCCCCAGAGCTGTCTCCCACCTTTCGGCAATTGGTCACGTACAGTGACAGTTCTATCACTCTCCGCGGAGAGTTCTTAGTCCCGACCATCTATAAACACGTTTCCCGGCTTCTGACCCTACTGGTGGTTGACCATCCTTCGGCTTTGAACTTTATGCTTTCAAACTGTTTCGTTATTCGATTTCTGATGAAGTTAAGGTCATTTCCACTGCCATCCCATTCCAGGACCTCGATGATTTGTGCTCGACCTATGCCTCTCTGTTTCAGTCTGACTTATGGTGTGCTTCCAACTTCCAGGTGCACATTGCTCTCCAGCCAGATGCTCAGCTGCAGTTCTCCTGGACTTGACTCATTCCGGTGGCCTTACAACCAGCAGTCAGGCAAGAGCTTGATCAACTGCAGGCTGCTGGCCTCATCAAGCCCATGAAAGCGAGTGCTTGGGCGACCCTGTTAGTGGTAATCAGGAAACCGAATTGCTCCCTTTGCCTATGTGGGGATTTCGGAATTACCATGAATGTACAGTCCCTGGTTGAAACATGTCCTATTCCCCGGCAGGAAGACCTTCTTGCCAAACCTATGCATGGCGAGTACTGCGCATGGCAAGTACTTCTGTAAGATCAACCTGCCGGAGGATTACCACTAATTATTCTTAGATGAGGAATCCCAGAACAGCATTGTCATCAACACACCTTTCAGATTACATAAATACAAGTACCTTCCATTTGGTATTTCCTTGGTGCTGGTCATTTTCCAGTGGTGCCAGGAGCAGTTCACACAGCCCATCCCGGCTCTTGTCAATTATCTCAAAGAAATCTTGGTCACCGGCTGTACACGCTGCAAGCATCTGCAAAACCTCTGTACCTTATTTCATGCCCTGCAGGCCACAGGCCTATCCTGTTGGCTGGAAAAGTGTAGTTTCTTTCAACCGGAAGTCAAATACCTGGGGCATTGGCTCAGTAAAGATGGCATTTGTACGTTGGATTGCTACTTCACAGCCATCACCTCCCTTCCCTGCCCCAAGGATTTATCTGACCTCCAGGTTTTTTTTTTTTTTTTTTTTTTTTTTTTTTTGCAAGTTTAACTACTACTTAAAGTTTTTATCCCAGGCTGCTGTCGTTGCACAGCCTCTCAATTGCTTGCATCGCAAAGGGGTGCCTTTCAACTGGACTCCTGCCTGTGATCTAGCCTTTCTCCGCTTGAAAACTATGTTCAAGTCTGCCCCTTGCCTGACCCCCTTCTCTCCATGCTGCCCTTTGGTTGTGGCAGCTTTTCCTATGCCCTAGGGTATTGGGGCAGCCCTGGCTCACAGGAATGAGGGTGGCTCAGAACAGACCAATTGCGTGTGTATCCAAGACGCTATCCCCAGCACAGAGGAACTATTTTCAGATTGAGAAAGAGGCTCTGGTGATTGTATTTTCCGTTGAAAAGTTTCACATCTACCTGTTTGGGACAAAGTTCACTCTCCTCACTGATCATAAAGGCCTTGGTTACCCTATTCAGCCCAAACACACACCGCCTAGGGCGGAATGCTCAACGTCTCCAGCGCTGGGCTCTGTTCTTATGCAAGTACACTTACGTTATCCGATATTAGCCCACCTCTCAATGCAGGTGCCTTGTCACATCTTCCCTCAGGCCCTGATCCTAAGTTCGAGTTGCAGGAAGTCATCTGCTTTCACATTGATATGACCTTCCAAGATACACTGGACAGATTTCCCATCACAACTGTGGCAGGTTCTCCACTGCATGACTCACGGTTGGCCCACCTATCTGACTTGTCGGTTGAAAACTTAATTCATCACCTGGCGGCACCTCTCAGACATGCTCTCGGTTGTGGCGGGTGTCCTTCTGTTGGCTGTGGAGGCTGACACCCATCGGGTGATCATCCCACCCAATTTGCGTCACTGCATCCTATACTTGCTACACTGTAGACACTGGGGGATGTCCCATATGGAGGCGTTGGCTTTCTGGCATCTGTATTAGCCCGGCATTGATGGTGACATCAATTGCTTGGTCCATGGGTGCATGGTGTGTGTGCGTCACCAGGCCAGCCCTTTGCAATTATTTGCAACCTGGCCCATGCCTCGCTGGCCCTGGGACCACATCCATCTCAATTTTGCGGGCCCATTCTTGGGATCAATGTGGTTACTTATTGTGGATGCGTACTCCAGATACCAGTATGTGGTGCCCTTGGCGTCCACCGTGACTAATGCCACACTCACGGCCTTGGCTAAAGTTCTCACCATTGAAGGCCTGCCTCGACCTTGGTCTCCAATATGACCTCCAATTCACGGCAGCCTCCTTCCACGCATTCTGTGAGGCCAACAGTATCAAACACATCCACATCCCTCTGTTCCATCAGTCCTCCAATGGCACAGCAGAATGAACAGTCAGGACATTTAAACAACATCTGACAACAGTGGTTGAATCCTCTGCACCATGTCGGCCCTCACCTTATTCCTGAGCACTTATCGCACCACACTGATCGATGGTCATAGTCCAACCGAACTCCTCCATGCGTGGCAACCAGCGACCCTGCTCCATCTGCTGACACCTTCGCCTTCTGAGCCCTGCTCCCAACCCTCTCAGCACTACATCCTGTGAACGGCCATGTGGGCCCACTCGTATGGGAGCAAGGCTGTGTGGACTCCTGCCACAGTAGACGCAGTCCATGGGAGGCGTGTGACATCTGTATAGACACAGAAGGGGCATAAGCGCTACCACCATGACCAACTCTGGTCTCATACCCCTTCGTGGCACCTCTCATGTCCCCCAACCACGCACCTCCTTCTGGTGTGCACAAGGCCCTCGAGTAGACCCCAAAGCAGACAGCTGACAGCTCCCCGTAGACACGCCTACACTCCTTCCCACATCCACAAGGATTGGAGGCACTGTGTGATGCCCTGTCCTCCAGTGACGTTTTGATGGATTCCATGGACTGCCCTCCTAACCCACCTCTGGCGGTCAACAAAACAGGGTCTCCCTCCTTCCACTCACCACAGCACCATCCGGGGCATTTACACCCCTATGCACAGGTTTGGGGAGTGGTGGGGGGGGGGGGGGGGGGGGGGGGGATCTGGTGTTGAAAGGTGCAGAAGTTGAGTGTACACCAGAGGATATGGACCTGTATACACACTAGGGGTCTCTGTGCTCTGGGTCATGCCTGTGCCACAAGCCTCGCTGTTTGAGTGCACCACTCTCCGTACCATGTGAAGTCCACGGCTGATCGTATTTCCCTCGGTCATGTATTTAGACGGCCGCACAGCACTACCCCGGCAGTCTGGTACTCGCTCTAGTTCGCGTATTCATTTCGGCCGTACTGCGTTCCAGTTCTGTGTGTTGAGATACATACTGTTGTTGTTTGGAGTGTTCCTGCATTGTTGTTGTGTCACCATGTTTATCACCACAGTTCTTGCTTGCTTGCCTCTTGTTGTGTCCTGGTCAGTCGTAGTGTCTGTCGTCCCCTACTTGTTCGTCTGTCCTCTCTGTTTGCTGTTAGCGATACCTCCAGCAGCTCCCTTGCCTGGTGACTTCGTGTTTACATTCTCTGCCGTGCACCGCTCACTCGTTATTCGTGCCCAGAACAGTTCCTATGCATAACTATGGCAATAGAATCCATTTTTACTTCATCTTTGTTTCATTATTAGCAGACCTTCAACATTTCTTCAGAACATTGTAGTTGGTGGTGGTTGTGAGTCTCAGTTCAAAGTCTAATTTGATGCAGCTTTCTAGCTCATCTGTACTTCGCAGGTGTCTTCTTTGCTGAGTAACTGTTGTGACGTACATCCATGTGAACTTGCATACTGTAGTCAAGCCATTCTCCCCCTCTTCAATCTCACCCCTGCCCCTCCCCCCGCCATGTTGCCCCCACACTCACACTCTTCCCTTCTCAATCAAATTTATTATTCGTTGAAGCCTCAAGATGTTTTTTATCAACTGAGCCCTTCTTTTAGTCAACTTGTGCCTTAGTGCTCTTTTCTCCTCACTTTGTTTCAGTACCTCATTAGTTATTCAATCGTCCCACCCTATATTCAGCATTCTTCTGTTGTGCCACATTGCAAAAGCCTCTCTTGCCTTCTTGTCCATACTGCTTTCCATCCACATTTCACTTACACATAAGGTTACACTCCAGACAAATACTTGCATAAAATACTTCTTAAGTTTATATTAATTATTAAAATTTATCTATCTCAGAAACTCTTTTCTTGCTGTTTTCAGACTGAATTTTATATACTCATCGTCAGTTTTCCTGCTCCCCACATAGCAAAACTCATCTACTACTATTTGTATCTCATTTCCTGATATAACACCCTCATTATCAACTGAATTAATTTCACTATACTCCATTGTCCTTGTTTTACTTTTGTTAACATTCACGCTATAACTGTCCATTTCTGTCAATGTACCTTCCAAATCCCCTGCCATCTGTGACAGTATTACAGTATCACTGACAGACCTTGAAGTTTGTTTTTGTTCACTCTGAACTTCAATTTTTTTTTTTATTTATTTATTTATTTATTTTTTTTTTTTTTTTTTTTCAAATTTCGCCATGGTTTCTTGTACTGTTTTTCCAGTGTACAGACTGAATAATATCGATAATAGGCTACAGTTGTAGCTCAGTCCCTCCTCATTTACCGCTTCACTTTCATATCATCGAACTCTTAGAACTGCAGTCTGGTTTTTGTACATGTTTTTGATCCCTGCTACCTTTGCAATTTCAGAGAGTGTATTCTCGTCAACGGTGTCAAAAGCTTTAAATCTACAGATGCTATAAATATAGGTCAGCCATTCTTTAGTGTATATTGTAAGTCAGTATTCCCTTGCATTTCTAAAGAACCCAAACTGATGATGTTCCACAAGCTTGGCTTGTACCGGATAGGTAATTTGTGCCAATACCTTGCAACCATTACTTACCAAAGTAATGGTTTAGTAATATTCCCACCTGTCAGCACTTGCCTGCTGTGGAACTAGGATTATTGTTACACCCCTCTTGAATCCTGAAGGCATTTTCTCAGTCTCATATATCTTGCATTCCAGATACAGTAGTTTGGTCATAGTCAGCTGTCTCAAGAATGTAAATAATTCTGGGAGAGTGTCATCTACTGCAGAAGTAGTCCAGTGCAGCCCACCATGCAGCACTCTTAACCCGTGGGCTTTTTTGGCCTGGCCTGCCACATTTGATATAGGCACCTGGCAACCTTAGCTTGTCGCACTGGGTGGGCTGTATCCCAGGGAGTGCCCAGTAGACATACCACTCTACCAGGCAGCTACATGCACCATTCCAAACATTGCTAGGCAGCATGCGCATCCAACTGTCACCTGCTGACATATGTCTGCTTGTGTCTGTATGTGTGGATGGATATGTGCGTGTGTGCGAGTGTATACCTGTCCTTTTTTCCCCCTAAGGTAAGTCTTTCCGCTCCCGGGATTGGAATGACTCCTTACCCTCTCCCTTAAAACCCACTTCCTTTCGTCTTCCCCTCTCCTTCCCTCTTTCCTGATGAGGCAACAGTTTGTTGCGAAAGCTTGAATTTTGTGTGTGTGTTTGTGTTTGTTTGTGTGTCTATCGACCTGCCAGCGCTTTTGTTCGGTAAGTCACCTCATCTTTGTTTTTATATATAATTTTTCCCACGTGGAATGTTTCCTTCCATTATATTAATGTAAAGTTGATTTGATTTATATTTTAGACAACATGCAAATGTAAAAGAGGAGGAGATGTTTCTGAAGCAAAATGGTGAAAACAAAAAGAACAGCAAAAAAACAGGATGGACGAAGAGTGTGAAGTGGGTTTAAGTTCCCAATGAATGACCGTGATTGCTGTAAGGAAACAGGAGAACAACGAAATGAACAATTTGAAGAATCAAGAATTACGACATAACCTTATATTAAAAGACTGTGAACTCAAGCCAGCCATGTAAATGTCATCCTACGGAAGCACAGATGAGGACAAATAAACAGTACAACCTAGCAAATGAAGCTTTCCACTATGACCTGACAAAATAGTATAGCAAATAAAAACTCATCATAACCAGAAAAATGGATAACATCTTCCAATTTTACAATGTGAAAAAAGTGAGCAGAGAAACATCACGATTCGGTTGCATGAATATAAAAATTCGATTACCACAACTGAAAGCACCTCTACAGAAACTTTTTACATCACATGACCAGGGAAACTCCAGAATCAAAATACTTTCTTCAAAATATAAAACTGTACAGTTCTGCTTCCAAATGACTTCTTTCAGTGTCACTTCAATTAACACTTACAGAGATAAAATCAATTATGTTTTTCCATCCAAGGACAGATCTATCACAACATGGGCTCATTACTACTACTATCCAACATAGACCATAAATTTATGCAGGTATATTTCATTGGAAATGAAGAAACAGAAATTGATCAGCGATTCACAAATATCGGTGGACTGAGACGAGAAATAGTCCATGATGTACATAGGATCTTACACAAATACACTCAACTGATTCACATATTCAAAACAACACCAGACTAAATGATTTCTGATGTCTATAAAAATTGTAATGTGAGCCAACAAAAGAATTCCTGGGCAACACTAACATCAATTTACTGCATTTCAGATAGTCAAAGTTGCCATTGTAATTGTGGACAATGGAAACACAAGCTGTGTTAATTGTACAGTGAAGAAGAGGAAAACTACAACACATAGCAGAGACACACCATTCATGTGATGCCCTTAAATATCCATTAGTACTTCTGCATACAGAGAACAGATATCATTGTTAATGTGAAACAAATCCAACCTGAAACAGGCATAGAAACAAACAAAAAATTCACTTCCAAGAAGTTTTATACTTACCGCTTAATGATCAGAGACAATGAAACATAGAATCACATTCTCAACACTTGCCATTTATTCCAACAATTCCTGGTAGTTATGTATGCAAAAATAGAAGCAGAACAGGTGCTTTGCATAAGACTGAATCAGAAGAAACTATGCAGGGAAGAATACATCCACCTTCGAGATGCAATGATAAGTTATGAAAATGTTGATGACTTTGGAACTATGGTAATCTTACTCTCATTGTACATAGGAAGTCCGAGACACATGCACAAATACACTCAAGGTGCCATGACGTACGTAAGAAAATATGGATAACGTGACCCCTCTATACCATTCACATGCAGCCCCTCATGGCCAGAAATCAAAGAGTATTTAACATACGGTCGAGCCCCCATTCATCGACACGACATAATAGCCCGAGTTATCTGACAAAAACAAATGAGATTTTTTGAAGTTATCACAAAATACATCATCTCTGGAACTGTTAGATGCTGGATGTACCCAACTGAAAGGCAAAAACGAGGACTGCCTCACTCACACAATCTCATATGGCTAAACTACAGAATTCATCCCATGGATATCGACAAAATCATCCAAGCTGAATTTCCCAATCCACAAGAAGATCCAGAACTGTACGACATGGTAGTAAAAAACATGATTCACGAACCATGTGGGCTATTAAACCCCAATTTTCCATGTATGAGTGGTGGAAAATGTACAAAAAAATACCCAAAACCAAATTTGGACACCAGAGTTGATGGCTATGCCAAATACAGAAGACGATCACCCAAAAATGGTGACTTCACAGCAAAAATACAAATATGAGGCAACAACGAATTGGAAATAGATAATCAAGTGAGTTGTACCAAATAACACACTACTTTCCAAAATGCCACAAGTACACATAAATGTAGAATACTGCAATTCAGTGAAATCTATCAAATATATCTGTAAGTATGTGAACAAAGGCAGTGACATGGCAGTATTTCAAATAGCCAAAGACAGCAAACAACAAAACAGAAACAATGAGATCCTCATGTACCAAATGAAAGATACATCTACAGTAACGAAGCAGCATGGCAGATTTTCTGTTTTCCCATATATAAACCCAAACACAGTGTGCAGCATCTAGTTGTACAGTTGTAGCTAGAGAGTTTACTTCACAAAAGACACCACCAGAAATATTACAAGTGAACCACCTCAGAACACAACATTAACAGTTTTTTTACCAACTGTGCCAAATGGATCCATTTTTGAATACGCTACTATATGTCTACGTCCCTACCTATTATATGTGGAACACAACAAAAAAAATCTTTCAATGATGAAAACAAAAAATTCCAGTAGGAGATCATCCAGCAATCATGAAAACGCATACTAGGACGAGTATGCGTTATACATGTGAACAATGCTGAATGTTTCTATTTCCAGATGTTGCCACACAAAATACAGGGATCAACAAGTTTCACAGATCTCAAAGTTGTTCATGGTTACCTATGCCAGATATACAGAGAAGTATTCCAACGCTTAGTACTAACGGATGTACAAGTAGGAGATGCAAATTTTTTTGTCTAAAAAAACATGTTAAATTCAGAAGAATGCCAAAGAGTGCTTTATTCAAAGTATGTTCCACCATTTGTTATACATGTTTCTCATCTTTCAGGTGATTTGTGAATACCACACTTGTAAAAATTTTTCCCTTTTGCTGCGAACCATTCCTTGAACCATTTTTTTACATCTCCTTATGAAACAAAGCACTGCTCAGCAAGTAGGGGACCCATCAATGGAAACAAGTGGTAATCGGAAGGAGTCAAGTCTGGTGAGTAAACCGCACGTGTAGAACTTCCCAGCCAAGTGCTTCCAATGTATCACAAACTGATTTTATTGTATGTTAAGGAGCTTTCTCATGAAGAAAAATGACATTGTGTTGCCTCTTTTGATATTGTGGCCTGTTTTCAAGCAGGTTCAGATCAGTCAATTGTTGTTGGTAGAATTTCGTATTAACCATTTCCCCACATTTTAACATTTCATTATAGACCACACCTCTCTGGTCCCACAAAACACAGAGGATCATCTTTCTGCCAAAGCGATTTGGTTTGCCTGGGTCTGCTCTTAGGATTCTCGAAATAAATCCACTTTTCATTCCCTGTAACTGTACATGAGCAAAATCTCACATGTGTTTTTGCACTTTTCCATTCGTCTGTCGTTTAACTCATGCGGTACCCGTCTACCAGTCTTCTGAATATGTTCCATCTCTTGTAATCAATTGGAAACAGCTTGTTGACTTACGCCCAATTTCTCAGCAAATTGTTTGTGTGTTCGCAAATCATCTTCATTCAGCAATGCTTCCAATTCCACATATTGATATTTTTTTGGCGGTTTTCCACAATCCTTGTTTGCAGCATCAAAGTCATTATTTTTGAAATGCCAAAACCGTCGTTCACATGTATCTTGCATTGGAGGGTGTTCCCCATAAGCTTCTCGAAGTAATCAGTATGATTCAGCAGCAATTTTCTTCAAACGACAACAAAAAATTAATGCTACCCACGAATGCTCTTTGTTCGGTATACATTTCGACACATTGTACACAACAACACAACACTATGCACACACTTTTCCAATTTATCACACATGCATATCTGTCACTTGTTGATGATGCAACAAAATGGTGCAGTGTCAAAGCTGTATAGTACAAACTACATTGGTGGGACATCTAGTGTGTGAAATCCACATTTCATACTTGTACACCTGGTACTGGAAAATGACAACCACTGGGAATTAACACTACAAGAAGCCTCATTCAGAGCGTCAGCTGAACAAATGAGAGACTTATTCACCGTAATTGTAAACATGTATCCCATCGAATCCAAAATAGCTTAGGGGCTCCTTCAAAGAGAATCTGAGTTATGACATACTGTACCGAATCCAACAAGCTCATCCTGAACTAACCATCGTATTCAAAGACGACATCTTCAATGAAATAGTCATTAATAGCCTAGAAAATAAATGTTTAGCAATAAACAAACAGACCTTGTACAACTTGGGATGCAAGCATCATGAAAAGATGCTACCAGTTTGCTAAACTTTGAAATTACAAAGGAAAAAAAGCTACAACATCAATGAACTACTTCAATACATTGCTCACAACAAACCACTCCTCAATGACAGTCAAAAGAAAATTTACAATCTTGTCGTGGACCGGATCGACACCAACTCTGGCGGAATTATCTACTTGAACAAGCCAGGCAGCATCGGGAAAATGTTTCTATTAAATTTATTGCTGGCAGAAATATCTGCTAAACGACACATCACACTTGCACTGGCATCATACGGTTTTGTATCCACACTAACGGAAGGAGTGTGAGCTGCCCATTCTGCCCTACAACTACCACTGAATACAGCCAAAGAACAATTCCCGGTATGTAAAATCTCAAGAGCATCTGGACTGGGTGACTTTTCAAAGCAAGCTAAAACTATCTTCTGGGACAAATGCACAATAGCACGAAAAAAAAAAAAAAAAAAAAAAATCACTCGAAGCCATGGCCAGAACATTACAAGACTTGCGAGGAAATCTGAAGTGATAGAAGTAGTTCTACTAATACTCTTAGTAGATTTTCAACGAACACTTCCAGTTATCCCCAAGTCAACAACAGCAGACAGGATCAATGTATGCTTTAAAAAATCACATCTCTGGCCACACATACAAATGCTGCGACTAACAAAAGCTGAAAATGAACTCATCAACCAAACTCATCCGAACATTGTTCACAACTATATCAATGTGAACTGGCTATCTGAAAGAGCAATTTTGGGTACTAAAAATAATATTGCCAGTGATATCAACTTTGATATTCAAATGAAAATTTCCAGTGAAGGGAGAATATACAAATGGATTGACACAATGGTAAATGCTAAGAAAGTGTGAAATTCCCTGTAAAATTTCTAATCTCTTTGCAAGTACCAGGAATGCCAATACACTGCCTTTGACTTAAAACTGGATCACCGGTCATACTACTTAGAAATCTCAGCCCATCAAGACTATGTAATGGAACAAGGATGATAATCAAACAGCTATCGAATAACGTCATTAAAGCCAAACTTATGACTGGAAAGCACAAAGATCACATACTATTTATCTGCAGAATACTACAGATCTCTACTGGAGTGCCATTCCAATTTAAAACAGTGCAATTTTCAGTCAGATTAGCCTATAGTTTTACAATTAACAAGGTGCAAGGATGAACTTAAAAATATTGCATCATCAACTTCAAAGACACCTGCTTCTCTCACAGTCAACTATACACAGCTTGCTCTCTAGTTGGAAGTTCTAAAAATTTGTACATATAATCCCGGATAACAAAATGAAAAATGTTGCTTATAAACAAATATTGTAAATAGTTAGAACTTGTTTTCAATAAATAAATTTTTATCTTTTCTACTTTAAAGTTTATTCTCTTATTTCAGCTACCACACAAAGTCGCATCAACTCCCTGAGTGAAGCCAGGTATCCCAGCTACTATAGCAATAAATGGATTGTCTGTCTTACCTATGCCGTAATTTCATGCCTGCCCTCTTCAGATATTTTGAAATGATGGATGGAGAAAATTTGCTGCCTCTGATCTATTAACTGTTTCTCTAAGTATAACTTGAGGCATTTAGGTAAAACTCTTATTTCAGAGACTTCTCTGTCCTGAGGCACCTGACTCATATGCTGTTAGTATCATTTTCCATGGCAACAGAAGGTGCAGTTTAGGTTATTTCTCCAATTGTAATTCCTTGGATGACTCCTTGAGGGGCTGCAAAAACTCCCATGTTTTAAAAGACTTGCTATAAATGAAATTCTGACTTGTAATATTTACTATAATAGAATAGCATGCTTAGCATGAGAGGAGAAATTAGTTTGTTCATCAGTGTGGTATCAGTACCTTCAATTTGAGATATTTCTTTGTTATCAGAGAGCTTTTGGCACAAAGCTATTTATTTTCTGTGTACTGATCCTAAGATAGTCAACCTCATATTCCAGTAAATATAGGTGGACTGTTCCAGTGATCTATCATGAGCTTTGAAAAGACTACCTTTCTTTGGATTAGTGACAAGTTCTTTCACTGCTGTCAAAGGAACATGAATTTGTGCATTTTATGCCTATGTACTCCACATTAAAAGCATTTTGTAGCACTGTATTTAGCATTTGGTGGGAAAAATGTAATTATGAATAATACTGCAGTAACATTGTTAGGACCCTGATCAGTCATAAAATGCATGTATTTCAAAGCCATCTCTTGGAAACCAAGAGACTTAAATCATCTCAACAATTCTATTTTAATGCGACTGCCTGTTTTTGGTTCATCTGCAAACTGTGTCGTAAACAAAAAGAAGTCCGTGCATACTAGTCAAAGGTTTCCTTATGTGCTTCATGTTCATATATCTAATTGCTGAGCATTTGCCTCTTGTTATATAAACAGTTAACTCTATCATAATTATATCTCTTAAGCTTTTAGCACTTTCTGCCAAGTGCTGCAGCACCGTTGAGAGATTAAGCGTTTGTGGATACTTTTTTGTAAGTCACTCCAGTGTCGACTCATGTCTGAATAAGATGCAAAATCCTTCACCTCCCAGAGTTCTGTACAACCTTAGGTCTTCTGCATAGTGTCCAGGCATTTATCACCAACCATCTCCTGAGCAGGTTTAGGAAGGCATTTCTCATCAACAAAAGACATGGGTCCCGGATTCAATTCCCGGCCAGGTTGGGGATTTTCTCTGCCAGTGGACTGGGTGTTTGTGTTGTCATCGTCATCATCATCATCATCATCATCATCTGTGACAGTGGCTAGATTGGACTGTGTAAAAAAATTGGACTGTGAAAATATTGAGACTGTGCGGGCACTGCTGACCGCGCAGTTGAGCACCCCATAAACCAATCATCATCATGGTCAACAAAAAACACTAGTTTATTAGGTACTAGGGACCAGGCCCGGCTTCGCAAGGGTAGCATTAAGTATCTACTGCCAGATGACTTGACTGGCGTAGTGTATTTTGTTTGGGGGCTGTAATAAAATCTGAAAACTAATGTTAAGTAAGAAAGTACCATCACTTTCATATAACTCATATGATGTAAGCAGCGCACAACAGGATAGCTGTCTGGAGGCATGAATGCTATGTGTTCCATATAGAATTGCTGTTGGGAGTGACATCTCATGGCAGTGATGGGAGCACGTCTTGATGTGAGTAATAGATTTACAACCAATGTATTATTGTATGCTAATCATGGATGTTTGTGTGTGTGAGTGGTTAAATAAAATCAGACAATCTACATAATTAGCTCCTGTTACAGCATTTCTCTTGTGAAGCTTAGCACACATTGTTGTGAATTGTTGAGACATGTTGCTGCGATTCTTTGTCGTGGACTCTTTATGGCAGACTTCTTTGGACTGCAACACAAGAATTGTGTCCAATTCTAAGTTTGATTCAAGGAAAGCAGAATGCTGAAAGTTGAGTCATCTGTGAGCTGCTGAAAGAACATATTGTGTGTAAACAAAGCAAAGTTGTTGAAGTATTTTCTCGGAAAATGTTTTGCTTGAAGCACAAAAAATAAAACATCATATTTTTTGAATTCACATGTTTTTTTCACTATAGAATTGTTATCAAATGATTGCGGGGAAACTATTGGTTAAAAATATTTGTTTATTTGAAATGGTAAGTCTCACATCAGAGCCTAATGATGAGGTGGTTATCCTTTTGTTATTGATCATATTTATTATGATACTTCAGAATTGAGTAACTCACTGCTTGTTGTTTGAAGAATTTGCAGTGAATAAAAAGTATGAATCTTGACTGATAATCAGAGGGAAGCACGAAGTGGCAGATTGAAACTGTTATCACATTGCGAAATGCATTCCTTAAACATCTATAGAAGTAATTCAAAATCTAGTGTGTTCATCTGCAAGAAATATCTGAATCCTGTTCAAGAAGATTGTGCCCATGACTTTATGAACAAAACCTAAATCTCATTCTTGCCAGTGGAAATTAATTTGCCAGTCTTCTGTATAATTTGAGAGTATCCAAACAAATAATATCTTTCACCCCACCACCCACAGAGAATCGTGTTCACATCTGTGTTTGTCTTAAGGAAAGCTGAAAGTTGAGCATGTGTTGTGCTGCTGCAAAACTTTCTTTATATAAATGAAGTAAAGCTGCATCTCATGCTGCGTTTTTACTCTGTGCATAAATAATTGAAAACTGCAGGTGTTTGACTTGCGTGTTTTTTCACTCAGCAGTTGTTTTGAAATGATGCAATCAATCGCATGGTACTTAAGTGACTTACATGTCCATAATGAGTTATCCAACTGGGGAAAGGGGAGCCTAGCTCTGTTTTGTTCCTGGCTATCTCCTCATCATTGAGAGAAGAATGCTAGGTTAAATGGCAGAGTGAAGAAAAGGTGACCCAGCTGGTATTCAGTCCTACAACCTTCCGATTTCTAGCCAAATACTCTACCTCCAGGCCCTCACACCAGATGTGAATTTAGTGATGCTTTCCGCTGCTCAAGACACTGCTACTCTCTTGAGTTATAGTGGCTGTTCTCTAGGTGTCAACAGGATGTTTTTCACATCTTAACTTTAATTAATCTCAGGTCAGACAGTTTGTATGAAATATTTATATACTAAATACAAAAACCTTCCTCATGAATCGGCGTATCTGTTGGTGAAAACCAGGTCAAAATCCCTACAGCAGTTCCTTGGATTAGTCTGCACAGATGTGAGGAGCCAACTTGAATTTGTATGTATAGAGATTCATGAAGTGCCATGTGATTCTGTAGCATTAGTGTAAATTTCACTGCTCAGTGAACAGTAAAAAAAAAAAAAAAATTCCCCGTTGCCATCCACTGTAGGCTTAAGTACCATCCAAATTGAACCTCTAAGGCTCATTTCAGGTTGTGTGGTTCTATTTTCACCACAGATTAATTTTTCTTTTGCTTCCTGTTTTTCTTCATATGCTGTCCTTTGCAAACTGTGTTTAGTTTTCACACTCATTTTCTGCAATAAGAAAAAATGGAAACGTTGGTGATAATGTAAATTTCACTACTCACTTCATCATACCACATCACTAAGCACTGCTCTCCTCACTGTTCATAGACCATAGCTCACAATAGTGGTCAGTGTTACCACCAGCCTATAGGCTTACAGACTAACACTTATAGACAGCACTGCCTGGCCCGTGTGCTGACGACTTGGGCTTGCCCAGTGCAGTTGTAACCCATGAGCTGGTTCTCTTTGCATGTCTCTGCTGAAGTCATAACACACCAGTTCTTTCATGCAGTGCTGCTCAGCCTGTGCAGTTACACCATGGACTCGCTTCGTCCAAGTCAATTGTAACCCACTGCAGCTGCTACCCGCAGGCCAGGCCTCTGTGCTCGACTCTGCCATGGACCATGTCTGAAAGCTCAGGTATATTTGTTCTTCTCTGTGTAGATATCTACTGCTCAGTGTTTTTTCTTTTCACTATGTATTGATCTCACACCTTGCAGATATTTAAATTTTTTCCTGGTCTTTCCATCAATTTTTTAAGACTATTTTTAGGATATGTTTATAGAGTCCCCAAAAAGGACAAAATTTTGTGCTGTATGAATTTTGCACTACCTGCTTGTAGTCTAGACTTCATCTTGAAGTTGTATCAGCTTGAGGCGATATTTTGCTGGATTTTGCCACTATCTGCCTTGTAACTAATAGTTTTGGATACTGAATTTATTATTTTGAACTCTTCTCAGGTATTCGGTTGGGTGGTGTCATCCAGATGATACAATATTTGGGCAAATTGACTTTTGCTCTTCTGTCAGTGCTGATATCTGACTGTTTTTCATGGTGCCATCTTTGTATCCCCTCCCTTCCACTGTTGGTCACGGGCCCAAAGTCCTCAAATGTAGCTCCACAGGTGAGGCAGTAGGGAATTGCACACTTGGGACAAGAGCTGCTGTATTTTGTCCCTGTGCTACCATTGCCAGCCTCGAGACATTGCTGATGCAGAGGTAGTGTGTTCATGTAGTTTGGACTTCGCTCTTCATTTGCCATGACATGAGTGGATCATTCCAAGGACTATTGTTGGGTTTTAAGCGAGCCCAGGGCTGAATCCCAATCCTTACTTAGATGCAATCTGGTGTATTTATTCATAAGTTTATCTTGTACATAGATGTCTACAGATTCTTTTATGATGCAGTCCAGTAATATGTTAGTAGTTTTAAGCAAGCCCAGGGCTGAATCCCAGTCCTTACTTAGATGCAGTCTGGTATATTTATTTATATGTTTATCTTGTACATGGATGTCTACAGATTCTTTTAAGATGCAGTCCAGTAATATGTTAGCCTGTTGTAAGAATTTGGACCTGACATAGATCATGATATGTTCCTTTGAGAGACAGTGACCTGCAGTAGCCGGCTTTCACAGTTTATCCATGTGACGCTTATGCTCTACACACTTTCTGGGCATTGTCCAGATAGTCTGGCCTATGTGCTGTTCAGTACACTGGCATGGGATGTGATTGGCTCCTGTTTTCTGGAGTCCTAGGTCACCATTAACAGACCCCAACAAGACTTTTATCTTGTGTGGTGGATAAAATACACACTTGACTTATATTTCTAGAGTATTCTTCCAATTTTTGCTGAAGGGTTGTGGTGTAGGCTTCTTCAGCTTTATGGCACATAAATGGCAGGGCCACATGTGAAAAAACCTATATGATCTACCAACTTACCTGCAACCTGTGCGTGACATTCTATAGGGGCATATGTCTGCCCATATGAATGGCCACCATGAAAATACGACCAAGAGACGGCTGGATCACTCAGTTACCAAGCATATTGCGCACCACAGCGTGCTTGACTTCAGTGACTGCTACCGAGCTAGATGGCACAGTTGTTAGCACACTGAACTTGCATTTGGGAAGACAGTGGTTCAAATCCGCATCCAATCATTCAGATTTAGGTGTGTCGTGATTTCTCTAAATCGCTCTAGGAAAATGCCACAATAGTTCCTTTGAAAGGGCATGGCCAATGTCATTCCCCATTCTTGAACAGTTCCAAGCTTGTTCTCTGTCTAATGACCTTGATGTCAATGGGACATTAAATACTAAACTGCCTTCCTTCCTTCAATGATTGCTTCATTGCTTATGGTGTCTAGATTCTTCACACCAACAGCTTTTCTGAATTGTGCAGTTGGGAACGCTCTCTACAACATATCCTTCATTTCCATAATCCCGCCCCCTCTCCACCCAGCCTCAACCTGTGCTAGTACCTATCCCCACCTGCTTCCACTCCATCCTCAACATACCTGCTATCCTCCCAGTACAACCCCAAGCACATCCTTCCAATGCTGGACATAGCAGCCCACTGTCCCTGTCCCTGCCCACGTACCTGCCCACTCCCACAGGCAGCACTACAGCACTTTTCCACATCCCTATCCTGTTATCCCTCGCCATCCCTACCCCACATTTTAATTCTGTGCCACTCACTACCTACCCCAGTCACGATTGCTTCTTACCAGAATAGTGCCTTAGCATTCAGAGTTGACAGTGGTCATGAATGTGAGAATTTTGTGTGTGTGTGTGTGTGTGTGTGTGTGTGTGTGTGTGTGTGTGTTCTCTACATCTGTAGAAGCACTTTGGTGCAGTGGCTTATGATATGTAACAATCTTCTGTCTATGTGACGATTAGGCAGATATCTACACTATTTCACAATGTTGTATTAAGCTTATATAAGGGATGTTCAAAAAGAAATGAGCTGGAGTCTGGAATGCGCAAACTGGTGACAGAAGGTTAATATCGTGGTGTGTGTACAAGGTGTAGTTCCGACCAGACCTTTGAAGTTCAAAGCCTGTCGCTAGAGGGCACGCATGCACATCACGTGACTATACGCAGCAACATGCATCAATTGTCCAACACTGCCAGTCGCATTTCAAACAGTGAGATGGAGGTATCAGAATAGCAAAGAGGTGCTGTTCATTTCCTGACAGTGGGAGGAGTAGGAGGAATGGACATTCATCAGCAAACGTCACAAGTGTACGGCGAACACTGCATGTCCCTTGCAAGGGTCAAGTCATGGCACAAGTGCTTCAGGGAAGGACGGGTGTCATTAGCTGATGATGCATGGTCACACCATTACCACACTGCATTACCAATGACAAATGTCTAGCTGGTGGACACAATCGTTACCGAGGACTGCCGAGTGACAGTGAAAGCCATAGCCAACATGGTCAGATTGAGCGTCAGAAGTGTTCACACCATCGTGAAGGAACAACTGCACATGCGCGAAGTGTGTGCCAAATGGGTGCCCCACTGTCTTAACCGTCCTGTTAAAATTGTTAGAAGTCGTCGTGTAGTCAGCCAGTGTCATAATTTTGAAATGAGAGTTATTATGAATGTTGTGTAGTAAGTAATTCGCATGAAGTGCCGTTGCATCACAGGCAAAGGTCAATAAGTAACTTTATTAAAGAATACACCTGACTGACTTTACAAAATAAGAGGGCACGTACATTCGCGAGTGAGTGGTTCAAAATAAGAATTAATACTGTGAAGGAAATGGGTCATAAGCATAGTTACATTAGTACACACTCAAATGTATGCAAACGTACGATCGGGATAGAGGCATGTACGTTCTAAAGACAATCATTTCCCGTGGCCTGGGTAAAAAGAATAGTGGTTAAAATGCATTTATTCATCTCAGAAAGAAAATAATTGGACTTTGTAATTAAATGAAAAGAAATATTGCAGGTTCTAACTGTCACGGCAAATATACTGAAATTGACACTGGCAGCCACAAAGGGTATGAGATGAACACATTCACGTACCTCTATTGTTGAGCAGCGCTGTCGTGAAGATCATCACCTCCATCTAAATTCCCCATACAAAATTAAAATAATAACATTCTTCCAGAGTTACAGGAGCTGGGATCCATGGTATCATAAATCAGATAATCATATTTTTCATAAATTGCTTTCATTGTATAACACAATTTCATTTTAAAATTACACAGCACATCTTATCACCAGGACATGAGAACAATGAACTGAATAATTATCTATACATTTATCAATAAGAAAAAGTTATTAAGTTCCTTTATAAGTCTTCAACCACACCAGGAAGCATGTTGAATGGCCTCCTGTCTTGCTCATCTGCAGCACTATGCTGGGGAAGGGAATGCGTTCCTGGCATAAGTGGTGGCTGGAGATGAGTCATGGTGTCATCACTTCGAACCAGAATCAAAACAACAAAGTCTCCAGTGGAAGCATCCAGGATCACCACCATAAAAAAAAAAACCAAGGCCATCCACATGAGTGCAGGAAAGGTTATGCTGACATTCTTCTTTGACCTAGAAATACCTCGTCTGATTCACTTCCTGCAGCACGGGACAACAGTGAATGCCCAGCATTACTCACAAACCTTGACCACCCTTCGCCAAGAGTTCAAATCAAAACAACCAGGCAGTCTCACCGGTGTGGCCATTTTGCTCCACGACAATGCAAAGCCTCATATGGACAACACAGTTGCGGCACTCCTGCAAATTCAAATGAGAGGTTCTCGGCCACCCTCCATACAGTTCGGACCTCTCTCCCTGTGATTATGCCATTTTTGGTCTCCTTAAAAGGCTCTGAGGGGCAAACTATTCACCTTGGATGATGACGTCCAGCTGTACATGCAGAACTGGTTAACATTGCGGCTCCGGGAATTTTATGAGACAGCCTTGTTTCACAGCAGGACAAGTGTCTCAACAGCCAGGGTCAATATTTCTAACATACAGGTACTGGTTTCTGTGTTTATGTCTTTGGCCCATTTCGTTTTGAATGCCCCTTATACTTCATGTCAACATATCTCTCTTTTCCAGAAAAGCTTTTCTTGCTCTTGCCCATTTGTAGTTTATAACTTTCTCAGTTCTTGCCAGTTATTCTGCTGCCCAAATAGTAAAACTCATCTGGTACTTTCAGTGTCTCATTTCCTAAACTGAATTTCCCAAAATCGCTTGTTGCACTACACTTTTTTTATTTCTATTGATGTTCATATTATAATCTTATTGCAAGACACTATACATTCTATTCAACTGATTCTCCAAGTCCTTTGCTGTCTCTCACCAACTCACTGTGTCGTTAGCAAATATTAAAAATTTGGTTTCTTGTTCTCAAGCTGAGTAGGCTTGTAACGTACTAAAATTAACAGGGAAGTTCTTAATTTTGATCAAAAATAGAAAGAAAAAAAGAGAGGGTGGTGAAAGGGGGTGGAGGAGGACTTTCTGCCCCACAACAAAGACATGTGTATCAGTTCAGTACAATTTTGAAGAAAACCAGATCCTGTAATGAATATTAACTAGTAACAACTGTATCAAAGTATACTTTTCGGAAATGTCAAAATTATTTTCCGTGTGCCGCTATTTTCCTTACAACTCAAAATACAAGACTGTTCTGGTTCTAAAAGCTTCCAGTAGCAATGTAGTCTCAGTCCACAATATTTTTCATGTGCTACCAACCAATGACAAAAACTACTGAAAATGTCAATATAGTTAATATTTGTATGTACCTGAATATTACCTGCATGCCAACAAAACAATATCGTAATAAAATGAAACACCGACAGTCATCCTTTCAATGTCATTTATTGTAGAGCAACCTGTAGCTGATGACTGCAGACACAACATTGCTGTTACAGTCTACGGAAGCCAGTTTGTAGATGTTGGCCACTGATGGGCTCCCCCCCTGCGGGTTCGGGGGTTAGAATAGGCCCGCGGTATTCCTGCCTGTCGTAAGAGGCGACTAAAAGGAGTCTCAAACGTTTCGGCCTTATGTGATGGTCCCCTGTCGGGTTTGACCTCCATATCTCAAAATTTTTCCGAAGAGCGAGCCGATTGGGGAAGGGTGCCTTACTTGGTGCATTGTGTCCATGTTGTGTTAAGAACTTTCGCCATCTTATTCATCGTTGCATTGCAGTCCTGCCCGCTCTCCATCGCTTGAGCATGGATACGCTCCTGCGTGCACTTTCTGTCAAGCACTGTGCAGGGCCATTTTCTGCACTGACGACGCCCATGGACCACATGTCACCTAACATCCGGCACGGTAGCCAGTCCGTTGTGGTGGGGCCGCCATGTACCCTCTTGGTTGTAGCCCCCTGACAACACAGGGATCGCTCTACTGATGCCTGCGCCGTTAACTCCCCACGTATGCCAAGGGGTAGATGCCCATCTCCCTGGGGCATCAGGACTCCCGGCAATGGCCATCCTGCCAGGTGGCCTTTGCTGTGGCTGGGTGGCGCCCGTGGGGAGGGCCCTTGGTCGGAGTAGGTGGCATCAGGGTGGATGACACGCAATGAAGCGTGGCACATCTTCTCTTGCTGGTGGCCAGCCACCAGCAGTCTCTAAGCGTTCGAGGGCCCATTTTAAAGGTAACGTTTATGACCCCAAATCGTTCCCCTCCCTCGCCACACCATGGGAGGAACGAAAGGCATTGCATGACAGTGAGACGTATTCGCCCAGATATCTTGTCTGTACCAGAGCTGATGTGGAATCTTTTATATCCGTGAAGCCTCAGTTCTTTGTAGAGCATTTAGAGGACAAGTTTGGGGAGGTGGAGGGCTTGTCCAAGGTGCGGTCCGGATCGGTGTTGATAAAAACGGCATCCTCCGCCCAGTCGCGGGCCTTGCTCGCTTGTACTAAGCTGGGGGATGTCTCCATCACTATCACGCCCCATAAAAGTCTGAATATGGTCCAGGGCATTATCTTCCACAGGGATCTCCTTTTACAGTCCGATGACGAGCTGCGCGCCAACTTGGAGCGCCGAGGTGTCCATTTCGTCCGGCGCGTCCACCGGGGTCCGAGGGATCGTCAAGTTGCCACCGGTGCCTTCATCTTGGCCTTCGAGGGTGACACGTTACCTGAGAAGGTCAAGGTGATGGTGTTCCGTTGTGATGTCAAGCCATATATCCCTCCCCCGATGCGGTGCTTCAAGTGTTGGAAGTTCGGCCATATGTCTTCACGCTGTGCTTCCGACCTCGTCTGTCGCGATTGTGGTCGACCATCCCATCCTGATCATCCCTGTGCCCCGCCTCTAATCTGTGTGAACTGTGCTGCACACCATCCGCCTTGCTCGCCAGACTGTCCGATTCTGCAGAAGGAGCCAGAAGGAGCGGAAGATCATGGAACTCAAGACTCTCGACCGCCTGACGTACACTGAGGCGAAGCAGAAATATGATCGGCTTCATCCAGTGCGCATGACAGCTTCTTATGCCGCAACTGTCACTCCTGCTACAGTTCCATCCGCTCCAGTCAGCTCTCAGAGTCGAAGTCCCACACCTGCCCCGTTGATGGTGGGGGGCACTAAACCCACTGTTGCTCCTGCTCCATCTACTTCAGGAGCAACGCCCCCCCAACCATCGGGGACATCAGTTCCCCCTTCCCAGCCGGAGAAGCGTAAGACTTCTTCAGCTACTCTCGTAAGGAAGGAGTCCCTTGGGGACCTCCCTTCCCAAGTTCCGACCGGTACCACAGGCGACAGCCGCAAGTGGCTTAAACAACCGCCGGTCCCTGGTCGTCGGGACACACGGTCATCGTCTGTCCCTGAGACTGACCCAGTGACGCCCTCCCAGCCTGAACCACCAAAGGCACAGCGCGAGAAACAGAAGAAGACGAAACTCCCCAAGGCTACCGACATTCCGGTGGCACCCATTCCACCGCTTCCTACAAGCTCTGCGTCTGAGGATGAGGTGGAGATTCTGGCGTCCGCTGAGGACATGGATCTCGCCAGTCCCTCGGACGCATTAGATGGCTGTTGCACAGGTGGTGACTCAGTAGCAGCAGGGGCCCCGGAGGCGTAATCTGCCTCCCCAGTCCCTTCACGCCTTTCCCATCCATGGCCAATACCATCCTCCAGTGGAACTGCAGCGGTTTCTTCCACCATCTAGCTGAGCTCCGCCAACTTATCAGTCTTCATCCTTTCCTTTGCATTGCTCTGCAGGAAACTTGGTTTCCAGCAATGCGAACCCCCGCCCTCCGTGGCTATCGGGGATATTTTAAGAACCGGGCAGCTTATGAAAGGGTGTCTGGTAGCGTCTGCATATATGTCCTTAACTCTCTTCACAGCGAGTTTTTTCCTCTACAAACAGCTTTAGAGGCTGTCGCTGTTCGGGTGTGGATGCCACAGGCTGTTACCGTCTGCAGTATTTACCTTCCATCGGATGGTGCTGTCGCGCAGCATGTCCTGGCTGCTCTGATAGCCCAACTGCCGCCACCTTTCTTGTTGCTGGGCGATTTCAATGCCCACAACCCTCTATGGGGTGGGACTGTCTCCGACGACCGCGGTCATGCCGTGGAGCATTTGTTGGCTCAGCTCGACCTTAGCCTCTTGAACACCGGTGCTCCCACGCATTTCAGTGTGGCCCATGGCTCGTTCTCGGCCATCGATCTCTCTCTTTGCAGCCCTGGACTTGTCCCATCCCTCCACTGGAGAGTGCATCCTGACCTGTGTGGTAGTGACCATTTTCCCATCTATTTGTCACTGCCCCAGTGTCATTCTTCCGGGCGCCTGCCCCGCTGGGCTCTCCACAGGGCTGATTGGCCGGGTTTTACTTCTGCGGCAACCATTGAGTCCCCCCCACAGGGTGACATTGACGAGGTGGTCTGTGTCTTAACCACGTCCATCATTTCAGTGGCTGAGGCTGCCATCCCCCGCTCTTCTGAACTCCCTCGGAGGAAGGCTGTACCTTGGTGGTCGCCGGAGATTGCTGAGGCTATTCGCGACCGTCAGCGGGCCCTCCAGCGTCATAGGCCGCACCCGTGTCTCAAGACCCTCATCGCCTTTAAGAGGCTCCGTGCCTTCGCCCATCGTCTTATTACACGGCGTAAGCAGGAGTGCTGGGAGCGGTATGTCTCATCCTTGGGCTCCCGTGTCTCCCCCTCGCTCGTGTGGTCCCGGTTACGGCGGATTTATGGACACCAGACCCCTATGGGTGTCCCTGGGATCTCCTTGGACGGCGCTGTCTGCACGGATGCTGCCGCCATTGCTGAACACCTTGCTGCGCACTTTGCTAAGAGCTCTGCGACTGCAACTTATCCCCCCGCCTTTCGCTCTCTCAAGGAGCGGGCCGAGCAGACGCCGTTATCGTTCCGCACGCGTCGTTCTGAAAAAAACAATGCTCCTTTCAGCGAGAGGGAATTCCTCGCTGCCCTCGCCGATTGCCCTGATACAGCACCAGGACCGGACTGCATCCACGCGCAGATGCTGAAGCATCTCTCCAGGGACTGCCAGAGACACGTCCTCACCATCTTTAACCGCATTTGGAGTGAGGGCGTGTTCCCGTTGCAATGGCGAGAGGGTCTTATTGTCCCCATCTTGAAGCCCGGTGCGGACCCACTGGCGGTGGACAGCTATCGTCCCATTACCCTCACCAACGTTTTGTGCAAATTGCTCGAACGTATGGTGGGGCGGCGTTTGTGTTGGGTCCTTGAGTCGCGCGGTCTCCTCGCTCCGTCCCAGGGTGGCTTCCGTCGGGGCCGGTCTGCCACGGACAATTTGGTGCGGCTGGAATCTGCTATTCGTACGGCCTTTGCCCGACGTCAGCATCTCGTTGTTGTATTTTTCGATCTGCGGAAGGCGTATGACACCACGTGGAGGCATCACATCCTCGCCACATTGCATGAGTGGGGTCTTCGTGGTCAGCTCCCGGCTTTTCTTCAAACCTTTTTATTGCGCCGCTCTTTCCGGGTGCAAGTCGGTGCCGCCTCTAGTTCATCTTATATACAGGAAAATGGGGTCCCGCAGGGCTCGGTGTTGAGCGTCTCCTTATTTCTAGTGGCCATTAATGGTCTGGCTGCAGCCGTGGGGTCATCGGTGTCTCCTTCTTTGCATGCCGACGACTTCTGCATCTCATTTAGCTCCATGACTACGGGAGTCGCCGAACGCAGGCTGCAAGTCGCCGTTCCCAAGGCAGCATCATGGGCTCTGACTCGTGGTTTTCAGTTCTCTGCAGCCAAGACTCGAGTTATGCACTTCTGCAGGCGTCGGACGGTCCACCCTCATCCTGAACTTTACCTCGACGGCCACCTGCTTGAATGGTGGACACTTGCCGCTTTTTGGGACTCGTGTTTGATGCCTGGCTCACATGGGTTTTTCATATTACTCAGCTGAAGCAAAAATGCTGGCGGCACCTCAACGCCCTCCGCTGCCTTAGCCACACGTCTTGGGGTGCAGATCACTGCACGCTGCTGCGATTGTACAGAGCCCTTGTGCAGTCCCGGCTTGATTATGGGAGCCTGGCCTATGGGTCTGCATCACCCTCAGTGTTGAAGTTGTTAGACCCCATACACCACTGTGGGGTTCGGCTTGCAACTAGCGCTTTCCGTACGAGCCCCGTGGATAGTCTACTGGTGGAGGCCGGGGTTCCCCCGCTGCGGATTCGCCGCGATCGACTGCTCGCCAACTATGCTGTCCACATGCATTGCTCGCCTGGCCATCCCAATCATCGCCTGCTTTTCCCTGCCATGGTCCTCCATCTGCCTGAACGGCGACCTAGGTCTGGGCTTTCCATAGCTGTCCGCGTCCAGTCCCTGCTGTTGGAACTGGGCTCATTCCCTCTTCTGCCTCCCTTCCGGGTCCGTGCACCTACGCCTCCCTGGTGTTTGCCCCGGCCGTCCGTCCGTCTGGACTTGGCACAGGGAGCCAAGGACTCGGTTCCGCCTGTGGCCCTCCGTCGCTGTTTTCTTGCACTCCTCGCCTAATTTTTGGGCTGTGAGACTGTCTACACTGATGGTTCCCTGGTTGATGGTCGCACTGCCTACGCTTTTGCTCATGCTGCCCATGTTGAGCAGCGCTCCTTGCCGGCTGGCTGCAGTATTTTTACTGCAGAGCTGGTGGCCATATTGCGCGCTCTTGGGCATATGCGTTTCTGCTCAGGTACGTCCATCGTCATCTGCAGTGACTCCCTGAGCAGCCTTCAGGCCATCGACCGCTGCTATCCTTCTTCTCCTCTGGTGTCCTCTATTCAGCGGTCTGTTTCCGCCATTGCCCGTTCTGGTCGTTCGGTGGTCTTGGTTTGGACGCCAGGTCATGTTGGCATCCCGGGGAACGAACGTGTTAACAGGCTGGCCAAAGGGGCGATCGACGCCCCAGCTTTGGAGATCGGCCTCACGGCTCGCGATCAGCAGCTGGTGTTGCGCCGTAAGGTGCTTGGGATGTGGTCTGCTGAGTGGCGAGGCATGACAGCCACTAATAAACTGCGGGCTGTCAAGGAGACAACCGATGTGTGGCGCTCCTCCCTGCGGTCTTCTCGCAGGGCCTCTGTCATCCTGTGTCGGCTCCGCATCGGCCATACGTACCTGACGCATGGCCTTCTTTTGCGTCAGGAGGATCCCCCCCCCCTCCCCCCCCCCCCTGTGTCGGTGTGGGTCCCGGCTGACGGTCGCCCACATTTTATTGGAGTGTCCCCGACTGCACACCCTCCGGCAGTCTTTTAATCTCCCGGGCACCTCGCCTTTGATTTTATGCGACGATGCCTCCATGGCTGACAATGTTTTACATTTTATCCGTGGTAGTCCTTTTTATGGATCCATCTAGGGGGGTCCTGCACCTTTCCCTTTCTGTGTCTTTTGTCCTCGCGTCTCTCAATATTTGTTGCTGTTTTGGTGTGTCGTCGGATGTTTGACTCTTTCCCTTTTTTTGTTCTTGTGGTCAGTCAACCAGTCTCCGGCCATCTTCTTTTCTTCTATTTCTTTCTGTCTGGTGTTCGTCTGTACTCTTCTTTTCTGTAGTGTTCGTTGCCTAATTTGTGTTCTTTAGTGCCTGGGGGGGGGGGGGGGGGGGCGTCTCCTTCCCCTTGGGGTTTTATCTTCTCCGCGACTTTATGTCTCGCCTGTTTTTTGGAATGGGGGACTGATGACCTTAGCTGTTTAGTCCCCCTTAACATCCCAACAACCACCACCTGATGGGCTCGTGTATACAATTACAGTTTACTCCCTCAGTGGCAATTAAGGCCTGAAAATGGTGTATTCAGTCACGGAAACTTGTTGCTAAATAATAAATAATATCAAAAGGACAGCTGCAGGTGTTTCATTTTATTACATAACTGAACAGCTGAAGTCCCACAAACCTTCAATCTGAAGGATACTAATATGAGTTGTCATTGTGTCCCCCCCTCACCCCTTTCCTACAGCTCTGTTTCTGGGTAACCTTTTGTTTCTATTGCAGTATTACTACTGACAGTTCGCACTGAAATACTTGGAAGACTAACAGTTGCTTGTTGTTGTTGTTGCTGTGGTCTTTAGTCCAGAGACTGGTTTGATGCAGCTGTCCATGCTACTCTGTCCTGTGGTAGCCTCTTCATCTCCAAATAATTACTGCAACCTAGATCCTTCTGAATCTGCTTAGTGTATTCATCTCTTGGTCTCCCTCTTTGATTTTTACCCTCCACGCTGCCCTCCAATACTAAATTGGTGATCCCTTGATGCCTCAGAACATGTACTACCAACCGATCCCTTCTTCTAGTCAAGTTGTGCCACAAACTTCTCTTCTCCCCAATCCTATTCAATACCTCCTCATTAGTTATGTGATCTACCTATCTAATCTTCAGCACTCTTCTGTAGCACCACATGTAAAAAGCTTCTACTCTCTTCTTGTCTAAGCTAGTTATTGTCCATGTTTTACTTCCATACAAGGCTGCACCCCATTCAAATACTGTTAGAAAAGACATCTATTCTCAATGTTAACAAATTTCTCTTCTTCAGAAACACTTTCCTTGCCATTGCCACTCTACATTTCATATCCTCTCTATTTTGACAGTCATCAGTTAGTTTGCTTCCCAAATAGCAAAACTTATTTACTAATTTAAGTGTCTCATTTCTTAATCTGACTCCCTCAGCATCACCTGATTTAATTAGACTACATTCCACTATCTTCGTTTTGTTTTTGTTGATGTTCATGTTATATCCTCCTTTCAAGAAACTGTCCATTCTCTTAAGCTGCTCTTCCAGGTCCTTTGCTGTCTCTGACAGAATTACAATGTTGTCGGCAAACCTCAAAGTTTTTATTTCTTCTCCATGGATTTTAATTCCTGCTCCAAATGTTTCTTTTGTTTCCTTTACTGCTTGCTCAATATACAGATTGAATAACATTGGAGAAAGGCTACAACACTGTCTCACTCCATTCTCAGCCACTGCTTCCCTTTCATGCCCCTCGATTCTTATAACTGCCATCTGGTTTCTGTACAAATTATAAATAGCCTTTCGCTCCCTGTATTTTATCCCTGCCACCTTCAGAATTTGAAAGAGAGTATTCCAGTCAACATTGTCAAAAGCTTTCTCTAAGTGTACAAATGCTAGAATTGTAGGTTTGCCATTCCGTTACCTCACCTCCCATGCAAGTTGACCCAGATTCGATTCCCGGACGGGTTGTAGATTCTCTCCGCTCAGGACTGGGTGTTGTGTTGTCATCATCATTTCATCCTCATCATTGGTGCACAGGTTGCCCAATGTAGCATCATATGAAATAATACTTTCACTTGGTGGCCGAACTTCCTCGACTAGGGGCCTCCCGGCTAACGATGCCCTATGCTCATTTCCATTTTTAGATAAGTCATAAGCTCAATATTACCTCATCTGTTCCAACATTTCTATGGAATCCAAACTGATCTTCCTCGAGGTCAGCTTCTAGCCGTTTTTATACTTACACTCTGTAAAAATAGAGGCCTGTGTGCAGTGTAGAGTGTTGTTAACAGCATATTCTACTTAGATAACCAGGGAAATCTTGTGAGTGACTTATACCTAAGAAATGTTATTCATTTTCTTTTGCTTCTGTAGCAGTTCGAAGATTTTGATTGTGTGTCTGGTGGGAGCTTGGTAAACATCTTCACACTAAAATACATTACTCCATTCCGAACTCTACACATAGTGGCAAGGTATAAATGAAAAAACTGAGTACTGAACTGAAATTCAACCTACGCCCTTGCCTCCCATTTAAGCACCTATAAGTATGGATTAGCGTGGTCTGCTACTCAACACATAGAGGAGGATGAGCAGCAGACAGATATATTTAAATGTAGACTAAGCTACCAAAGTCAATCAGGCTGCATCTCTCGGGTGATATACATCTACAGAGTGGCAAGTTAAGTGTTACTCTCTTTTTCTATGTTGTCCTCATAGTATATTTATTAAATTTCATGCTTGTTTTTCTGGTTAAGATGTTCAGTCCTTCGTTTCTGTAAGATGAATTCATTCAGTCTGTAGCGCAGTAGTTGCTCACTGAACAGCCAGCTACATAGCTCATTAATGCCTCAGGGTCCATGTGTGACACATAAGGAGGGTAGCAAGTTATGTATCTAGGATTGTGTCTGCTTTGATAGTTTACTTCTTCAGTTAGTCTTGCCAGGATGGTTAGGATGTGTACATACAGAATGCAGATGCAGGTGGAGCTGGCCACAGTCTGTGAACAGCTGAACACTCTTTTGGCTGCAGTCAGTCATCTTCAGGGTGCTTCCTCAGGGTGTAGCAGTGGCAGAGATTCTGGCATATCACATGGGACACTCCAGGTGTTGCTTGTTTTGCCCATGGGCTCTGCTTCCAAGGCACCTCCTAGTACACTCTACACGGTGGATCCGCCCCCACAGCAGGGTGAGTGGATTGTGGTAGAGCATTTGTGACACCGGAGGCGGAGGGCCAATGTGGAGAGTGGCCGCCCGGCCTCTCCCATTCACCCCATCAGAGAAGAGGCGGCCACTCCTTCAGCAGAGACTGAGCAGGTACAAGGAGGTATGGGTTTTCTAGCTATAGGGAGCTCCAAGGGCAGATAGTTTTCAGAGCTGGAAAGAAAGCCAATGTGTACTTGGTCTGTCTGCTGGGGACCTAATCCAAAATGTGGAGGCAGCTTTCCCTGCAGCTGTCGAGTATACAGGGTGCAATCATCAGCCTCTACCATTCAGTCTATATGTCGAAGAAACAATGATGGAAATGAAGGGTAGTTTCAAGACTGGGATTAAAACTAAGAGTGAAAGGATGTCTATGGTAACATTCACTGATGACATTATCATCCTCTCTGAAAGTGAAGAATAACTGTAGATGCTGTTGATTACAATGAACAATCTAATGAGTACATAATATGGATTGATTTTATTGCATCCACCAAGTAGTCGATTCCTCCGCACATATGCAGCCCGTGCGGGCAACTTCCCCTCCGTGAGGATGTGCGTATTTGGCTCTTACAGACACCAAAATATTTGTAAATAATAGATTTCAGCTATGAGTCGTCTTCTGGAATTATTATTGGCAGATCTAGATTTCAGCTAGAAACTAGCCATTCTCAATGCACTATCATTTTTGGTCAATGCATGTAATGCCTGTTGGTCGGGCCTCATTATTCAGTGAACTGTGGATGAAGCCCGACCAACAGGCATTACATGCATTGACCATTGCTGTCACACTTGTTTACAGTCCCACAGCTGTGTGTGTGTGTGTGTGTGTGTGTGTGTGTGTGTGTGTGTGTGTGTGTGTGTGTTGTGTGTTGTGTGTTGTGTGTTGTCTGGCTCTTTATTCTGAGGTTTGTCGTCTTATTGTTGTTGGTAACTTTTGGCTTTCACTATTGTTTCTAATTACTGTTATTTTTGTTGTACCTATTATATATTTCGACCCTGTTAAATTTTTGGTCGTCTCCATTGACAACCATGCCATGTGGAAAAGTGCATGTTATGTGATTTTTGTTATACGGGGTGTTCAGAAATTGACATTACAAACTTCTAGAGCTTTTAGAGGGGAGTGAGTAAATAACATTTTGATTAGGAATGCATGTCCAGAAATTTTAAATGCCATCCAACAACGCTACAGAGTCTAAAAGTTAAAGACACAAGGACTTGTAAATGTATGTATATGCAGGGTGAGTCCGTAATAATGTTGCGGACTTTCTAGAATGACAGAGAAGGATAAATATATGTCAATTTGAGGTAAGGGTCCCTGTACCAAAAACAAACAAGTCAGAAGTTATTAGTGAAAACAGTTCTGATACCTCTGACAATTGAATACATGTACTGTAATTGTTGTTGCTAAGATTGTAGGGTAACCAACTTTCAGAGGTGGTAATATGGACAAAAACAAGAGAAAGAGTCCAGTAAACATGGGCTCTAAAATGCATACCTGAGGAGCTATGGACTCTTGTTCATCTTCAGTACTGTGAAACACATCTCATCTATTGAACAAGTGCACATAGCTCTTAAGATATGCATTTTACAGCCCATGTTTACTGTCCTTTTTTTCTGCTTTGGCCCATACTACCATCTACTCATTACTAAGAGTAATGAGTAGTGCAAATCCAAGAACATCATGTCGAAACCTATTCAAAGTATTGGGCATATTAACCACAGCTTCTCGGTATATTTATTCCTTAATGAAGTTTGTTGTAAATAATACATCTCTTTTTCCAACTAACTGCTTAGTACACAGTATCAATACTAGGAATAAGAACAATATACATAAAGATTTAAAATCACTTACTGTTGCTCAGAAAGGAGTCCAATATTCAGCAACTCGTATTTTCAATAAGTTACCAGTAGCCATTAAGAGTTTCGTTTCAGACAAGGCACAATTTAAACATAGATTTTTGGACAACATGGTTGTGGAGAGAAGCAGCGATTAGTATGGTTAGTATGATTAGTAGGGTTAGTCTCACATAGTTTCCTGCCGTTATGTAGACAGGAGTGACACCACCAGCAGTCGACCAATGGGTAACACATTTTAGATTTACGTAATTTTAGCTGTTGTATAATAGAGCCTTTCTGACGGATATCTATAATTTCACAGTGTAAACGCCCAGAAGATGACCCCTATATCGGGTTGAAACCGGTTGGCGGTATTATAACAATAATAAATGCAATTAAGACTGTTCTTGAATTATTGACAATTTAAACATAATTTAAAAGGATTTTTGGTGGTCAACTCCTTTGGTTCCATCCATGAGTTTCTCAACAAGTGCAGTAGACCATTTTAATGAAAATTTATTATAGTTTAATTTTTAACAATACTTGGTTCTAACAGCCAAGTAACTACCTACTGTGTGAATGGTGGATGTATGGAAAGCAGATGTAAGTCTTAAGTCTGTAAATAGTGGAAGTTTAATTTTAAATCTTGTACATAATCTGACTGTTCTTAACTGAGGATCACTGAAATGTATAATTTACTTTGATTTTTGACAATACTTGGTTGTAATAGCCAAGAAACTAGCAAATGTCTGAATTATGGATTTAATGAAAGCAGATGTAAGTTTTAAACCTGTAAATATTAAAAGTTTAAATTTAAGTCATGTACATAATTTTGCTGTTTGTTGACTGAGGATCATTAAAATTAATGAAACTCAAGTTTTTCTAATTACAATTTTGTAATGTGTTTATCTGACATGTTCCACACCCAGGATGATTCCCTCTTTTATGGGCCTATGGAATGAATAATTAATCTAATCTAATCTAATCTCTGAAAGTTGCCTACCCTACAGTCTCAGCAACAACAGTACCAATACATGTATTCCACTGTCAGAGGTATCAGAACAGTTTTCACTTATAACTTTTGACTCTTTTGTGTTCAGCACAGGAACCCTTATATGAAGTTTAAACATTTATCCTTCTCCATCATCCTAGAAAATCTGTAACATCATCATGAAATCACCCTAAATATACATACATTTACAGGCGCCAGTAACTTTGATGCCCTCTAGTGTCATTGGATGACATTTCTGGGCATAGGTTCCTGCTCAGAATGTTATGTACTCACTTCCCTCTACAAGTCCTTGAAGTTTGTAATGGGTATTTCCAAGCACACTGTATATTTACTAGGAGGATAAGTCTAAACCTACAAACATCAAAAAAAGTTTTGTATCACCTCAGTTCCAAGAGTTACGGAACCTGTACAGAAAATTGGAATAGAGATCAACATAACATCATTTCTGCCCTTTTTATTGCTCACAAAAACTCCACATTGCACGTTGTACCACCATACAGTGAGACTTTCAGAGGAGTTGGTCCAGATTGCTGTACGCACCGGTACCTCTAATAACCAGTAGCATGTCCTTTTCCATTGATGCATGCTTGTATTCGTCATGGCATACTGTCCACAAGTTCATCAAGCCACTATTGGTCCAGATTGTCCCACTCCTCAATAGCGATTCTGCGTTGATCCCTCAGAGTGGATGGTGGGTCACTTTGTCCATCCATAAACAGCCCTTTTCAATCCACCCCAGACATGTTCGATAGGGTTCATGTTTGGAGAACATGCTGGCCTCTCTTGTCAAGCAATGTTGTTATCCTGAAGGAAGTCATTCAGAAGGTGTGCGTGATGGGGGTACGAATTGTCGTCCTTGGAGACAAATGCCTTGCCAAGATGTTGCCGATATAGTTTCACTATCAGTGGGAGGATGGCGTGCACGTATCGTATAGCCGTTACGGCACCTTCCATGACCACCAGCAGCATACATCAGCCCCACATAATGCCACCCCAAAACAACAGGGAACCTTCACCATGCTGCAATTGCTGGACAGTGCATCTAAGGCTTTCAGTCTGACTGGGTTGCCTCCAAACACGTCTCTGACGATTGTCTGGTTGAAGGCATATGCGACACTCATCGGTGAAGAGAATGTGATGCCAATCCTGAATGGTCCATTCAACATGTTGTTGGGCTCATCTGTACTGTGCTGCATGGTGTCGTGGTTTCAAAGATGGACCTTGCCATGGGCATCAGGAGTGAAATTGCGCATCATGCAGTCTATTGCACACAGTTTGAGTCATAACATTATGTCCTGTGGCTGCACAAAAAGCGTTATTCAACATGGTGGCATTGCTGTCA
The DNA here is from genome assembly GCF_021461395.2 of Schistocerca americana. Taxonomy (NCBI): domain Eukaryota; kingdom Metazoa; phylum Arthropoda; class Insecta; order Orthoptera; family Acrididae; genus Schistocerca; species Schistocerca americana. The sequence goes on along the minus strand of NC_060123.1, from coordinate 448,227,791 downwards.
GGGTTTCCTCCAAGCCATAATCCATAGATAGCGGTTGTCCACTGCAGTAGTAGCCCTTGGGCGTCCAGAACAAGGCATGTCATTGTCAGTTCCTGTCTCTCTGTATCTCCTCCATGTCTGAACATCACATTGGTTCACTCTGAGACACCTGGACACTTCCCTTGTTGAGAGCCCTTCGTGGCACAAAGTAACAATGCGGACATGATCGAACTGCGGTATTGACTTTAGGCATGGTTGAACTACAGACAACATGAGCCATGTAACTCCTTCCTGGTGGAATGACTGAAATTGATCGGCTGTCGGACACCCTCCGTGTAATAGGCACTGCTCATGCATGGTTGTTTACATCTTTGGGTGGATTTAGTGACATCTCTGAACAGTCAAAGGGACTGTGTCTGTGATAAAATATCCACAGTCAACATCTATCTTCAGGAGTTCTAGGAACCATGGTGATGCAAAACTTTTTTTGATGTGTGTATTTGTAAGTAATCTTGCTATGTATTTGATAAAATGCTATATCCAGTTCAGCTAGAGAGACTTTTATATTTTTTAATTCCCGCAGAACTGGTCAACTCATATGAATGTCTGGATGTACAATTTGTGGTGATATGAAATGGAATAATCACATAGACTCAGTTGTAGGTAAAGCAGGTGGCAGCCTTGATTCATTGGTGGGATACTGAGAAAATGAAGTCTGTTTGTGAAGTAGATTGTTTGAAAAATACTTGTTCATTCCATCTTAGAGTACTGCTCAGTACTCAAGTGTGTGGGAGATATACCAGATGGAACTAACAGGTGATACTGATCATATACTAAGGAGGTTATGAAAACTGGTCGTAGGTTGGGTTGTCTTATGGGAGAAAATCACAGAAATACTGAAAATGTGTACTGGCAAATGCTTGAAGATAGGTGCCAACTATTCTGACATGCTAACGAATTTTCAAGAGACAGCATTGTGTGAGAAATCTATAAATACAATCTTGTAATTTCTTTTTATTTCTCTCCTTTCTGCTACTCACCCCCCCCCCCCACCCTCCCCATCCATACCTTCTCTTCAGCCCTCTCTCTAATCTGCAACACTTCACTGTCTGTCACTCCCGCCATACTATCCCTCCCCCTCCCCACCCCAGCCTCCTCCTTACCCCCACCCAGTCGCCACTCTCATCATGCACTAGCACTGCTGCTCGCGGTGTGGTTTCAGTTCTCTGAGACTGCAGACATGTGTGCAAGTTGTGTTTGCGTGAGTGTGTGTGTGCATTTGTGTATGTGTGTCTACTGCTAAGAAAGGCCTTAATGGCTGAAAGCTATAATTGTGTGAATCTTTTTGTTGTGCCTATTGCGACTCAGCATCTCTGCTATAAATACAAGGTGTGATAAAAAGTACAGGAACTTTTGTTTTTCATAAAGAATATTTATTTGTTCATCAACACCAACTTTGTCCCCCCCAAAGTAATCCCCCTCAGATGTAATACATTTGTGCCAGTTCTTTCTCTAATCTTGGATGCACTTCTGGAACTCACTTTTAATTATGGTGTTCAGCTCCCTCAGAAATTCTGTTTTTCTCTCATCAATGGTGACAAAATGATGTCCTTTCATTGTTTTCTTCAACATCAGGAATAAAAAGAAGTTGCAGGGGACCAAGTCCTGTGAATTTCATGGCTAGGCAATGTAACTGCTTTTTTTTTTTTAAATGTGATGCAATTTCCACAAGTGCTTTTGCCACAATTCTGTATTCCTTATTGCCCATAAGACCATAAGGCAGGAACTCATGATGCATTATCCCATTGTAACTGAAGAAAACACTGAGAAGAGCCCTCACATATGATCAAACTACACTCCTGGAAATGGAAAAAAGAACACATTGACACCGGTGTGTCAGACCCACCATACTTGCTCCGGACACTGCGAGAGGGCTGTACAAACAATGATCACACGCACGGCACAGCGGACACACCAGGAACCGCTGTGTTGGCCGTCGAATGGCGCTAGCTGCGCAGCATTTGTGCACCGCCGCCGTCAGTGTCAGCCAGTTTGCCGTGGCATACGGAGCTCCATCGCAGTCTTTAACACTGGTGGCATGCCGCGACAGCGTGGACATGAACCGTATGTGCAGTTGATGGACTTTGAGCGAGGGCGTATAGTGGGCATGTGGGAGGCCGGGTGGACGAACCGCCGAATTGCTCAACACGTGGGGCGTGAGGTCTCCACAGTACATCGATGTTGTCGCCAGGGGTCGGCGGAAGGTGCACGTGCCCGTCGACCTGGGACCGGACCGCAGCGACGCACGGATGCACGCCAAGACCGTAGGATCCTACGCAGTGCCGTAGGGGACCGCACCGCCACTTCCCAGCAAATTAGGGACACTGTTGCTCCTGGGGTATCGGCGAGGACCATTCGCAACCGTCTCCATGAAGCTGGGCTATGGTCCCGCACACCGTTAGGCCGTCTTCCGCTCACGCCCCAACATCGTGCAGCCCGCCTCCAGTGGTGTCGCGACAGGCGTGAATGGAGGGACGAATGGAGACGTGTCGTCTTCAGCGATGAGAGTTGCTTCTGTCTTGGTGCCAATGATGGTCGTATGCGTGTTTGGCGCCGTGCAGGTGAGCGCCACAATCAGGACTGCATACGACCGAGGCACACAGGGCCAACACCCGGCATCATGGTGTGGGGAGCAATCTCCTACACTGGGCGTACACCACTGGTGAGGGGACACTGAATAGTGCACGGTACATCGTTCTACCATTCCTAGACCGGCAAGGGAACTTGCTGTTCCAACAGGACAATGCACGTCCGCATGTATCCCGTGCCACCCAACGTGCTCTAGAAGGTGTAAGTCAACTACCCTGGCCAGCAAGATCTCCGGATCTGTCCCCCATTGAGCATGTTTGGGACTGGATGAAGCGTCGTCTCACGCGGTCTGCACGTCCAGCACGAACGCTGGTCCAACTGAGGCGCCAGGTGGAAATGGCATGGCAAGCCGTTCCACAGGACTACATCCAGCATCTCTACGATCGTCTCCATGGGAGAATAGCAGCCTGCATTGCTGCGAAAGGTGGATATACACTGTACTAGTGCCGACATTGTGCACGCTCTGTTGCCTGTGTCTATGTGCCTGTGGTTCTGTCAGTGTGATCATGTGATGTATCTGACCCCAGGAATGTGTCAATAAAGTTTCCCCTTCCTGGGACAATGAATTCACGGTGTTCTTATTTCAATTTCCAGGAGTGTAGTTAAATGTTCTTCAGTCTTGGCACTTCAGGCCGTGTCCATTGGGATGATTGGGCCTTGGTTTCTATGCCATACCCGTGTTTTGTCACCTGGAATAACCTTCTTTAGAGTTCTGGATCATTGTCAAATTCATTCAGCAATTCCTGAGTGATGTCTACACAATGTCGTTCTCAGTCAAAATTCAACAATTTTGGAACAAACTTTGATGCTACACATTTCATGCTCAAAACATACAAAAAAAGTGCTTGGCATCAACCAAAGGATATGCCGATGTCATCAGCAACCGCTGTGATGGTGATTCAATGATTTTCCAGAACCATTTGCTTTACTTCTTCCATATTTTCATCAGTAATTGATGTGCTAAGGTGTCCAGGGCGGTCATCATCTTCAGTGTCTTCACGATCCTCTTTGAAATGTTTATATAATTCATAAACTCTCATTTTGCTCTTAGTAGATTCACCAAAAGTCACAGTCAACATTTCAGATGTGGTGCTACACTTCATTCCATTTTGCACATAAGATTTAATGCAAATTATTTGATCCATCTTTTTCCAGAATAAAAATTTGCGGAGCACTAAAAAATGTGTATAGCCCTTTTGACTGTCAACAATAAACTAAATATTCTAAACTGCTGAAAATGCATACATACATCAGGAACATGTGTACCAACAAGATGAAAAACAATTTTGAAAATCAGACGTATAAAGGATGTGAAATTAAAAAAATCCCTTACTTTTTGATCACGTCTTATGTACTACAGTACCCTTCATATCATTCCCATATGAACTGTGAGTATAAGATTTGACAAATTACAGCATGCACAGAAACATGAACCCTATGACTATTTCCACACTTCATACTCAAATGGAGTCAGAAGATAGTCTAATATGTGGTAGAATGGGAAGTACCCTCTGCCACACACTTAACAGAGATTTACAGAGTATGATTATTGTGTATTAAAACATTGTATCTAAATGATTTGAGGAACAGTCCACAAAGGTTAGAGTAGTTCAGTGGCAGCATAGGTCAGCTGCCCTCAGTCTTTTTGAGCACATCTGGGACACTATTGAATGAGACTTGTGGTTCATGGAACAGGCTCCAACCAATCTTTGATAGTTTTTGGTGGTTGAGCTGTCATGGATTATGATAGCCCCCCAAATGCTTTCAGTGTCTCATGGACTACAGGTCATGGTGTATTGTGAAAGTTATCTCAGCGGAAGAGGTTGTTAGTCGCTATTAGGTAAACATCTCTTATCTGATCATTAGGGGTGAATGTTTGTGAACTGAAAGAAACATTTTTTAGTGAAATGACTGTAAATATCAGGATACATCACTGCTTAGCAAATAAGAGTTCACACTGCAGGTATGGCAACCACATACGAGAGTTGGTTTTTAAGTTTTTACAACTGACCATTAGATGATACTCTTGAGATGCGACATTATTATTGTTTCAAGGTTCGTTGTTGTTGTTAAAACAATGGAAGCCCAGAAACTGGCCAGCTGGTTTGTCTGTAGTGAGTTTAAAGAAACAGTATTGTGAAAAAATTGAAATTTCTTGTGAAGGTTTTATTTATCTAACAATTAAGATGACCTGGAGTGTGGTGCGAAATTGTATTGCCTGTAAAATTCACACCTCTCTCACTTTGGGTGTCTTACTTGATCTGCACAGCCAATTTTCGTCTCTGGATTGCCAGCTCTGTTAATCTCCAAAACCTTCTGTTGTGACTTGCCGATCTTTCAAAGTGCCGCCGTGCAGTTATGCACATCCTCTACATGCGATGCTGTCTGCCAGCCATGCAGCAGCAGTGCCACCTAAGCGGCCAGCCAGCCAGCGGCCACTAGACTTGGACTCAGTTATGATTTGACTGTTAAAGTGTACTCACGTCTTACTCTGTTTACTTGATCTGTGACTTTCATGTATTGCGTCTTCCTTGAAATATATTTTTTCAGCTTGAAGTTATAACAATTGCCGATGAGTTAGTGATTTTTCTTTTCCATCGTTGAGCCACAGGTTTCCATGGTTAGTAAAGAACAAATATTGCTAGGTCTCATTTAACAGCAAACGCTTCTCACAAATGTGATTTGTGATTTCGTCGCGGCATCAAATGTTGTTGTCTCTACCTACTTTTCCTCCTTACAACGAGACGGCGGAAGACTGGTCTGATTACGAAAAACGTCTTCGACAGCACTTCTTGGCATTTCACGTCACAGACAAACATACATGTAAATCTCTCTTCCTTTCATGGATTTCACCTCAAATGTATCGGTTGTTGTCACAATTGGCTCCTTTGAAAGATCCTGTGTCTTTGTCCTTTGCTGAAATGTGCTAACTTCTGTCCATCTATTTTCAAAAGCAAACGCATGTGGTAGCCTCTTGTGTTGCCTTTTATCGTTGTCAAAAACAACTGAATCAATCCTATCGCACTTGGGCTGCTGAACTTCACAGCCTCAGTAGAAAATGTCAATTAGTTACTAAAGTTCACAAACAATCCTATGCCGATTCCATGGTATGGGATGCTGTTATCCGATTGGCACCTGACAAAGAAGTTAGGCAACGTGCCCTTCATTTGGCAAATCTGACTCTAGATGAAGTCCTATTCATCGCTCAGTCTTTTGAAATTTCTTGCGCCGCTGGAGCGCAAATAGAGGCATGGGTTGACGTCGGGGAATACAACCTCTGTGCGATGTTGACGAAGCGTGTGGCGTTTCCCCGCCAGCCGACGTGGCCGCAGGAAACTGCAGCGTAACTCACGGCAACTTCCTTCATTTCCATGGTGTTTTACGAAACATTCACGAGAAGATTGTCCACAACATTGGGCCGTGTGTCACAAATGCAAAAGAAAGGGTCATGTGTCATCCGTTTGCAAATCCGACCGCATACATGATGTTCATGAACATGACGCTGATTCTGATTCTGTGTTGTCTGTCAATTGTACTTCTTCTCTTTCACGGAAGTTATTCCTCACTGTCCAACTACTTGGTCGAGATGTTTGCATGCAGGTGGATACTCGTTCTGCTGCCACTATCATCAATTCTCAAATGTATCTTCAGTTGGGTTCTCCAATCCTGTCACCTGTCACTAGGCAATTACGGACTTACAATAAACAGAAGATTTCTCTCTTGGGTCAATTTGATGTGAGGTATCTTACAAATCTGTCATTCACACTGTTCCCATATTTGTGGTCGACCACAGTAACGTGGAGAATCTTTTTGGTTTCAATGCCTTTCGCGTTTTTGAGTTCTCCATAGATGACTCTGTCAATATCGTCTCTGATGCTATTCCTTATGCTCAATTGGATTCCTTGTCGACGACATTTTCGTCCCTTTTTTCTCCTGGGTTAGGCCGTGCAAACGACTTTGAAGCTTATATCATGCTCAAACCCACTGCTCGGCCTAAGTTTTTTTGGGCTCGGCCCATTCCTGTGGCCCTTCTTGATCAGGTCAAACGGGAGCTGGATCGTCTCCCTGCTTCAGGGGTCTTGCTTCCTCTCACTTCCAGTGAGTGGTCCTCTCCTGTCATTGACGTTGCTAACCCAAATGGTGATATTTGTCTCTGTGGCGATTTCAAAGCCACTGTAAATGCTCAATGCCTAATCGACACTTACCCTATGCCTCAACCTGAAGAATTGTTCACTAAACTTGCTGGAGGCCAGTATTTTTTTAAACTTGACCTGTCAGAAGCTTATCATCAACTTCCTCTCAACGTTGCTTCCCAGCAGTTTCTGGTCCTTAACACGCCTTTCAACCTCTTTCAATACCAACGATTGCCACTCGGAGTTGCCAGCACCCCTGCTCTCTTTCAGCGATTCTTGGAACAATTATTGCTCACTGTCCCTGGGTGTATATATTACATGGACGACATTGTTGTCACTGGCTCCACCACTGACGAACATCTTCAAAATCTCCGCACACTTTTTCATGTCTTACAGACTGCCGGTCTTAAGTGTAATCTTCAGAAATCAAAATTTTTTCAGGCATCTATCACGTACTTGGGATTTCAGCTCTCTCGGGATGGTATTCGTCCGCTTCAGCAAACTGTCGCTGCAATTGATGTCCTTCCTTGCCCTACATCTGTTAAGGAACTGCAGGCCTTCTTGGGGAAAATAGCATACTACCACAAGTTTTTACCGTCTGGTGCATCGGTGGCTCAGCCATTGCATCGCCTGTTGCATAAAAACGTGCCTTTTTCACTGGTCCACGTCATGCGATGCGGCTTTCCAGAAATTGAAGACTATGCTGAAACAGGCCCCATGCCTGGCTACCTATCAACATGCCCAAAATCTTGTTCTTGCCATGGACGCCTCTCAATATGGGATTGGTGCAGTTCTTGCGACTGTTTTTCTGACGGTTCTGAACAACCCATTGCTTATGCCTCCAAAACGCTAACGAATGCCCAGCAAAAGTATTCTCAAATTGAAAAAGAAGCTTTGGCCATTATTTATGCTCTTCATAAGTTTGGTGTTTTTCTCTATGGATCCAAATTTCACCTTGTTATGGATCACAAACCACTTGTTTCCTTGTTTCATCCATCAACACCTCCAGCGTTGGGCTCTTTACTTGTCTCGTTTCAATTATGAGATTCATTTGTGGCCGACGGCTCAACATGCGAATGCTGATGCACTGTCTCAACTTCCCATGGGTCCTGACCTGACATTCCATAAAGACGAACTTTTGTGTTTCCACCTGGATGTTGCCGAGCAGCGGGTTGTGTACAGGTTCCCCATCACCGGGGACCGGCTGGCGGCTGTTAAGGGTTCTGACCCTACTCTCTCCCAGGTTTTACGCTGTATTCAGAAGGGTTGGCCAGATCGTCCGTCCACCAAGACTGCGTTACCGCCTCACGGCTAGGGATGGTGTTATCCTCGTCTCCACCGACAATGCTTCGCCGCGTTTTATGGTATCTGCGTCTTTGCATGCTTCGGTCTTGCGCCTCCTTCACCAAGGGCACTGGGGTGTCTCTCGCACAAAGTCTCTGTCGCGCTGTCATGTGTACTGGCCCGGCATCGACTCTGAAATTGCACACGTGGTTGCTGCCTGCGGCCCTTGTGCGTCACAGGCCACCACCACAAAGTCATCTTTGTCACCGTGGCCTTCACCTGAGAAGCCCTGGGAGTGTATTTATGCTAACTTCACGGGACCTTTTTTAGGTACATATTGGCTTCTCGTTATTGACGCTTACTCTAACTTTCCTTTCATTGTCCGTTGCACGTCGCCTACCACTGCGGCAACCACCAATGCTCTAGCTCGCATTTTCTCTTTAGAAGGCCTTCCCTCTACTCTTGTTACTGATAATGGTCCGCAATTTGCCTCTTCTGATTTTGCGGATTTTTGTGCCCGTCATGGCGTCATGCATGTCATGGCCCCTCCGTTCCATCCACAGTCAAACAGTGAGGCTGAACGACTGGTCCGCACATTTAAGGCTCAGATGAGGAAACTCCTGACTACTTCTGCTGCTGATGATGCACTTCTCCAATTTCTGGCTTCTTACCATTTCACCCCCATGGGCGACCACAGCCTGGCTGATCTCTTACATGGCCGACAGCCCTGCATGCTACTTCATCTTCTGTGGCCTTCCACCTCACGGCCGTGGGTTCCTTCGCTTGACCGGTTCACCGCTGACAACCTTGTATGGGTACAGGGATATGGCAGGCGGCCAAAATGGAGTCCTGGCCGCATCTTATGACACCGTGGCCAATGCCTGTATGAAATCCAGACGGCCACGGGTGTTTCATTGTGTCATTCAGACCAGCTTCGGCCTCATGTTCCGGCAGCGCCTGTTCCGGATGCTGCTACACCCCCTTCAGCTCTACCTGATGCTCGGGATACTGGAATCTCTCATTAATCACAACGCAGTCCTCTCACCATCATATCGGTGCCAGCACAAGAACTGACACCACCAGGAGATGTGTCCATGCAGGAACCGGGTGACCATCATCTGTCGGAGCAACTCTACTCGCCCCCTTCTCCTACGGACCCAGACACATCGCCCATGTCTCCTGTTATAACAACCGGACTTGCCACAACGGGCAGATTGGTGCACGGGGCCCCAGCATATTTGACTCCCACGTCTCCTGTAATCTCGACCCGTTATCATCGGGGACACTTCCGTCCGTACAGGAAGCCTCCTCCTCGAGACTTTACGGCCAGTCAAACAACACCTATGGACGTTAGCAATCTACAGGCCACCTCCATCGAGACCTGTGCAAAAAATTCAAAGGGGGGAAAAGTGTTGTGACTCACTGATCTTTCAAAGTGCCTCCGGGCAGTTACGCGCATCCTCTACATGCGGCGCTGTCTGCCAGCCATGCAGCAGCAGTGCCACCTAAGTGGCCAGCCAGCCAGCAGCCGCTTGACTTGAACTCAGTTATGATTTGACTGTTAAAGTGTACACACGTCTTACTCTGTTTACTTGATCTGTGACTTTCATGTATTGCGTCTATGTTGAAATATATTTGTTCAACTTGAAGTTATAACACCTTCTCTGAAGAATAATGCTGGTTTAGTACTTGAAGAATACTTTTAACTCAGACATAGTTTATTTCCAGTTCCACAGAGAACAACTTCAATATTTCTCACATCAATATTTGAATGTTTATAAGTCAACCGATTCGTCTTGCATTAGACTTAATGAAATACATCTGCAATAACATAGTTTTTACAACTACATAATTTACGAACAGGACTTGCTCCTAGCAAGCCCAGCACATGAAGTATAATTAACAATGTTTCAACTGTTCTTCCTTTTTCTTGTTACGATAGTCAACAATATAAAACACCATAAGATACGTAAACACTCCTTGTTCTTCCAGTACGACTTGCATGGCGCGAGTGGCAAACATTTGTCAATGCCATTCGATTGTCGTGCCTACCTTGTGCTCGTGACTCCTTTCCAGTCTGCACACACAAATATGTGTTGCACAGTATGTATGTTCTCTCACACTTATTTTTAAAATATCATTTGTTCAAGATGGTCGAAGGATGAGTGGTTCTAGAATTTACATGGAAATTCTCGAATCACTACATTTATATGGTTTTATACAATTTTTGTAAAGGCCTAACTCCACAACAATGCCTTGAATTATGTTATTCAACATTTATTAATTAGACTCTTCCAGAAAAACCTATTTACAACGTATTTGCAGAATTTCATTGTGGTTGTGCTTTCATCTGCAATGAATTTCATGAAGACTAAGCAGACATAGCTTATAAGTATTGATGATGTGCACAACACGATTGTAGTGGTTCGGCACGTGGCTTACCATGAGACAAAGCACCACGAGATATAGTGTAGACTACAGTAAATGTGATTTTGCATGAACATGCACCTGTGAAAAACAGTCTGTTCCTAGTGGATTCTGTACAGTGAGACCAAAGCTCAAAAATGGACTTTAATCAGTGGATGTGAGGAAATGCTCAAAAACTTCAGTTGAGGAAGTGCAATCTGCATGCACAGTGTTGCAATAGGAATCAAAACTTATCTACATATTGTCACATCTTAAGGAAAGGGTCATCAATGAAATACAGTACTTGGCACTGGAAGTACGTTTATTGAAAATACCAGTGTACAGCTAGAATATAACTGACATCGTGTATGAAGAGCGCACCTATTTATACAAACATTGAATATTCTGTAATGCTGGTATTTATACGGACATTGAATATTCCAGAATATACAAACATGAGATAGTTCAAGGACCTTCCAGAAATGATAAATACTAAATAATAAATAATTATTGGTTGTCAGGTTTGAACTGGTGGCTCACAGCTCGTGGCATTGCTCCCTCTTCTGTAGGAACAGCAACCTGCTATTTCAGAAGTTGTCATTGGAGGCAACTGCAGGACCTTAGATCTAGATCGACATCTTGTCAGTGGTCCTCTACATGGTGGCACTGGCAGATCCTCGCTTTCTGCTCATGTTGTTACATCCTCTTCATTTTGATGAGCATCGAAGGTAGCCTATACCATTGAAGCTTTGTGATTGTCAAATGGGTCTTCAATTTCTGATCGTCAGTGTCCACCTCCGGACTGTAGTATGGCATCTGTAGGACATGGACAGCACCTCTGTACTTTTGTCTTGATGAAGGATTATAGCTCTCTAGGTCTTCCTCCAAAGCATCCAAGGTCCGTATGTGAGACAGCTGCCATGCTTCTCAGGATCCTGTTGATGAGGTGTTTCATGTAGTTATTCTGGACATCATCTTATTGAAATAGGAACAGTGTATCCATTGCCATTTTGACCTCATCACCATGGAGCAAGAAAAACAGTATAAAGCCTGTAATGTCTTGCTTCACTATGTTTTATGTGAATGTCATGACGGGTAGTATGGTATCCCAGTCTCTCCGTTCGACATCAACACACATTGAGACCACATCTGCCAATTCTTGTGAGCCTGTATGTCTGTGAATAATATGCAGCTGTCATCCTGTGGATGGTTTTGCAATGTAAAATTATCTCTGATACTAGTCTTGACTGGAAATCTTTTCCATGATCATAAATCATCACCTGGAGTGCTCCTGCCTTCAAAATAAGGTTTTTTGCTAGGAACTTTGCAATTTCTGAAGTTTTGGCAATTGACACAGGTTTGGTAACAGCATAACAGGTTAAGTAGGCAGTGTAAATCATTATCTATCAATTTCTGTGTGTTTCCAGTTTAGTAGAATGGCTCTACTGTAGGTGTGATTGGTACCAGATGATCCACAATTAACATTCCTTACAGTGGCTTATATAGTGACTAACAAACTGGTGGAGACCTGGCCGTGATACCTGCATCTGATTCTGTCTAGGGCCTTCACAAATTCCAGGTGACCAGATTTTGGAGCATCATGGAAAAACGTCAGGGTCAGATGGGCGTAGATGGGCAGAGACGATGAGCAACCATATCCACACCATGTGTTCATAGTTCATCTAATACAGTGCTCCATTTATTAACTGGAATTTTCCTTCAGTCATCTCCTCCTCCTTCAATGCTTCTATTGTTTTTGGGAGTGCTGGCTGTCCCCTCTGTTTGGCATCATTTAGTACAGAAATGAGAAATGGCAGAGTTCACCCTTGCTGCTGTGTTCTGCCAAAGGGGTCCTTGGAAAGCAGTTAGCATCTTTGTGTTTGTACCTTCTTTTGTATACTACTGTGAGGTCATACCTCTGGAGCCTCAGTGACCATCTCACCTGTCAACGCATCAGATCCTACAGGCTAGTCAGCCAGCATGGAGAATTGTGCTCTGCTACAGAGCTCAATAGTTTATTAAATAAATACGGCCACAACTTGTTGACGGACCAAACAACAGGAAGACACTCCCTCTTGGTTGTGGAGTGATTCATCTCAAAGAGTACTCTGGAAGCACCTATTCTGTCTGTATGGGTGGTGTCTTTGGACATGCCTGAAGGAACAGACTCCACTCATACAGATATATATGTGCCGTGGAGGCCAATATGCTCATTCAGTGCAGAGCACTCTACGCTCAACCTCATGTGGGACTTTGCGTGGTGTGATGAGCAAACAGAGAAAAAAGGGCAAGGGGATGCTACTTTGGTTGCGTGCGGTAAATGGGAATTTGGATCGAGGGAGAAGGGGAAGGGCATGCTTTGCTAGTCTGTGCAGTTGTATCTAGCCACTATGCCATGGTGGCGTAGATTGTTAACGCATCTGACCAGTAAGCAGGAGACCTGTGTTTGAATCCCAGTTTTGATACTAATTTTCATTTGTTGCCAATGAATTCTTCTGCTACCCAAATGCAGCAGAGATTGAAATTTATCTTTTCTGACCATATTACCTTCCTGAATTTGCACTAGAGCTGCACCTGTCCCATAACCAGGAGCATCAGTGTGAAGTTCTTTCTGAGCATTCTCATCTCACAATGCTAGTACTGGAGATGATGTTAGAGCTTCCGTAAGGACTAGGAAATATCATTCTTGTGCATTGTTCCATGAAAATTTGGTGTCTGTGCAATAGTTTTTGCAAGGGACATACCTCAGTACAGAAGTTCTTTTTGAACAGGCAGTAGTACAAGAACATTCTGAGCAAACTTCTCACATCAAGAATATGCTGATGGGTCGGAAAATCTCTGACTACTCGTATTGTCCTTGGATTGGGCCAGACTCCATCGCCATTCACTAGATGCCCCAATACTTTTATTTCTTGGGAGCAAAGTGGCAGTTTTTAGGATTCAGGTGGAGAACTGCAATCTGAACACATTTCAACATGGCTGTCAGGTGGGTTAGATGATCTTTAAATGTCTTCAAAAAATGACGTTGTCATTGGGACACCAAAGATACACTGTGTATTTAAGGTGTGAAAGCAGGCTGTCCATAATATTTTTGAATGTGGCTGGAGCTTTACACAGTACAAATGACATAACTCATAGATAAACACATTGAGACCATGTAGAGATATTAACACACTCCTTTACTTAGTTAGTCTTTTCAATCTCACTTTCCTCATTAGCTACCTCAACCTCAATTTACTGGTAAACTGTCAGCATGTCCATAGTTGAGGAATACTTTGCTCCTTTCAAGCAGTCCAAGGTGTCATCAATGTACAACAATGGATAGAAGTCCTTTGTCATGAGTTTGTTGTCATCAGCAGTTGACACAGAAATGCCATGTCCCATCCTTCATCTTTGGTGTTCTCTATTACCTCCTGATATATTGGGTCCAGATCCATCAGATTTATCTGTTACTTACTCAGTCTGACACTACTGGTTGCCATAAAATGCTGTTTCTCCTCTCACTATTTGGCACAGTAGAGATTTTAGGTCATGGTGATCTTCCATGACTGCCAAAGGGACCACATTCAGAAGTCTGTCACACTTCGTTCATCCATTTCCTTTGTGCTGCATTCCCGTATGTGCTAACATCAGTTTTTAGTACTGCTACCCAGTCTTTTAGCAAAAGGAGAACTCTTTCAGCAAAAGTAATAAGAAGAAGTGATAAAGGCAGCTGCAGGCTAGTGGCTGCTTTATGATGCCATGTAGGTCAGAATAACATGCATATATGGGGATGATGAGACAAGGCTAGCTGCACTCAGCAGAAAACTGCACTGTGCAGCTGGTACTTCAGTGTCACCTCATCAGGGCAGGTCTCTTGTTATTGGTGATGTGACTGGGTACTGGGTTTCAGTGAAAAAATATGCCTTGAATGATACATGTCTGAATTTCAGGGCAGAGGCATTCCTTTTGCCAGAGTCCAGCAGCACCACCACGATGTCAGGGACACAACGGACAGCGAGATGACTGGGCGTCACAAGCAGCAGCTGTGGGTTCTAGATCAGGCTGCACCTGGCTCCACCAGCAGTGGGTTCCACATGGGACTTAGTGCTGTAACACCATCATTCTGCCGATCTTGCCTGCTGCCATGCACATTGAGTTCCCCATGAGACTTGGTGCTTCAGTGCCAGCCACCATCCAACTCCTGCCAGAGAGCACTGGGTCGAATCCCATGCGCAGCAGTCTCCATGTGCTGCCATGGTGAACACATGCGGCGCTGCTTCAGGTGCCATTACCGATAGAGAAGTAGCGCACTGCTGACATCATGACCACAGCCTAAAGAGGTTGCTGGCTCTCCATTGGCCTGCTATGTGGGGCACCTATGCAGCGTCCTCTCATCAGGGTGGAAGCCGCTTCCCATATATCAACATTGGCCAGGGTCAACATAGTGGGTGTGTTCTGCATAACTGAGCCACGACAAAGTGTGTACTGAAATTGAACGAAGCATTCTTTACTGTCAGCAGTGTTTCCTCTGGGCCCTCCAGCCCGTCACCACCACCACCACCACCACTAACCACACCAATTGCAACTACAATCTTCAGCCACTAACCCCACCAATTGCAATTCAGTGTGGATCAGGAGAGCCGATGTCACTGAAGGCAACAGCAGAGGATATGTCCCCCCCCCCCCCCCTCCTTCCCCCCAACCCCCCCTCATACCCGACCCCTGCCGCAGTGTGACGTTTGAGTCGCAGCCTACAATATCATAATTGAGATTGTTTTTGTTCTTTTCTGGTGACAATCATGGGAATGAGGATGAGGGTGCATGATAATAGTAGGGTTACTTTTGTGAAACTGGAGGAATCAATAGACTTATCACAGCATAAGGGTAATTCTACAGCTGTGTGGCTAGATGCTGTATGTTGCACATAGTGCAATTTGCATGGGCATTCTGCCCCTTGCACTGTGTCTATGGAAGTTATTTGCTTTATTTGTAGTCATTCTGGGCCACGTGCAGCTCATGGTTTCCATACTGGGGAAGGCTGTAACTCTTACCCATTGGAACTAACCTAGATCTCGGGCTATGCTACAAATCAGTCTGTCACCACAGCAAACATTTCTGGTGGGGGGTAGGGGCCTTATCACACTCTAGCCAAACATTTACATACTGTATTTTCTGTCCGTTTCATAATCAGCTACTAAATAAGATTAAAAACTAACTCCTGGATAAAATGTATAGGTAGCTTATTAATCCTTGAATGCCACATTACCTGAGAGTTTCCCACAACAAATCGTCCTAAAAGACATGTTTTGAAGATATCTTTAAGGCAGTATGTGTTTGCTTCACTGCATACATAATATTTTTCTATTTTCATTTGAAAACTTCAGATGTTTAGTGTTCTGTGTGCCAAAACTGCGGTGTTTATGAGTTCATGTGATGTTTCCACGATGTCACAGATCTTGTGCTGTGATTGGCTGATGTGAGCAATCCAAACAAGTGCTATGGTAATTTACACCCCATATTTGTTGTATTTGTACTTGTGTATCACAAAAAAGTGCATTTAAAGTGATAAAATGCCCACAACCACTCAGCAACATTGTACATTGCTCTGTTGAAATTTTGTTTATACCCTTGTCTGGATTGACACAGTTTTTGTTCTTGATTCATCTTTACATCAGATCTGAGTGCACCAAGCTCCTTTACTTTCATCCTATCTGCACGTTCTGAAATTTTACCTGGTAAATTACATGGTGTTGTTTTTGAACTCGTGGTATGCCTCTGTTATTCACAAGAATGCAAAACTCACTAAACTCATGCACAATACACTCACAAAAAGAAACTTGCTAAAAATGCACGCTACCCCTAGCCAAAAAACAATGAAATTGAAGTACAGGGACATATTTCGCGTATGATGTATATTTTGTGTGCTTTTTCCTCTAATCATTCATGAAACTCTCACTAGGTGATAAAACTTATGTTATTGTGCTGCAGCACACTCTGGAAACATATTTGCAAAATTGTTCCAATGATGGATGTAACAACCAATGACAGAAACAAAAAAAAACTCTCTAAAACAGAATCAATGCAATAACACTAAATGTCAATTAATGACGCAGTTAAGGAGAACAGAGATATACAGAGACAGTGATTCGATAGTGAAGTTTCAGCAACTCTGTTCATTTCCTTTTCATGTAAGCAAATGAACATGAAAATTGTGTGCAGGTTGGCAGGACACATTTAGGCTGAAACACCAGAGCCTTCAGGCCCCCATAAGAGCTGTACTCCAAGGAAACCATGCCCCCAGACTTCTGCTACAAAGAGCTAAGCAGTGTTTCAAGGTGCACCCTTAAGGCTAACTACTACTGTTTGAAAAACATTATTTGATATCACATTTCAACAGTTCCAAAAATGTTGACCACCATTAATTAAATCCGTGTAGGAAGTATGCGAAATCTGTTCTGATCATTTAAATTCTTTAATATGTCTTGAGAATTTTTTTAATGTTTATTTTGGGTTGGCTCTTCCTGAGAGCCTTTAATTATGAGCTGCACCTGTTCTGTGCACATGGCTAGGCAATATAGTGTGTCTCAGTGGGTCATGCATGGGCAAAAGAAGTAGGTTGGTAGTGCAGATAGCCATGAAGTGTTCTATTTAGGTTATTGTTGGATTATTATTTCTGTGTTGTTTTTGGATTATTAAGTTTTGAAAATGAGTGGCATTTGGGCTATGACAAAATCAGACACAAGCTCAATTAAGAGTGAATAAATTAGTTTCAGATAACAGTCTATCGGAGAAAAATTGGAAATAGAACTGTTGAAGTCACAGACTCTAGGAGTGGATCTGGCTGTTGCTAACCTTGTTTCTCTCTTTTCTGGTAGGTCATTTGAGGATGTCTTGGCACTTGTGGAGGATATCAACTCCTCTGCTGACACAGGAGGTTGGTCGGATAAGCAGTTTTTATAGGTAGCAAGGTTAAATTTAACAGGAGAAGTGAAGTAATTTGTATCGTGCACAGAGGTGCTCCACAAAGCAGAAACTTCTCATCAATTCAGACAGGCAATCCTGTTGGAAGAAGATCTGCAACTGAGCATTAGAGCAGAGGTCCTGCATGTACTAGGCGTGGTGTGCTGCCTATGAGCACGTAGGCAGCACACCACACCTGGTACATGTGGTGCTCGGGGACCACAGCACAGCTTCGACACCTGAGGATGGGCTTATAGCAGTCCGAAACCGGTCGTGTGAAAATAAAGTAATTTACAACTGAAGCAGTATTTTCAACCCCTGCTAACTCAGACAGGGATTAGAACAAAGCTGTACAAAACAGAACAGTGCATGGTTTTTCTCTGAGCAATTGAGAGTAATTTCCAAAAGTCATAATGAAGCAGTAGAAGAATTTGCAGATAAATATAGTAAATGTGCTTACGAGTTAACACAGAGTAAGGAGATAAATGAAGCATTGCTACAAGAAGCCAAGAAACATGTAGTTAATGCTTTCCTAAGAGGTTTAGCACCAGTGATGTCTAGGAGAATGTGCACTGGACTGCCTAAAGATCTCCATGTTGCTGTTAGATTGTATTGGAGTATGGGGAAATTGATACATCAACAGGTATGAGGGATCAGAGAAATGTATTCACATCAAATGTAAAATGTTTTAATTGTGGATGTGTAGGTCATGCAGAGGCAATGCTACTAGCCACAGAGGGACAATGATGATGGTATGGACTGTTTAATGGGGGGAATGGCAGAGGAGGTCTAGAGTGGTGTAAAGTACCTGTTAAAATTAGGAGAGAACCACAGAGTCACCGGAAGTAATTCCCAGTAAAGATAAAGGCAGTAAAAATGAACGCTGAGGCAGAATATACCATAGTGAGTGTTGCAAGTGGTAGGGAAAATAAAGTTTTGTTGGACTCAGGGGTGCGTGTGTCAGTGGCCTTAAGAGAGTTAGTTAGTAGGAGGCATTGGAACCCACCACATTACAAGCTGCGTGTAGTAGGGGATAGTAATATACTACCATTGGGGTCAGTAATAATGAATTTTTGGTTTGAGTCAACCAGGTTTAGGCAATGTATGGAAGTTAGAGCTACAGCATAATCCTAGAATTAGACTTTCCACATCAACATCACGTTGTAATTGACCTTTAATGACATATGGCAGGGCTTAGTGGGAAGACATTCCAGCTGGGGGACACTGTTGTCAGTATCGATTTGTCATGAGGATCATCTTTTGTAGAGGACAATCCAGTTAAACCATGATCAGTGACATTAAGCCTTAATTCAAATGATTTTGTGTTGAGTGGCACTGGGAAGTCTCTATGGGTGACCGTGGAGCCTGACTTGCCAAGTGATATGTAATGTATACTGGAACCACTGGAAGATAATGAGGTATTAGAAGCAGCATGTCGTTTGTTGAGACATAGTGTTGTACACTTACAAGAGAGGGACATAGGCAAGGTAGTACCCATCAGTGTGAATAATTTTAATGCTGAGGAAGTTAAATTACGGAAGGGAACATTGTTGGCCACATTGAAGATTCTGGATGAGGAACATTACCACACAGGAAGTGCAGGCTGTAAGAGAGCACAAGTTGCTGCGAGGACTGCATTTTGTGAAAAACTGAAGCATTTGAATAGGACAGAAAGGATACAGATGGAGGACCTGTTGCTAGAATTTCAAGATCCGTTTCTTCCACGAGGGCCATTGCCTGCTACACAATCAACACAGCACAAGACTGTGTTGGACTAAAGCACCAGTATAACAAAGACTGTGCACAATCTCTGCCACTAGTTTTGGAGGATTTTATTGATGAACAATTGGCTGATGATATGCTAAAAGAAAATAGTATTCCCTGGAGGGCAGGATTTGTAATTGTACCAAAGAAGTCTACGGATGGCTCAAAGAAATATCGATTCTGCTGTGATAACTGCTGTTTAAATAGTAGAACTATGACAGATACCAACCCAATTCCAAACATCACAGAAATAGTAATAGTATTCTTGATAATGGACTTGAAGGGAGGATACCATCAGTTAGAAGTGACACTGGAAGATAGAGCGAAAAATGCATTTTTAGCACCTTAGGGCACTATCAGTGTAAAAGAATGCTGTTTGGGTTAGAAAATGCACAAGCACATTCCAGCATTTATTGGATGGAGTATGAAAAGGATTATAACAGCATCAGTACCTGGCATATCTCGATTACATAATTGTCTTTTTGAGAGACATACAGGAGCCTAAGCAACAAATGAGGGAAGTATGCAAGAAGTTACTGGCAGCTTGTTTAACTCTAAATACTGGGAAATGTCACTTTGCGCTAGAAAATTCAACTACTTAGGCCACTTAATAATAAGCATGGTGTAAGAGCTGATACTAAATTAGTGCAAGCAGTGCAATATCCAGGAACAACCAAGGAGTTGCCATCTTCTCTAGGTCTCATAAACGATTATAGAAAGTTTGTGAAGGGGTTTACAGCAGTTGAAGAAGGGCGTTAAATTTTTGTGGTCAGAGGAATGTCGGGGAGCATTTGTTGAATGCTAACGCTGGGTCCAGTGTTGGTGTTTCCAGACTTTCAGAATGAGTTTATATTATTGTGTGATGCATGAGCCCATGCTCTTGGGTGTTTTGAGCCAGAAGGTAATTGATTAAGAACATCCTACACCTTTGTGTCAAGACAGTTGAATGGAATAAAGAAGAGTTATTCTATAACAGACAGACAAACAGACAGTTAGCTTTGTGTATGGAGTATTGTATCTCCGGTGTTACCTGTACAGAAGGAAGTTCGACATAATGACACACCATGCTGCTTTGAAGTGTTTACTAGGTTTGAAGGACTTATCAAATAGACTGACAAGATAGGATTAAAACTCAGTGAATTCGAGTATGAAGCAATCTACAAACCAGGTAAGACGCATGGAAATGTGGAAGGGTTAAACAGGAAAATAGCATTAGTATAAGACTGTGTCATTCTTACTGAATGACAAACAGGACAGAGCACCGATGAGGAGTATAAGCAGTATAGCAAGTAACAAGGGGGGAGGGGTGGGGGGCAGTTTAGCAGGCATGACAGATTATTGTGTAGAGAAATAAAGTTAGGACCATAAGTGGTTGTATGAGGAGAGTTGGAAGAATTGTTACATGAAACACATGGTCATGTTTTATTGGGCCATAAGAGATGCAGGGCAATGAATCAGAGTGGTGGAAAGGTACTGGTAGAAGTGACTGGAGAATGATGTCAATCAGTACATCAGAAATTATGTAGAATGTACACTGCAGATTTGAATCAGAAGCAAGTAATATTGCAGAGATTGCTAGAAGCAACAGAATCATTTTGTTTCATTGGGTTGGATGTGTTAGGACCCAAGCATCAGCAGGTAATCATTTCTTGCTGACCCCAATAGGCCATTTTTCTCCTTACATTGAGATGGTGCTGATGCCAGACCAACAGGCAGTCATAGTCACCCAAGCATTAGTTAATAGGTAGATATTGAAGTTTTGGGTGCTGGAGACGATAATTATGGACCATGGGATGAACTTCATATCAGACCTGATGAAAGGGTTGTCTTTGTTATTAAAAGTGAAAAAGTTAACCCTCAAGTGGTTGTGCCGATTTTCATAATATGAATGGGCATGCAGCATCCTTTATACACATGTAAAGGATAGATGTCTTTACATTACTAAGGTAAACATATTTGAGCGTAACCTCAGTTTAGTCTAAGTTTAATTAATGATGCTAAAATAAACATATATAATATGAGCTAAATCACCATTTAAATAAGAATAAAATTAACTTTAGTTGTATCGATCTGTTGCTGTGTTCAAGCATTACTGTGCAGTAATGACCACTCAGAGCATCAAACAGATCAGTTGCAGCAGATACCCTCCAAACGCTTATTTGATTACTAATTATCTTGTAGGCAACGGCCTACTGTGCTGCCGGCTCTGAATTTGGACAATTTTCTTGCACGGATCATAAATTTTTTCTCAGTTGGCTCACTGCTCACTTGGGCATACAACACCATAGCTTACACTGAGTTAGCCGAAGCAATAATGAAGGGACAGAAGTGTGCCCGTAGATGTAAAATAACAATGGAATGGTGCAAAACAATGTTACTTGTGCTTGGTGCACTTTACACATAGGCGTACCTGCTTGACGGTTAAAAACTAGTCCACTTCATCCTCAACCTAATGGAAGGACAGAACAAATTCATAAGACAATTGAAAATTGCTTAGTTATTATGTGAATGTACATCATTTGGAATGGAACTCATATTTATCCTTTGTAGTGAGTGTATACAACTCCAAAGTGCACACTAGCACAGGGTTGCTGCCATTTGAAGTGGTGTATGTAAAGAAAATCACCCTTTGATGTGACTTGACAGAAAGAAGGCAGGAATGGAGGATCGGTCCAAGACTTCGTGAGAACAATGATGGAAGTGTGTAAGACGATCCAGAAATCAAATACGAAGGTATTGAAGAAACCAGAAGAGGCAGTGAAAGTAGGCCAATGGGAGATACTGTCAAATCCATATACTCTGAACAGGAAAACAAAAAAGTTTGTCACACTGGTCCAAGGGCCTTACCAATTGAAACCACATCACCAGTAAATGTTAGGCTATAGTTATATAGGGGAGGTGACAATGGTCTATTTTGTCAGGTTACTGTGCAGAGAAAGGTTCTCACCTTGTTTTTGCAGGTCATTAGAGACAGAGCACAAGCTCACATTGTGTCAAAGATGGGGAAGGAGTCAGATGTGCCCTTACAAAAGGACCACTCCAGCATTTAGCGTTTGCCTGGAGTGATTCAGGAAATCACAGAAAACAAAAATTTGGATGGCCGAATGTGGGTTTGAACCATTGTCCTCTTGAATGCTGGATTGCTTCAATGTCTTTCTTTAATCTGACCTGGTACAGACCCAAAATACTTGAGCAGGACTCAAGAATAGAGAGCACTAGCGCCCTATATGTGATCTCCTTTACAGATGAACCACACTTTCCTAGAATTCTCCCAATAAACTGAAGTTGACCATTCGCCTTCCCTACCACAGTCCTCACATGCTCGTTCCATTTGATATCACTTTGCAGTGTTATGCCCAGGTATGTAAATGACATGACTATGTCAAGCAGAACTCCACTAACACTGCATCCAAACATTACATTGTTTTTATTTATTTATTTATTTATTTTCTTTTCCTACTCATCCTTATTAACTTACATTTTTCTACACTTAGAGCTAGCTGCCATTCATCACACCTACTATAAATTTTGTCTAAGTCATCTTGTATCCCCATACAGTCACTCAACTTACTGTACATGACAGCATCATCAGCAAACAAATGCGGATTGCTGCCCACCCTGTCCACAATATTATTTATGTCTGTAGAGAAGAATAGAGGTCCTATCACACTTCCTTGGGGCACTGCTGATGATACCCTCATCTCTGATGAACACTCACCGTCGAGGATAACTTACTGGGTTTTATAACTTAAGAAGTCTTCAAGCTTCTCACATATCTATGAACCTATTCCATATACTTGTACCTTCTTTAACAGCCTGCAATGGTGGACCATCAAATGCTTTCCAGAAATCTAGAAATATGGAATCTGCCTGTTGCCCTTCAATCATAGTCTGCAGTAGTTGAGATAAGGGCAAGCTGAGTTTCGCACGAGTGATGCTTTCTAAAACCATGCTGATTAGTGAACATAAGATATCAACCTCAAAGAAATAAAAAATAAAAAATATTTGAACAAAGAACGTATTCAAGGATTCTGCAGCAAATGGATCTGTATTTCTGCCGGTCCATTCTTTACCCCTTCTTGCATACAGAGTTCCCCATGGGGCTTAATGCCTCAGCACCAGCTGCCATCTGACTCCCGACAGAGGCCAATGGGTCAAATCCTGCAGACAGCAGTCTCTACATGCCACCACAGTAAATGTGTGCAAAGCCATGGGGTCTTTCCAGGTGCCATTGCCACTGACGTCATGGCAATGACCTTCAGAGGCTGCTGGCTGACTACAGACATGCCTTCGGCAGTGCAGAGTGCCTACACGGCACTCTCTCACCAGCGAGGAAGCAGCTGGCCATACATCAGCAGCAGCCACAATCAACAGAGTGGGGCGTGTTCTGCCTCCATGAGCCAGGAAAAAGCATGTGCCAGAGCTTAACAAAGCATTCTTCACTGGCTAAGCAGACTTGCTGCTGACTGTCATCGAACATTTTCTTCAGTTTTGCCTGGAACTTATCTCGGCTACTGAGCTTCTCATCATTATTCTCAAACTACTGCTGGGCTGTGCCAACCAAGTAAAAGTATGCATTTACCAAACACATCATGTCATCCCACCTGTTGCATTTGGTACCTTGGTCAAATCCTTTCAGCCATTTTGTCAGGTTGTGACCAGCATGTCAGAAAAACACTGCTGAATGTCTGAAGTACAGCTGATTTACTGCTCACTTGGAATCCATTCGTCTTCTGAATGTATGGACTGTTTGTATTCCATTTTCTATCCTTGTAGCCAATGGCTTTTACATTGCCTAATTGTGGTTGGTGATGCAAATTTTTCGAAGTACCCGGTACCTTAACCCAACCAATGTCACATCATAAACATTCAAATACAAATCAAAAGGGGTCTCAATAAATATAACACTTAGCACTAAAAGCATGTTTATTATGAATATCAGTGTCAGCCAGAACAGAACTGAGTTTATCGTCAGAGTGTGCAGCTACTTATACAAAAATCGAATATTCCAGAATGCTGATATTCATACAACCATCGAATATTCTAGATTATGCAAACATTACAAATATGCAGGACTGAGCCACACTTCTCTCACAGTGCAGTGTCAGTTGTGTTGTGTGTGTGCATGTGTTAATTACCATCATGATCCAGCAGTCAAATGGTGTTCCATACCAGCCACCAGGGGTGCTGAATCGAAAATGAATCAGTCCAAGCCATCACGTAGTTTTTATATCAGGATATGTGTTCTGTTGCTTATTCATTCCTATCTACCATTAAATGGTTATGAATTGAAGGATACATTTTGTCTTTTGAGTAGATTGTGACCACTAAGCTGTTTAGAATAGTTTCTAGCAAAGAATTCCAGTCCTTAAGGAGCTTAATGAAGATAGTTCACACCCTTGAATATTCACATCCATGCACCTCAGGCTAGAGGACAGATAGGTTGATAACAGTTAACTCAGTACAATCACAGTAGTGGCCCTCATGTGATTTGGCCTGTGAAGCAACAAGAAGTGTGACTAAATCAGATCTGATATAATGGAACCATTGGAGATGACGATTGTATCTGTTTCAGTGCTCAAAGTGTGTCTACCCCTCTTCTGGCTGCATAAGCTGTTGCTTTAGTTCATGCAGGTGGAAGCCAGTTTCCTTTAAGCAGATACTACATCCATCTCCATTAAATTCACATTCGTTAGCCAGCTGGAGCAGCATTACACCCTTCAAATATTATATGTCGTACATTGGCCAGACATCTAGAACAGTGGACATTAGATGCAAAGAACATTAGAGGCACTTCTGACAAAGAAAGGCAACTAAATCAGCCATTGCTGAGCACTGTCTGGAACTAAAATATTCCATGAACTATGATGAATCAAGAGTCCTGGCACAGACCCCCAGATACTGGGACAGTGTTATGTGAGAGTCTGTAGAGATAAAAGTGACAGAAAACCTCATGAATCCTGACATTGGGTACTGACTCAGTAGAGCCTCAGATCCTGCACTGGGGTTACTGAAAATGCAATGGGGCAGCAGCAGAACTCCACAAAAAGGAGGACTTAGTGTGTGGACATGGGGAACGGTATTCCATGCAGAGCATCAGGTGCACCAGACTGAAGACAGAACATTGCAGGACACTTCTAGTGGGAGCACACAGCAGAAGGAGCACCTAGAACTGCACTGAATTGAAAATGGAATACCAGCACTTAGCCTGGCTGACTGGACCGAAGACGGAATGCCTAGGAACATTTCAAATGGGAGCAGAGTGCAGAGGCAACACCTGGAATTGCACCAGACCAAAAATGGAATGCCAGTGCATAGACAGGTACATTGAACCAAAGAAGAAATGCCTATAGATTCTGTTAGCGGGAGCGGACTGCAGACATAACACCTGGGATGGACCATGGAGGGTAAGACCATGGGTGTAAATACTGGACCAATTCCACTCGACAAGCAGTATAAGGTAGCACCTGATGAGTATAACAAGTGACGTTGTTGAAATACCATGCATAAATGATGCTGGTATTCGGCAGAATACCCAGCACCTCAAGATGTCAACAGATCACCTTGAAAGTCTGAATAATTACATAAAAAATGTGGCATTTTATTTTTGCCCAGTATGGGTATATCTTTAGGGTCATTGTTCTCCACTTTCATTTTTACTCTGCCTTGCATATTAAAGTATACTACATGAAATCAATCCAATAATTAAAACTACATTAGATATGGTGCAGCTTAAGTGAAAAACATTTTTAAAAGTGTGTTTTTCCGGTCTGTCATTGTAGTGCTTTCGTATCCATAATTGTTTCCATTTCATCTCTCTCTTCAAATGGCAGACAAGAAGAAAATTGTGGTCTCAGATTGGCTTTTCTTTTTGTGACAAAAACTTTAATTGTGTGTGGACAAAATTGATAATATTGGAAGTACCACACTCCACTCAGCATGAATTTTAGATTACAGGACAGCAAAGCCCTTTGAGCCAAATCTTTAATAATTTAACATAGTATCACATAGTGTGCATAGAGCTTAATTATTGTGACCATGTCCCAATTTATGTACCATACTGAACATGCCCAGTAATGTAAATAAAATTAACATCTTCAGAACATTTTTTTTTTTTTGGTGGGGGGGGGGGGGGGGATGAAGGAGGGAGGGAGGAGGGGTACCACAAGTGAACATTATTATTCTATATTTATATCACAACTGAAAGCATTTCCTTTTATTTCCAAAAGAATGGTGTTTTCTTGCAGTAACCATTAGACATTTTTTATAAAATTTACATTTAAAAGTGAGAGATTCTGAGAAGGAACATTGTATGCCAAAGTTATCTCTACCATTCATACCATGTGCATCACTATTATATTTTACTGTAAAGCTGTAATATACTCATATAATAAATACAATCTAAATAACAATTGTTGTTTTAATTTTGTGCTTCCAAAAACATGAATTTTAGCCACAAAATATTATTTTCAGACATTCTGGAAGAAAACACATTTTTAATTTATCACTGCAATCAGTCAAGAGCTGGCAGACAACTTTATTATCTGGTATGTGATGAAAATCATAGTATATGTAACATTAATATATCTATATAATGGAAGGAAACATTCCACGTGGGAAAAATTATATATAAAAACAAAGATGAGGTGACTTACCGAACAAAAGCGCTGGCAGGTCGATAGACACACAAACAAACACAAACATACACACAAAATTCAAGCTTTCGCAACAAACTGTTGCCTCATCAGGAAAGAGGGAAGGAGAGGGGAAGACGAAAGGAAGTGGGTTTTAAGGGAGAGGGTAAGGAGTCATTCCAATCCCGGGAGCGGAAAGACTTACCTTAGGGGGAAAAAAGGACAGGTATACACTCGCACACACGCACATATCCATCCACACATACAGACACAAGCATAATTTTGAGGTTTTGGGGGGAGTGGAGCTGGAAGTGGGAGATTGAGTAGATGGGAGAGACTGGGTTTGTGTGCAATGAGAGGAGGTTGAGGTTTGCTGGAAAGGTTGTGAAGGGTGAGTGAGTTGCCTTTCCGGAGGTGGGAAACCAGGAGATTGGATAGTTTTTTGAGGTGGAGGGTGGCATGCTGTTCTAATTTACGGTTGGCCTGTAGGAGGATCCTCTGAACAGCCGGTGTGGATGTGGGAGAGGAAAGATTAAGGACTTTTATTAAGGATAGGAGTTGACGGGTGTGTTCATTGGCTGAGTTGATGTGTAGGTGAAGGATTAGGTGGGTAATTTTGAGGTTTTGGGGGGAGTGGAGCTGGAAGTGGGAGATTGAGTAGATGGGAGAGACTGGGTTTGTGTGCAATGAGAGGAGGTTGAGGTTTGCTGGAAAGGTTGTGAAGGGTGAGTGAGTTGCCTTTCCGGAGGTGGGAAACCAGGAGATTGGATAGTTTTTTGAGGTGGAGGGTGGCATGCTGTTCTAATTTACGGTTGGCCTGTAGGAGGATCCTCTGAACAGCCGGTGTGGATGTGGGAGAGGAAAGATTAAGGACTTTTATTAAGGATAGGAGTTGACGGGTGTGTTCATTGGCTGAGTTGATGTGTAGGTGAAGGATTAGGTGGGTAATTTTGAGGTTTTGGGGGGAGTGGAGCTGGAAGTGGGAGATTGAGTAGATGGGAGAGACTGGGTTTGTGTGCAATGAGAGGAGGTTGAGGTTTGCTGGAAAGGTTGTGAAGGGTGAGTGAGTTGCCTTTCCGGAGGTGGGAAACCAGGAGATTGGATAGTTTTTTGAGGTGGAGGGTGGCATGCTGTTCTAATTTACGGTTGGCCTGTAGGAGGATCCTCTGAACAGCCGGTGTGGATGTGGGAGAGGAAAGATTAAGGACTTTTATTAAGGATAGGAGTTGACGGGTGTGTTCATTGGCTGAGTTGATGTGTAGGTGAAGGATTAGGTGGGTAATTTTGAGGTTTTGGGGGGAGTGGAGCTGGAAGTGGGAGATTGAGTAGATGGGAGAGACTGGGTTTGTGTGCAATGAGAGGAGGTTGAGGTTTGCTGGAAAGGTTGTGAAGGGTGAGTGAGTTGCCTTTCCGGAGGTGGGAAACCAGGAGATTGGATAGTTTTTTGAGGTGGAGGGTGGCATGCTGTTCTAATTTACGGTTGGCCTGTAGGAGGATCCTCTGAACAGCCGGTGTGGATGTGGGAGAGGAAAGATTAAGGACTTTTATTAAGGATAGGAGTTGACGGGTGTGTTCATTGGCTGAGTTGATGTGTAGGTGAAGGATTAGGTGGGTAATTTTGAGGTTTTGGGGGGAGTGGAGCTGGAAGTGGGAGATTGAGTAGATGGGAGAGACTGGGTTTGTGTGCAATGAGAGGAGGTTGAGGTTTGCTGGAAAGGTTGTGAAGGGTGAGTGAGTTGCCTTTCCGGAGGTGGGAAACCAGGAGATTGGATAGTTTTTTGAGGTGGAGGGTGGCATGCTGTTCTAATTTACGGTTGGCCTGTAGGAGGATCCTCTGAACAGCCGGTGTGGATGTGGGAGAGGAAAGATTAAGGACTTTTATTAAGGATAGGAGTTGACGGGTGTGTTCATTGGCTGAGTTGATGTGTAGGTGAAGGATTAGGTGGGTTAATTTTGAGGTTTTGGGGGGAGTGGAGCTGGAAGTGGGAGATTGAGTAGATGGGAGAGACTGGGTTTGTGTGCAATGAGAGGAGGTTGAGGTTTGCTGGAAAGGTTGTGAAGGGTGAGTGAGTTGCCTTTCCGGAGGTGGGAAACCAGGAGATTGGATAGTTTTTTGAGGTTGAGGGTGGCATGCTGTTCTAATTTACGGTTGGCCTGTAGGAGGATCCTCTGAACAGCCGGTGTGGATGTGGGAGAGGAAAGATTAAGGACTTTTATTAAGGATAGGAGTTGACGGGTGTGTTCATTGGCTGAGTTGATGTGTAGGTGAAGGATTAGGTGGGTAATTTTGAGGTTTTGGGGGGAGTGGAGCTGGAAGTGGGAGATTGAGTAGATGGGAGAGACTGGGTTTGTGTGCAATGAGAGGAGGTTGAGGTTTGCTGGAAAGGTTGTGAAGGGTGAGTGAGTTGCCTTTCCGGAGGTGGGAAACCAGGAGATTGGATAGTTTTTTGAGGTGGAGGGTGGCATGCTGTTCTAATTTACGGTTGGCCTGTAGGAGGATCCTCTGAACAGCCGGTGTGGATGTGGGAGAGGAAAGATTAAGGACTTTTATTAAGGATAGGAGTTGACGGGTGTGTTCATTGGCTGAGTTGATGTGTAGGTGAAGGATTAGGTGGGTAATTTTGAGGTTTTGGGGGGAGTGGAGCTGGAAGTGGGAGATTGAGTAGATGGGAGAGACTGGGTTTGTGTACAATGAGAGGAGGTTGAGGTTTGCTGGAAAGGTTGTGAAGGGTGAGTGAGTTGCCTTTCCGGAGGTGGGAAAACCAGGAGATTGGATAGTTTTTTGAGGTGGAGGGTGGCATGCTGTTCTAATTTACGGTTGGCCTGTAGGAGGATCCTCTGAACAGCCGGTGTGGATGTGGGAGAGGAAAGATTAAGGACTTTTATTAAGGATAGGAGTTGACGGGTGTGTTCATTGGCTGAGTTGATGTGTAGGTGATGTGTAGGTGTGTCTGTATGTGTGGATGAATATGTGCGTGTGTGCGAGTGTATACCTGTCCTTTTTTCCCCCTAAGGTAAGTCTTTCCGCTCCCGGGATTGGAATGACTCCTTACCCTCTCCCTTAAAACCCACTTCCTTTCGTCTTCCCCTCTCCTTCCCTCTTTCCTGATGAGGCAACAGTTTGTTGCGAAAGCTTGAATTTTGTGTGTATGTTTGTGTTTGTTTGTGTGTCTATCGACCTGCCAGCGCTTTTGTTCGGTAAGTCACCTCATCTTTGTTTTTATATATAACATTAATATATCTGTTATTCAAACTTATCTAGCAAATGTATCAACAATTTTATTGCATTGTACACAAAAAATGATCATATTTTTATCAGTTTTCTTCATCACAACTGTAATTCAATATAACTGCACAAAACAAGTGACAGTTTTCCCAGAGTGTTAGTCAGATAAAAGTGTGCTTACATATATATGTGCAAAATACACACACAATCTGAATTATTAGTATTGGTGTAAGTGAAACTGCTCCTTTCACTGTAGAAAGCATGTGACAGGTGTGAAAATTAATGATTAAATTAAAAAAACAAAATGTTCAAAGAAGAGGATATTGCCTTGTAAATCTAATTAGTATTTAACATAGCAGAACAAATTAGTAATTAAAAAGGAAGCTCAGTTCGATGCAAAATCATTTGCAGAAGAAACCATTCGTGTATGTTGAAATAAAATATTCCTTAAGCTGTCTATGCCTGCTGCTCAAGTAATGCAGAGGAAGACTTGACTCCAATACAAATTCATTTGTTTTAACAGTACACCTATACTCATATTCAAGCATGAGTACAGGATTTTAAATTTTCTCGATATGTCAGGGTTGTAATTTACAATGTAGCACAGTTCGAACAGAAGAGCAACTACATTGTTTATCACCCACTGTTATCTTGTCTATAAATTGCCTCTATATCAACAATTGTATTCCATAATTTTGCACTAACTAGATCCAGTCATTTTTGGGAAAGATAACAAATTCCTGTGTATTTGGGAATCATCAGTCTGACACTAGTTCACTAGTATTTGTGCCTACTGTTTTCATCTTTTTTTATAATTATGCTTAGGAATTCAGCAGAAAGTTTGTAATTTTAAGTCTTTTTTAGTCAGTGTTCTATGTTTAATAATGGCAGTACTAGAATTATGTGAATGATAAGTCCTACAGCACTTCTTCATATGCAGAATTGTTAACTGAACACTCATAAATTATATTGACTCATTTCTACAGCAAAGATTGAAACAGTCTATAAATTTGCTCAGCTTTCAATTTCTTAAAGAAAGAAATAGAGAGTTTCTTATAATTCTGTAATTATTTTAAATATCTCTCAAATGTTAGCATAATGCAGCATAACGCCAATTTGGATTATAACATATTCTAAACTAAATTTTTTCGTGAAATTCTCTCTTTTGCATCAGAATGTAACAGCTTAAGTAATGTGCAGTTACAGAACACACAGACATTACTGAAACCAGAAATATAAATGTAATAATTCTTCTCTCCTAGACAACAGTAAAACATGTAAAATTTGTTTGTGAGCTGTTCAGCATTGTGTCTAATTGATCTGTGAACACATGATTTTATTACAACTGTGTAAGTTGACAGGAAATACAAATACAAAACTGAGGCATTAATAACAACTGATTAAAATACACCATGTTTACACAAAGTGAAGAGTAAGTCCTTCAAACTAATACAGATTTTCAATGCTCCAGAGCAAACATTCTGTGTTACAGGAATGAAGAATTGCAGAAAATGTTAGAGTAAATGATAAACAGAAGAACAATCATTACAAACTAGTTACATAGAAAATCAGTATGGACAGGTATGATTCAAATGTCAAATAAATTAATAATGCATTTAGGAAACAAAATGAGTAACAGCTTATGAAGAGGAAAGACTGTAAATTTAAAATCTAAACAGTCAAAGAAGAGTTTTGATGGATGATGAGAAATGCAAGGAAATGAAAACTGAGAAAATGAGAACAGATGAAGATAAAGATGAAAAATCATGGAGGTCAGTGTATTTACACACACAGTATGTAGGTTGAAAACATGGAGTGCTAATTATACGCTGGTGGAAAAAAAATACTTCCCAGTAAATGAATTTAAAGTGTTTGTGGTACTGCCTGCAAGAATATATTATTGTTAACAAACAGAATACAAAGTGTTCACAACCAGAACTCCATGCATGGAAAGGAAACACATTTAACTTCAACTGGATGGATTTTCAATTTTGAAAACTCAAAATTTAACCAAAACAATAAGTTTTTGTGCATCTTTTGCTTCTCACCCTTCTGAATATGATATGAAGTTAGTGTTTGTAATCCATAGCATGTACTGCATCATGTGGACACTACTAATAATTCATAAATGATTTTAGCTATCAAAATACGGGTTTGAGTGTATGATGGTATGCAAGGGGATGAGTGTTGTTCCGTATACTTGTGATTGTTTAATTTTTAGCTACCAGTAAACTTGGATGCCCACGAATTTGTCCAATGACATGACATGATGTACCTTTTTTCATGTGAATCCATATCTTTAAAAAATGTTGTTCTTTTAATATTTCAACAGGAATAAGTCAGAAATACTAATGGGAATTAGAATATTTTCTACTATATATATTATCATTTGTGAAATTCCTTGTTGAACTCTTTTCTAAATATTAGGGATGTACATGCAACAAATAACACCCTGTTTATGAAATGTAAGTTGTAAAATGAGGCAAATAATATGTGGAGAGGGAGCGAGATTAAGAAACAATCATTGTCCGCTAAGCCCAAAACATTTGCTCTAGAAGGGAAGGTTGCAAAATGATTGTCTGAGAGATTTTTCTAAAGAGACAGTACTTACTTCCAATAATGTCTTTACAGCTGCATTACATTTATGCTACCGATATAGGCTTTTTGCCTGAGATTACATCAGCTTGTAGCTTTTTTTGCATAGCAAAATAGGGTATTGACCAGGCCTCTTACACAAGATCACATCAAATTATTATTTTAATAGCCTTTCACTGTTTGGATCTCTTGTTGATTATATGCATTTTCTGTGAATCTCCCCTGTTACAAAATGATTACAATGCAGGATTTTCAGATAGAGATTTCACTTAAACATGTAAATTAAACATTTGTTTTGATTGTTGGTTGAAATCTTAATATTTTATGTTTTGCCAGTTAATATAGAGCCAGGGAAAGCTAATGAATAGGGTAGTTTTGATTCATGAGTGGTCAATGGATCAGAACTTTATGGCAATCTGAAACATGAAAGTTATTATTTTTTCATCAGTCCAGAAAAAATGCTCATAGATTCTAGAGTATAATGTTGTACAATTTCTTGTACTCCTGTTTTCTCTTTATAATTTATCACTGAGAGTAAGTATGGCTATTTCTCACATAATATTATTCATGTACACAAGTTCAAAATTACATTCCTATGTATGTGTTCGTAGCACAGAGCTACTACATAGAATTGATAAATTGAAACTATGATTGTGCCATTCTGCGCTATATGATTGTTTAATGGATTGCCAGTATCTATCATGACTTTGCACGTAGAAATGTAGTAGTGACGAAGTCCATGTTTTAGATGGTCGATGTTCCTTTCTCCACCTTTATTCTTGTCATGTGTTATTTATAACATCCATTTTTTAATTTGAGAGAAATCAAATATTTGTCATTTTAATTTAGAAGAGAATTTCTCCACAAATTCTTTTCTTTAACAAGAAGTATCTGTTAAGAGATCTTTGACATTGCTCCTACAAATTCATCCTGAATTTTGGGTAGTCATGAGGGACTGTTACTATATAAGGAGCAAGTGCTTTAGACTAAACTATAAATGTAAAAATGAACATTATTGTGATACCACAAAATCCTGATTTGTAGTAATGGTATCACACTGCAAACAGCATGCCCATTAAATCAATGGTACTGGTCCCCACAAGGCTTAAATAGCAGAGACATGTCTCAGAAAAAAATCCTTTGTGCATAAATACAACACAGTCCTCTATTTGTGTCCACACAATGATGTTCATACTTTAAATCATGTATACTTAGAGAAAACTGGTATATTATGTTGTGAATGACTGCTTTTATAATGATTTTACTTTCTCGGATAGAGCCATACTTCTTTCTAGCAAAGGACTATGGAAATGTGAACAGTTTTATAACCCTCAATATTCCAGATTAATTTTCACTCTAAAGCTATACAGCATTAATTATTGAATTTTACACTTAGCATGTTGAACTTCTTTGTTCATTTATTGAGCTGCAGTGTGATAGTACAATAATCTGTAATACATTTATGGATGCCCCTCTTCATTTAGTGCTAAAACAATCTGTAACATATATGGCACAAGTCAAATGAAGAACAAATTACCAATAAAAGACTCTACAGAAAAATTTAAAAAATGTTTGTTCTCTCTTTGAGAATGTATACTAAACTGAAACCATAACCATTGTTATTTTGTATCCAAAGTAGGACCAACAAACTAGTCCACTTACTCGAATCCACTCTTGACCACTTGCCACTCACAGTCTTGTGGTTCTATTGTAGCAGCTGCAGAAGGGAAATCATATGAAAATTATTGTAGAATGTTTGGAATTTCATATTTTTATTCATACTAAACAAGCAGTAAAGAAAATAATATTCTACATCTATATAGTGCAGTTCATAACAAAGCTGGTTTGTAATGGGAACTACAGCTTACATGGACAACAAAAATTTAATGTAATTAATGGATGATACATGGGCCTCATACATTCTCTCTCTCTCTCTCTCTCTCTCTCTCTCTCTCTCTCTCTCTCACACACACACACACACACACACACACACACACACACACACACACCTTTCAGAAAGTCTCATAATTCAAGAATCTTTCACATATAGCGCAGAGGAACCACTATATGAAAGAAAAAGGAGAAGAAGATATGCTCTCAGTGCAAGTTATTTCAATTCATCATTGTCCACTTTTCTGGATGATTAAAAGATGCATTTATTGCCTCTGATCAATATAGCTTTAGTTATAATTTTTTGTTATTATCTAAGTGTTAAGCTTGTAAGGAAAAAAGAAAGATTAGCAGTTAACATGCCATCAGTGATAAGATCATTAGAAATGAAACACAAGCTCATACTGGGCAAGGATGAGGAAGGGATCTGCACATATCATTTTTGTAGGAAATAGCTATAATGTGTCTCAGCTGATTTAGAGAAAACACAGAACACCTTAATTGTAATGGGTAGGCAGGAGTTTGAACTGCTGCCGTGAATGTGAGTTCAGTGTATTAAGCATCTAGCATTTTAGAAGCTAATTTACATTGCTTATTACAGCTAAAAAAAAAAAAACCACAAGCACCACCTTCAGTGAATATGAACCTCTCTAAACAGTGTAAGAATGACCCACCAAAGATGTCATTTCAGATCAAAAAGATGTAAAGATTCAGGTAACTTTCATTTTGATTGAAACCTTTGATGTGTGCGACATATAACATACTAAAAGAGTTTACAAGAAGATGTAACTGAAGTATCAGTGACACTGCAGTTCTTGAGAAAGTGCTAACAGCTTTACTGCATTCAGTATGAGAATCTAAAAGACTTGTATGTCATTGTATTGCAATTAAATGAAAAGACGTATTTTCTCCAATAATCATAGTTAATCCATCCTTGGTTTCTTAAACAATAATGCTGAACAGAATTGGCATTTCAGTTCTTCGTCCTTTAATGAATGTCCATATTATTATGTAGGGCAGCTTAAATTTATAATATCACATAGCTCTGGAGGAAGTAGTAAAAGAGAAACTGTACTGGGTTCCATTATGACATCAGTGCTGCCTAGTGTCTCACATATTCTAAATGTTCTGTTTTTAAGAATACTTTTATTAAATCACAGTAATTCTTTCTTATCATGTCAATATAATTTCGAAAGGTATAATTTTGAATGGTAGTTAGTAACAATAACTAAGTCAAGATTGAAAAGACACATGTAGAAAAATTAGGACTTAATTTTACTAAAGAAAACAACTCTTTTTTTTTACATACAACTTACTCTGCAAGTTGGAATTCAAATGATACGTCAATGCTAATAAAACAACTTCCATAACTATATATAATAAGGTATTCAAACATACACATACACTACAAGTACAGAACTCCATATCTCAGGTGTAAGACAAAATATTGTGTTAGGAACATACAGCAAAACTGAAAGACGTGAAATTTAAAAATGAAAGAGTGATTATGTAAGAACAGTAGGAAATAAGCTGAAAGGAGTAATTTTGATAAAGCCTTATCCTCCTACTCTCCTCCTCCCCCCTCCCCCCCCCCCCCCCCTGCCCCCTGCCCAAACACACACACACACACACACACACACACACACACACACACACACACACACACACACCTTTCAGATGAATATGAATTTATATCTTTTATTCACTGACACATACTTATTTCAGAGTCTCGTGGAAGTGAAGATGAAGTCCTATTCAAGATTGTATTATCATGCATTTTCCAAACTTTTTTAGATAAATAACTGAGATGCAAGAATGAGGATTATTTAGCAACAAAATACTGTTCTACATATAAAATGCTTCTAAAATAACACAAAGTGTCATCAAATAAGAAAAACAAGAACACATATTTGTCTAGAGAAAGAAAAATGCACTTTATCTTACTGTTAACAAACTGTTAGAAACAGCATTTTTAACTTTAATATGTAATCAACTAAACAAAATAAGATCACTGCCAAAGCATAATCGTTAGTTAAAATTTATAGCTGTGTTGTGTTAATCAGTGTAGTCGTGTACACTATTGTAGCAGTTAATTTATCTGAAGTAAGAAAATGATTGTGCCAGTGCACTCTGCTTGTTCTAGAAGGATTTTTATTTATTTATTACATAGTCCTTTTTATCTATATCACCAAGTGCTAAAGATATTATGCATGTGAAATGCACTGAAATTATACACAACTACGTACACAATTAATTCTTTAAATTGCTATGTGAATTAAACATCTGCATTAATTATAAATCTGTTCCTCAGCTTATATATTTAATTTAATCATATTTGAATAGCAAATTACTCATAAAGCAAAACTTTGCAAGCACATATATTTATTGACTCAGCAGAAGCAGTGGTATTGTAAATAAGACTATGAATTTTTAAAGATTTTTATATCCTTGATAGCTTTTATGTTATGGGGAATTTTGTTCCAGAGTTTCAAACCTGATTGAAATGTCCCTTTCTGATACTGTGCAATATAGGTGTGAGTTGCGTGAAGGTTTTTGTTCTATCCACTATTATGTTTATGAACATTATAGATTTTTGCAGTCTTTTGATTTTGGCAATTGAATTTACTTTATAGAATATGTGTATTACTCTAATGTAAGCTCATGGCATCAGAAGTATATTAAATGCTGTGAAAGCAGGTTTGTATTATTCTATTATTTTACTTCTATTCATTTTTCTAATGGTCCTCTTCTACAGCCTGAAAGTACTGAACAATGTTGGAAAATTTCCCCAGAATATTACACCATAATTTTGGTTTTGTTGTTGATGCAGAGTTGAGTTAGTGAGGTTCCATTTTATTTCTGTGAAGTGTTGCTGTTACGACAAATATGGAACACAAAACAGGCCAGGACATGCTTCTCCATTTTGTTTGTCAGCTTCCCTGCCTAGTCTAAGTACCAGACAATCCCTCCTCCCATGGGTGTGAGTGGCAGATAATGAAATGACCTCTTTGTGGTACAGACTGCATTACTTTGCAACATCCTTTGACTACTTACAACAACAAATGCAAGTGTCATTGTACAGTGTTTCCAACAAATTTATGGACATCTCTGTGCAAGACTGCATTGTAGGTAGAGGAGGTCAGACAAGCTACTGGAAATGTTTTTTTTAAAGAAAATCTGTGCATCCATTTATGACCTTATGATTATGAAGTATTCCAGTGATTACACACATAAGTCACATGAAAGTATACTAAACTTCCAAAATTTTGTTTACAAAATGCAGTTTATAAATTTTGAATGAAAACTCAAATGAAACCATGTATTTAAGATTTCAAGACAGCGAAGTTGATAAGGATCTAAGAAACAACTGATGCATATGCAAGTTTAGACTCTCCTCGGTAAATCTTGATGATTAAGTCATTTTGGGTTATCTGCCAAGCCAAGGTGTTGTTCTGCAGCAATGTTTCAACAACTCTCCTACTTGTCATCTTCAGGCAGAGTGTTGAGTTTGTGTCATGTCCAGGTCCCTTTAGCCGCTGGATTGCTGGCTTCTCTGCCTTGTCTGCATTGACAGCACCAATTGCATGGCTGCAGAAGGAGTGTCGTAGTATTGTGGCCTGTGGCGGTGGTGGAGGTGGGGAGGGGGACAGGGGGAGGGGGAAGAGGTGTGGCTAGTGGTGGTGGGGTCTCCTTGGGTGCTTACAGGTGTGGGCGTTGCGTCCTTGTGGGACCTGTCCATTCCATCTGCTGCCTTCATCGTTTTTGCGTCAGATTGTTCTTGTCATTGTTATATTTTCGTTATCACTGAATCCCATGCAATGCTAAGTTGGAAACCATGATCTCAGTTAACAAGGTTATCATAGATTCATATCTCCAAATCCTCTGTAAAGACTGAATCCCAGAACCCATTCACCCTGCACAGCAGCTTTTTTTGTTCAAAATAAAACATTTGATTCTTGTTGAGACTGTGTTCCACCACTGCAGACTTCTGCGTTTGGCCTAGGTGAATGCTCCTTACGTGTTCTGAGCAGGACTGCAATATTCAACACTGTGTCTGGCTGAGGTATTGTTTGCCACACTCGCAGCTGATGCCATAAACTTCAGGTGTCAGTATTCCTAGTTCCTGAACCCAGCATGTTCTTGATTTTGACCAATGAGCAAAAGATTGTTTTGATGTTGCTCTTTTCTAATATCTAGCACTTGGTATTCCTTCCTGTATGTTGGGCTGACCATGGCAAAGGCAACCTCACTTCTGGAGATGCACAATTTGCACTGCTGAGCAGATGAGGCAGAGAAGCCCGTGGTTCAGTGGCTATAAAGACTCGGACAGTACATGAACCCAACACTTCACCTGAAGATGACAAGTAGGAAACTTGTTGAACCGTTGCCACAGCTGGTAACCTGAGAAGACTTCATCATTGAGATTCACCAAGAAAGTCTAAATTTGCATGCAGCACACCTCTATGGGAAGGAGATATAGCGCAGCTTCAAGATTCTGCAGAAACTTCGTATCAAGAAGGCAAACCTGCTTTGCAGACTAGCCTTCCTGCAACAATGTTGGAACAAGAAAGTGCTGCCTCAGTTCACTCACCTGCAACATCCTATCAACACAATGAGGACAAAATACATTTTACAGTGCGCGATCTCAGCCTTGGTGCATTAGCACATATGAATCGCAAGGCTTGAATTTGATAAAACTGGTCACACTCTACTCGCATGGCAGTTGTAACTGCCAACCAATCTCTCACCTTGCTTGTGAGAGTAGATAGATGGTAACACATTCACATCCAGTGAACTCTGAAAATGCCACCATGAAACAAAAAGACAA
The DNA here is from genome assembly GCF_021461395.2 of Schistocerca americana. Taxonomy (NCBI): domain Eukaryota; kingdom Metazoa; phylum Arthropoda; class Insecta; order Orthoptera; family Acrididae; genus Schistocerca; species Schistocerca americana. The sequence continues at coordinate 448,188,461 of NC_060123.1, read as the reverse complement.
GTTCAATCGGCTGCCAGGGGCTCAACTGCAGCACATCGATACGAAGGGTTCTAGGACCATTATCAGTTTAACTGGAATGGAATTGGATGAGGCAACATCATCTGTGCTGTAAAAAGGATTAAATCTTACACTGATTCCAACAACATTACCTAAAAAGAAGATCATCAGTAACATCGATCAGGCCACCTGGAAAGCAAAAGTGCCGAATACCAACATCTCTGGGCTGAATGTAAGACAAAAAGTGACCTACAAGAAGATGAAGATACAGTCATCCTAGCAGCAGACAAAGGCAATGTGATGGTACCCCCATAATCAGTTGACTGTTGACAGAAGATTGAGATCATTTTAGAAGGTCTAGGTTCAAACAAGTAGAACAGGACCCTACATAAGTTGTGATGAGGCAGACAATCTCACTGCTAAACAACTCAAGAATGGAGAAAGATATGGTTAGAAGTCTGCATCCCAGAGCACCAATACTATCATGCATGTATGGACTTCCAAGGATAGACAAGAAGAGATTTCGCTGTTTCCAATACGTTCACCAGCTTATAAAATAGCCCAACACCTGGTGCAGCTATTGAAGCCTCTTGCGGGTAATTTTACTCACCATGTCAAAAACTTGACAGAGTTTATGAAGATACTTCAAGCAACGCGTGTGGATAAATATGAAATCCTGGTTGCTTTGGTGTCACATCCCTCTTCACTCAAGTACCTCTAGATGTCTCCTTGACGTTACTAAGGGGCCACTTCAATGAAGACATAGTGGAACTGTTCCACTACACATTCACGTACTTCCAATGTGATGGTAAATTCTATCAATAGATAGAAGGAGTGACCATGGGGTCCCCACTGACACTATGTATCACAAATCTATACATGGAACACTTTGAAGAAATGACTCTTGAAATGGCACACCTGAAACTGAAGGTGTTCTACCACTATGTGGATGACACATTCATGATTTGGCCACGTGGATAAGAAAATCTACAAGAATTTCTTAACCATCTCACTGGCATACATGTCAATATTAAATTCACCATGGAGGTGGAAGGAAATGGATGTCTGCCTTTCTTTGATCTCATGATAAAGAAGAAGACTGATGGAACCTCAGGTCATACTGTATACTGAAAGAAGGCACACACTGACCTCTATCTTAACACCAATATCTGCCACCACCCAGCACAACGCAAATCCGTACTCACCACCTTGCTGCACAAAGCATGAGACACACATGACAAGGAGAGTATACCTGCTGAACTGCAGCACTTGAGAAATATCTTTTGTAAGAAGGGCTATTCTGAGACACAGATAAGACATGGTTTCCAACCATGCAAGAAGAAGAGAGAAGATGAACATGAAGAAGACACTAAGTGCTTGGTGTTCCTTCTGTATGCTGGTAAAGATTGCCAGGGTATTAGAAAAGAGCAACATTAAGACAATCTTTCACTCATTGTCCAAAATCAAGAATATGCTGGACTCAGTGAAGCACAAAACCAGAATACAGACACCTGGAGTTTAGAGCATCAGCTGCGAGTGTGGCAAACAATACATCATCCAGACACAGCATTGTATATTGCAGTGCTGCTTAGAATACATAAGGAGCATTTGCCTACGCCAGATAGAGAAATTTGCAGTGGAGGAACACAGTCTCAACATAAACCTGCTGAGCAGGGTGAATGGGTTCTAGGGTTCAGTTTTTAAAGAGACTATGGAGATATGAGTCCATGATATCCTTGTTGTCTGAGATAGCAGTTTCCAACTTAGCATCACATGGAATGCAGTGATAACAAAAATATGACAAAAATGCTGCAAAGCAAAACCAGTGAAGGCAGTGGATGCAATGGACAGGCCCCACCAGGATGTGATGCCCATACCCCCCAGCATGCAGGGAGCCCCCACCACCTCTGGTGTGACTCCTCCCCCACCATGGGTTGTGACACTCCTTCTGGAGGCATGCGATTGGCACTGCTGATGCATACAAGAGAGGGGAGCCTGCAGACCATCAGCTGTAAAGACCCAGACAGGACATGGACCCAGTGATTCACCTGAAGATGACAAGTAGGAAAGTTATTGAAATGTTGCCACAGAATGACACCTTGACTCAGCTGACAACCTGAGAAGACTTCATCAACTGATACATAACTTAACTGCTTCATGAATTCACTATAGCGAGTACACTATGCAAGATTACTTGTCATTGTTGGTGGGGCATATACACAAATGTCAATACATTCCTTTCATATGTATTTATTTCAAGTTAACTGTAACATATATGTCACAAGATGCAAAAGTTGTTTTCAGATAAATTCAAAATTAACTTTTAAAGTACAAAACAGATTTGTGTTATGTAAATTTGCAAGTGACCCGTAAATTGTAATATGACCACTCTTTCATGTGCTGGACTTGTACTAATATGAATTAAAGTCAGTCCTTTTTCTCTAATTCAAAGAGCTACATCCAATTGTATTGGGTGACCTACTGCAGGTGTAAATTGTTATAAGAGAATGCAATGGCAGCCAGGCAAACCCCAGTTAGGATTCAAATGCAGAGTTTCTATAGGATTACCTCATGCCTGAAGGACTGCAGTTTGTCACTTTGGCCTAGCTGCAGTGCAGCATAAAGACCAGTATGAAATAAATTAACATTGTATCTCATAGCTAATAATAATTGTTCAGCTAGATTTTTGGTGCTGCAAACTCGTCACACTTTTCAGTGTAGAGAAGTGGTACTTCCTGCAGCTATGGGTGGGAAATGGTTGTGAATGTCTCAAGAAATTCTTGAGACATTTCTCATTAAGTGAGCATGCTTCAGACATTTTGATCCAGTCAGAAGGCAACAGGCTCATGACTCTTACGAAATGGGCTAATAGGTTGGGTCATAAACAGAAGTGTGCTCTTCTACTTACAGTGAATAGAATATACACAATCTGATAGGTCTGCAATGCTATAAAACATGTGAGGAAAATTCATTCATTTTATTTTAACTCTACCATTGGTCTGATGTGATTAAGAAAGAGCTGTACAAAAGGCAATACCTTTAGTGCACATTGATGACACTAAAGAAGAAGTTGTGTGTCTTAAAATATTTCATGATTGTCACTTAAGATAAAATCCATTATTAATGATATATTTGTTTCTAAAGCCAAAATACAATATATGTGATTTGTCGCTTGAAGAACCAGGAAGTAACTAGTAACTTTTCTTTGCTGTATGATACTTGTGTATATACGACTAATAATGACAGTATTTTCTTCTGGTGAAAGTTTTATTTGTACATACATCGGGGGTGCTGGCTGGAGTGGCCATGCAGTTCTAGGTGCTACAGTCTGGAGCTGAGCGACTGCTCCGGTCGCAGGTTCGAATCCTGCCTCGGGCATGGATGTGTGTGATGAACCTTAGGTTAGTTAGGTTTAATTAGTTCTAAGTTCTAGGCGACTGATGACCTCAGAAGTTAAGTCGCATGGTGCTCAGAGCCATTTGAACCATTTTTTGAACATCAGGGGTAAAAACCTTGATTTCATCACCATAAGCATGGTATGTGTTAGCCATGTGTAATTACTGGCTTGAGTAACTAACTCTGTTCTGTTTTCACATACATTTACTGTAAATTGTATTTGGACACCTTGATTTTTCAGCTTAGGAGTTTTTTTAGAGACAAATCACTGTGATATCAAGAATGTGGACCCTAGATTGTAGATGCTTATTATTTGTTTACATATGAAGTGTACAGAATAATCAGATATGAAATTTTGTGTAAAATAAAATAAAACTGTAGGCAGTTGTCCATTTTAGACATACACTAAGTATTCAGATATTTATGGTTTTCTTTAATGCTTCCCTTGGTCCAGTATCATGCTCAAATGGCTGAATGTATCTGAAAACTTAAAAATAATCCATTCTCATGAGAAGGTAGTTTGATGTTGAGCTTTTGTGTGGATGAATTTACAAGAATAGGCAGAGGAAACATAAAAAATCTATAGCATACTAAGTGCCATTACTAACATGCATTATTTCTTCTGCATAAGTAATATTTGGAATCAATAAGTATTTAATTGATTCTATCAACATCAAAAAAAGTTTTGGATCACCTCAGTTCCAACAGTTCTGGAACCTGTACAGAAAATTGGAATAGAGATAATATAAAAATCATTTCCAAATTTTTTATTGCTGTTGAAAACCACAGATTGTATGTTGTACCACCACACAGTGAGACCTTCACAGATGGTGGTCCAGATTGCTGTACACACTGGTACCTCTAATATCCAGTAGCACGTCCTCTTGCATTGATGCATGCCTGTATTTGTCATGGCATGCTATCCACAAGTTCATCAAGCCACTGTTGGTCCAGATTGTTCCACTCCTCAACAGGGATTCGGCATAGATCCCTCAGAGTGGTTGGTGGGTCACGTCATCCATAAACAGCCCTTTGCAGTCTATCCGAGGTATGTTCAATAAGATTCATGTCTGGAGAACATGCTGGCCACTCTAGTCAAGCAAAGTCATTATCCTAAAGGAAGTCATTCAAAGATGTTCACGATGTGGACATGAATTGTCATCCAAGAATATGACTGCTTCACCAATATGCTGCCGATATGGTTGCACTATTGGTTGGAAGATGGCATTCACATATTGTACAGCTGCTACGGCACCTTCCATGACCACCAGTGGCATATGTCGGCCCCACATAACGCCACCCCAAAACAGCAGGGAACCTCCACCTTGCTGCACTCCCTGGACAGTGTGTCTAAGGCACTCAGCCTGACTGGGTTGCCTCCAAACACATCTCCGATGACTGTCTGTTTGAAGGCATATGTGACACACATCGGTGAAGAGAATATGATGCCAATCCTGAGCAGTCCATTTGGCATGTTATTGGGCCCATCTGTACCACACTGCATGTTGTTGTGATTGCAAAGATGGACCTCGCCATGGATGTCAGAAGTGAAGTTGTGCATCATGCAGTCTGTTGCACACAGTATGAGTCATAACACAACATCCTGTGGCTGCACAAAAAGCATTATTCAACATGGCGGCATTGCTATCAGGTTTTCTCTGAGCCATAATCTGTAGGTAGTGGTCATCCCCTGCAGTAGTAGCCTGAGTGAGGCATTTCATCGACAGTTCCTGTCTCTCTGTATCTCCTCCATGTCTGAACAACATCGCTTTGGTTCACTCTGAGATGCCTGGACACTTCCCTTGTTGAGAGCCCTTCTTAGCACAAAGTAACAATGTGGATGTGGTCAAACCATGGGATTGACTGTCTAGGCATGGTTGAACTACAGATAACTCGAGCCATGTACCTCCTTCCTGGTGGAATGACTGGAACTGATCGGCTGTCGGACCCCCTCCATCTAATAGGCACTGCTCATGCATGGTTGTTTACATATTTGGGCAGGTTTAGTGACATCTCTGAATAGTCAAAGGGACTGTGTCTGTGATACAATAGCCACAGTCAACATCTATCTTCAGGAATTCTGGTGATGCAAAACTTTTTTTGATGTGTGTTTAAGATTTGATTTCTCCATTTTCATTATTTTGCTCCAGTCTTCTGGTAGTGGCTTCATATCACTATTATTTTCAATATGATTGCTTTTAGTTTAGGAGCCTCAGATTTTCCACAAAATTTTTAACATATATAAGTCAGGAGATTGGTGTGGCTTCATCTGTTCTACAGTGTTGCACAGGAGACACTTTATAGTACTTGTGGCAGTATGCTTGGTACCACAGTCCTTTGGAATACAAAATTGTCTTCACCTACATCTCCAAATCACTGTATGATGTTTGGTTAAGGGTACTTCATGTACCACTTCCTTCAACTGAAATCTACACACTTTTACCTTCACTACATTAAAACGTCTTTCTGCCCATTTTTATGTCAATGAAATGCAGGTTTCCAATTCCAGTACAACTTGTTATATAACCACAAACAAGCCCTGACTCACATCCATACTTTATTTTATCAGTTTTGTTTGGAGAACAACTGCAGCTGTTTTCATAAATTGCACAATAGGAAATACCGCAACCAACCACAGGTTTTCTTGAAATGATTTTATTATACCATTACTAGTTTTAGGATCTTGTTTTTAGTTCAATTCATTGATTGGTATGGATTGTAAAAGAAAATAAAACTTCTGTCCTATAATATGTAAAGGAGGGCTTTTCAGGAAGACATGAGTGTAGAACTTGCAAAAAAGTCAACGCTACCATCTGACAATGGGCTCTGGCCCGAAACTAGTAAAGGTATAATAAAATAATTTCAGTAAAACTTGTGACTGGTTGCAGTATTTCCTAGTGTAATTTCTGCACTTTATGGTTGGGACTACTGTACATATTTGGGGGTGCAGCTGTTTATGTACTGAATGTAAAATTAAAAATATAAATGAAATTAGTCAACTAATTAATATATGTTATGTAGGAAAATATTTTATTTTCATTTAAAGCTGAGTGAACTATGTTCTTGTACATTTTACTTGCTGTTAATGACCATATATCAAAAACTGTTCAGTTCATCCTCATAGTTTTTTTACTAAGCATTTGTGATTATGAATAGAGTTCAGAACAAAGACAAACATGGGCTAAATGAGTGGAAGACCAAATACAACTTTCTTCAATAGAATACAATAAAATGGATTTGTTTTGTAATGCCATCCCAGCTGGGCTTAGTTCTATGTCATTTCTTTCTGTAAATAAAATGTTATTTCCGTATTAACTTACAGAAGATGTTACAGCAGATAAACCTAAAATGTGGCCTTATAAAATTAGGCATGAAAATGTGCAGGTGTGAAAATGTACATAAATACCATATTTAATACCGAGATATATCTACTTGTTTAGAGATGCACCTGGCTAATACATGACTTAAACTGATACCCACACTCCTAAGGAGTTGTTCTTACACTAACATTACACTGATTTGCATACATAGACAAGGAAGGACAGCACAGTTCAACATTTCTTGAGATACTTTATGAAATTATTTAGGTTTTGGTTTTTTTCTCAAGACTCTAGAGTGAGATAAATTTTAATCCTTATCCACACCTCCAAAATTCTAAGAGAATTTCATCTGAAGTAGCCTGTATTGCTCTAATGCACAGTAAACCATAATTTGCAAACATTATGATTCAGCACCTTAGTGAAGGCAGCAATTTCTATCAAAACACTTGCTCTTGCATGAATAGATAGGCCTGTTTTATTGAAAATGCATTTAACAAATGAATACTATGATGTGACTGTGTAAACTTTCACAATGGAATAACGTGGGATATTCTTCTTGGATTTGCAACTGGATCTTCAAATCAAGTTCACATAATATTTCAGTGGTCCACCTGGCTATCATCTTCAAGTGAGATGCTGCTGTTGCTAAGTCTCATGGCACTGATGCTTTGTTAGAGCCAGTGACCTGTATATGCCAGCAGAGAGTACTCAGCACATGCACCAAGTGTTGTAAATGCTGCCCCCACTCCAGAGGATACTGACAATGTCACTGGCAGGCAAAGAGAAACAAAAATGAGCTATCACTGCTGTAACTAATTGTCAAATTCTTCTGCTGATTGAAAATGCCATGTTTTAATGTAGGTCAGCACACAGTTCCATGACCTTCCCAGAGAAAAGCTCTTGTATCTATTAATAAGATTATCAGCAAGTCTAATTTCAGTGGCTTCTTTCAAAACGCAATCCCAAAAATAAACAATGGCAGCAACCATCTGTGTCTCATTGTGTTTCATTATGTGTCCTTCAGTTAAGAAATGTTCTGCCACTGAGGAATTTTCGGGTTTCTTTGACCTCGTATGGTGGCAATATTTCACGAACCAGTTCCCAATAGTGCAAATAGTTTATGCTTGTAAGCTTTGATGTTTCCTCCCTGTTTACATGTGTTTTACTTGAAGAATTGTTGAGTTTAATTTGTGAAATGATGGATGTGAAAATTCAGGAACTTAGTTGTTATGTGCTTAGTTCAACTTACTTTTAATTTGATGACAAGTTTATGAACAAACTAATGGAGTGTCTTTAGATAGTTCCCTTATCACCCATTGTTGTCAACATATTTAGGAGGACTTTGAAAATGGAGCATTGAGAACAACCACCTTAAAACCGATAAGTGTCTGTAGGTATGCCAATGATATCTTTTTAGAGTGGACACATGGAACTGATATCCTTAACCATTTTTTGGAACATTTTAATTCTCTTCACCTCAGCATTAAGTTTAAAGTGGAAGAGGAGACTGATGGTAGGCTCCCATTTTTATATTTTCATATACACCGTAGGACATAACACTTATCACAAAGCCCGCATCTCGTGGTCGTGCGGTAGCGTTCTCGCTTCCCACGCCCGGGTTCCCGGGTTCGATTCCCGGCGGGGTCAGGGATTTTCTCTGCCTCGTGATGGCTGGGTGTTGTGTGATGTCCTTAGGTTAGTTAGGTTTAAGTAGTTCTAAGTTCTAGGGGACTGATGACCTAAGATGTTAAGTCCCATAGTGCTCAGAGCCATTTGAACTTATCACAAAGATTGCATACTGACTAGTATCTGCATGTGACTAGATATGACCCACCCTATCAAGATACTGGGACCTTAGAATGCTGATATTAGAGTGTATACCAGTGGTTGAAAGCTTACCAAGAAAATTAAATACCTAAAGTCTGTTAACCTTTAAAATAAATGTTGGGAGGATATCATGTTAAATAGGGAGAAATTTAACATCAAGTCAGTGTTTTGCCTACCAGTTGAGATTAACGCTATTTTGGGATAAGGCATGTATTGGTTGAACTATTCATACTGCTGAAGACATCACCATCACACAAGGTTACAACAATCAGAAAAAGCCACAGTTGCAGAGCATTGTGCAGCCAAGGGACGCACAATGTAATACAATGAAACACAGGTGATTGCAGCCACTTTTTGTTACTGAAATTGTATTTCGAAGGACTCTATTGAAACTAGGTTGGCTGATATCTTATAAATTGAAACTTTGATTTATTTGAAGAATTTTAGGAAAGTGTAGCTCATCTGCAAAGTAGACTGTATATAGAAAACTAGTGTAAACTATTCTTGAGTACTACCTGTTTTGGTCCCCACCATGTGGGATTAAAGGAAGACATCAAAACAAGCATGCTACTAAATTTGTAACAGATGGGTTCAATCAACATACAAGTATTAAAGAGATGTTTCATGAACTCAAATAGGAAACCCTGGAGGAAAGACAACATTCTTTTTGTGAAACACTATTGAGAAAATTTACAGAACTAACATTTGAAGTTGTCTGCAGAATGATTCTATTGCTGCCATTGTACGTTTTGCTTAAGGACCACGAAGATAAGATAAGAGAAATTTGGACTTGTATGGAGGCATGTAGTTAGTCATTTTTCTCTTGTCGTATTTGTGAGTGAAACAGGAAAGGAAATGATTTTCAATGGCACAAGGTATCCACCACAATGCACCTTGCAGTGGCTTGTGGAGTATGTACTTAGACGAAGAAAGACCATTCTCTGAGCAAGTCATGGAACTCGACACTGAATTGTATTAAAGCACGGTATTTTCAATTGGCAGCAGAATTTCACAGTTAGTTGTGGCAGCTACCTTCACGATTGGTAGCAAAACTATTAACTTTTGTAGTGGGGGGCGGGGGGGGGGGGGCAGCGATCCTGACACATGGCACATGCACTGTGTACTCTCTGCTGGCCTATATAGGGATGCAAGCTCCAGCATGGCACCGTTCCAGCAAGACTCAGCAATTGCAGCATCTCACCTGTAGATGACATTTAGGTGGACCACTGAAATATTTCGTCAACTTGGCTTGATGGTCCAGCTGAGAGAAGTATCAAAATGTTATTTGAGACAGACTTACTGTCCAGCATGCCAAAGTCTTTGTAGACTCACTGTGTGTTTGAAAGCTTAATTACCTAGAAATCCAAATCTTATTCAACAACATGCAGTATCTTTGCTTTTCAGCTGTCACCCATTCCATATTAAGGATTGGGCAGTTCATAGTTCATACCCATCAACTTGCTCTGTCTCCCCCCCCCCCCCCCCTCCCCCTTATATTATTCACTAGTTCCATGGGGCCACCTGAGCCAACCTACTCAGTAAGTAAATACTTAAATCACAAACATTCTACTGAAAATGCCATCTGTAAACCCTTCTCTACAGTGGTTAAGGAGATGATAACAAATTGTTTTTCTATCTGTTCATTGCTGAGTGAAAGCTTCAGTTCATTTTGAATGAGTCCATATCATTATCCACAAATCCATGAAGTAGTGTATTTATTGCAGGGGCAGAATTGGAAGTCAAAGACAGTTTAACAGTGGTATGCTCAAAGTTGCTTAACTGTCATCATAGATTACTAGACTGGCATAACTACAACAATATTACTGGTCAGGTTGTATAACCTCAAGTTGCTTTACCAATAACACCCAATACCCCAATAATGAGCATTTTGTGGAGCATAAAAGCATGTTAAACTGTTTGGGGCATTTGGATAGCACCTCCAAATATCAAATCACCTGCGACATTTTAAATGGCAACTGATTCTCCACAAATCACATAACAATTGCTGCTAACACTGGGTTTAAGAATCGTAAAAGAATGTTGTAGATATTTAAAATACCTGGAGACAGTGAAAAGTTTCAGGTAGGTTAAAAAACAGTGTCATTAACCCAAAGGTTGATTTGAACATCACAAAGTAATAGAAACTAGATTACAAAGTGCAAAACATTTCCTATTTCAGTTATGCACTCTGACTGTAATTTATTGGTAATGAATTGCAAATTAAAACTAAAGAAACTGCAGAAAGATAGGAGATTAAGGCAATATGACATGGCAAAATTAAAAGAATTGCTGAGATTTTCAAAGGTAGGATTGAACTGAGGGAAATGAATACAATAATAGATTTGAGAGATGAAGTGGTGAAGATAGCAGAGGATCAAATAGACAAAATGAGAAGGCTGAGTAGAAATTGTTGAATAACATGAGAGATATTGAATTTATGTGATGAAAGGAGAAAATATGAGGATACAACAAATGAAGAAGATGAAAGAGAATATAGATGTCTAAAAAGTGAGATTGACAGAAGGTGCAATACGTCTAAGCAGGAATGATTAGAGGACAAATGCAAGGCTGTAGAACATTCTCCTGTGGGATTTGCAAGATTATTCCTCTGTACAGAAATATTTATAAAAGACACACTATGAATTAGCAAGTTAGGTAATGAAATACAAGTTTTCTGCTGCAGCATACATTCTGAAATTTTTTTGAGATGACTGGAAGAAGAGAAGTGGGTCTATAATTACAGGTGATGCTTATCTACACCCTTACTGATGAGTGTCACTATTATGTAAATCAGTGCACCAGGAAATACTGCGTGATTTGTTGACTACTTACAAAGACACCCAAAAAATGATAATGTCAAGATAGCATACGATCTTCATACATTACTAGAAGCACAATTATCGTTCAAGAAAATTACCACTTTATAGGATTGTGAGTTTTGTTTGTTTAATAAACGTAGCGAATCTCTGTCTTCATTAGTGGGTGGAATGTTTGCTGCCATTGTTACAAACTATACATTGCAGTTGTTATCTGGGAACTCAGTTTCATTTACACCTCTTTTTTAATTATTTTGTTGTTTAATAACAGTTCAGATCATTCTTTCCATTCTTAATGTGCTTTTCATTTATTGCATAATACACGTTTTGCTGATTTTGATAACAGACTGTAAATTATACAATATTTGTAGTAATAGAGTTTTAACTCTTTGTTACAGTTTGTTCTCTGAGTTAGAGGTTTCTCTTCCTGGCCCAAGAAGTATTACTTCAATCCCATTTCTTATCTCACCCTCCATAATGAATCAGTTTTTGAGAATTTTAGAATGTAGTGATTGATTTTTTTGTTTGCTTTGTTCTTTCAAATTTGTTTTTCTTTCTGTGGTAGGTAAGTGGATACTCCTCTAACATTCTTTACCTGAATTTGTACTAATATGATACAAAATTAATTGTAAATAACATAAAATCACTCACTTCTGTGATAGTACCTTTTTATTGTTGAAGCACACATTTTTTCCCTACTTTTAACCACTTGAATGTAAATAAACAATGTATCACTTCTCATGCAATAGATAGGATCGATATACAGCAGTCTATTCCACATTCATGTAAAGTTTGCATTTTTGCAAATATATTTGTGTGTATTTCAAGAGATATTTTGGCATATTGCTGACAAACATTGTGACCAATTTGAAGTACATTATCATGCAGTTGAAGAAAAAGTGTTGAACAAAAACAGACATAACCCTAATTTGCCAATCTAATGCAAGGCATGAATTGTGATGATCAACCAAAACAATATGTACTGTTGTATAGAAGAGAGAACTGTAGCACTGTGTCAAACTTCTTCCAAAGCTTTGCAAAACATAAAGCACATCAGGATAATTGAGCAACCCAAGTGGAATCAAACATAATCTACTGAAGAAACATCTTACACAACTTATTCTTCAACAAGTTTTCATTTATTTACTTTGTTTTTGTTTATCAAGTTGCAGAACATTTCTTGGTTTTTGCTTACAGATTGATGTTGAAGTAGTTCTGGATGAGGTTAAAAAGGAGAAAAATTAAATGGAACTCGAAATATTGTGGTAAATCAACACATTTTTATTGTTTGAAAGTAGATCTTGAGGATTACTTTTTTTTTTTTTAAAAAAAATAAATATACCGTAATTTATCAAAGTGAAGTGTTTACTGTGGAGGACAGTGTTATTCAGTCACAGTACATTAATAATAAGGGACATTTACCAGTCAAAAGTTATTTGTGACATTAAGAAAATACACTGTTAATACACTATTAATAACTTCAGATCCATCTTTTGTGAACATCAACGTGTTTATGGAGAATGCAAAAGGAATTAGAAGAAAACAGTTGAGGTCGAGCTGTATGCCAGAAGAGGTATCCTTAGAGATTGTTACTAATATGAAGGACAATTTAGTAAATACAGAAAAAATTATTAGAAGGCACTGTAATGCTTTGCAAAGGGTTATGGAATGAGTCAATTGAACGAAACAGACATTCTGGCAGAGTAGCTGCTGTTGATCTACTTGCTAGCTCAAGAGAAATCTGAGTAACTAAGAAATAAGCAGTAGAAATAACCATGGATTCAGTTGAAAAAGTAACTTTTATATAGTTATCCACATAATTAATGTAGCAATGGCAAAAGACAATGCATCAATTAAGGAGCAGTTTCTTAAAGTTCATGTGACTGAAAACATAATTACAACATCTTAAACAGTTCCAGAAAGGAACATCTTTGGTGAATCATGCTTTATATATGAAATCACTGTATCTGTTGCATTTTCTCGTGCTGCTGTTATAGCAGTACAGATAGAAAACCTCATATGAATAAAACTGGTACATAAAATACTCTTCTGTCAAAAGGAAGCTGGTTCAAAGTCTATCTTCTGAAATTATTCTCTGTTTAACACTAATACATTCTTTGCTAGGCAGATAGCAATATTTTGTGAAGAATGATTTTTTTTTTTTTTTTTTTTTTTTTTTTCTGTGAATGTGTATTCCAAGCTGTGATCTTACCAAGAAAACTTCAATCAAAAGCATTCTCCATCAAACCGAAGACAAAACACATAATTATGAGCAACACTTCTCATTACATAATGATTTATTTGAAGTACATGGCTTAATTTTCTACAACATTTTTAACCTGTCAGATGACAATTTTGAATACTGCATCATTTTTTGGGAGTGCATCTGGGATATTATTGACTCCTGCACCAATATTTTGGCTGACAGCCTTTAAGCCATTATCAAGGTGAATCACATGCAAGATTTTTTAAGCACTTTACACTGTGGAGTAAAAGCACATGCATCACAGGTAATATTGTTGGTAACAAGAGCATCAGTCATAGGTAAAATTTATACCTCTAAGGATAAAACAAAGCAAGTGCAGTATCAGCAGATCCATAGTGCTTTATGAAGTATTTTGTTAGTTATTATAGATAGCACATGTTGGAATCCCAGGTAGTGAAGACTTAGAGCAATATCTCCGTAAAGAGCACAGACATGAAATGAGGTATTTCCAAGATTTGTCAAGCTGGAAATTCATTCCTCAGTTGAACAGGTTGTCTGCTAATTGTATTTTCACAGCTTCATTGATCACTGAATCCCTGTATAATAAGGCTGTGTCCAGTATTTTCACTTTCCAGTAATCCGTGGACTGGCCAGTGGAAATACAATGTACAGCCACACAGATTTGTTGAGCTGTAGCAGGTGAGCATATCGCTGGTGTTCAATGAAATGTTCTTTACAATATTCTTTTGCAAGTGACTTCCCTTGAGAATGGTGGAAAAGTTTCTAGCCAAAATGTTGATACAAGATTTAATAATTCCCCACATGCACTTCCAAAAAATGGTGGAATATTCTATCCACTCAGAAAACTTCAATAAACACAACAATATGTGATTTCATTAACCTTGAGAGAATTGGAAATAAATAACATCAGTAGCTTATCAATACAAATGTGGTGAATATGATGGGAATAACATATTCAGAATGACATAGTGACGGAAACAGAATCACCGAAGGAAACTTGTACAGCACTTAAGTTTCACATTTTATAGTTCCAGATGTCCTCAAAAAATTTGAAGGAACGTATCATTTAGAAATTACAGTTATGATCTAGTGTTGTGTTGTGATCATACTGTATTATAAATCTGTGATCAAGAGAATTACCCAGTAATGTCATTCAGTACCTAAAATCAATGCATGTAGTAAACATAAGCATGATTTGTCTGTGCATGCAGTAACTTAGCAACTAATCCCTACAGACCCAGGTAGCTTTATGATTATGGTAGCCCTCCATTGCTCATCCATGGAGGAAGTTTGGTTTGGAACTCCATGGGCTGGTTTCAAAGAGTTGGGTTTTGAAAGAGGCCATTACACCAATGGACTTCTTATAACAGTCAGTGAAACAATTGGGAATCAAATGCCAAATCGGAAGAGGGTGGCCATAATATTTCTGATATAATGTTCCAAAATGTTTTAAAATCTTCTGAAAGTTTTGGACTGTTCTAGAATATTCAAGAATGATCTAGAATATTCTAGTATGTTCAAGAATGTTCTTGAATGTTGCATTATACTGTTGTTGTGAGGATATGTTCCAGCTCAGTCGCTGAGACACATCCATCAACATACTTTTGAAAATTAGAATGGTCTAAGTAAAAGTAAAAGTGAAATAAATTTAAGTGAAGGTGAATTACTTAAGGTAGTGAACAGTGTATTAACTGGAATTTTAGTGTCTTAAATGTAGTAATAGAATTAGTTTATTAAGTATCAAACAAACCAGAAAAACAATTTCCTCCCACTAAATTAAATGCAACTGCATTGATAATATGATAATTTAATTTAGTTATATAATTTCTGTATTTAAAAGTTCACTTTTTAAATTCACATTTGATGAGAGTTGGCTGGCTTTGTCTGAGTGAAAGGAGAGTAATATAAATTAATGTGTTTGTGGGAGAAATTTGTGATGCTTCCAAACCCACCCACTACCAGTCAATGGTTTTTGAGTCTTGTACTACCCTTTGTTATCCTGTAGTGCACAATAGTGCGCATCAGTAGCTGTTGTGGTTGTAGAAATATCAGTGTCTGAAGTAGTCACTCTAACATTGTGGTGGTCTCCAGATCATGGTCTGTCTCCTTTGTGTGGATATATATTTCAAGGGGAAGAATTCAAGATTTATCTATAATGTTGTTGCACTTTTATGAATTTTCTTGATTGTTGACAGATGTCTTTGAATTTTCTAAAATATTTTTTTAATATTTTAGACTATTCTAGGGCATTCTAGATTATCCTGGAGTGTTCTTTAAGGTTTTGTAACTTTCTTGAATGTTTTAGAATATTGTGGAATTTTGTAGAAAGTATCAGAGTTTTCTCTGAGGTTCTTAAACATACATGAATGTTTTTGAATATTATTGAACATTTTTTAATGGTCTTGGTTTGATAGAGAACTTTGTTTCTGGTTAGGGTATTGTGGATTAATTAAGAGTATTTTTTAAGACTTTGAGAGTATTTCTGAGAGTAAAATACTAAAATTTAAGAGAAAACATAAGAACATAAGACCATCAAAGTGAACCTTTTTTAGCTAGATACATATAAGAGTCAGGGAATTAATGGATTAACAATAAAGTGATTTTGATTAGATGTGCTATAGAAATAACAAAAAGAGTGCTGTTTCTTTGTGCATGATGCAGGCATTCTATATTTTGCAGTGAATATTCATCTCAAATTAAGGAATAACTGTAATGCAATGGGTTGAGATTTATTGATGATCATCATTAGTAATTTGAACTCAATGGATGCTACAAGCAATTTCAAATGACAGATTATGATAACATCATTTGAACACTTTAAAAATGATTATTAATATTTACAATGAAACTGGCTCTACTTCAACACATTGCTTTTTTCAGACATTACATATCCAAGTTGCAGATTATGTTTCCCTTTAAACTGCAAGCACATATTGTTTAGCAATTTCATTTTAATAGTAAAAGTGTAGCTCATTTAATAAGGTGCAACATTAAATTTCAAATTAGATGTATGCGGGATGCAACATGCAATTAAGGCTGTTACGTGTAATTATTTAACCTACTTTTCTTTTAAAGAAAAGTACAATATTCATCTGGTGCAAGAAGCCTTAAATTACAGTGCTGGAGCTCAATAATGTTTATTTATTAAAAATTTTGTCTTACTTTTTGTGGATGAGGTCCATAAAAATGTAGTAGTAATTTAATAATTATGGCTATCATTAGAAAATTTCAACTGCCTTTGCCAAAGTTTGTAATGTAAAAGAATTCTACTAGAAGAAAGTACGATAGACAAAGCTTCTTAATTTCAAGCAAAGTGAAACTCTTTTATATATTTGATGTTCTAGCTGTTTCCTTCAGTAAAACTGGTTTTCAGAAATGCAGTGCCTAGGAATAGATTGTTTATGTACAAATTCTGCTCAAAGCAGCACATCATTTAAGACTTCCCTGGCACAGATTTTATTTTTGTACTCATAGGTTTTCCAGAGGAACAATTTTCTTCATAGAAGATATTGCACATAACAATTAAGATCAGAGGAAACTAACAGAGCTGTATTTTACCTGCCACAGGAACTTCATAGAGAAGAGTAGCTTATTAACTCCACACAGCCATCAAATGATAAAGACGGTGGGTTAAGTGCTTGGTCAAGGTTCTTCCACAATCAACACCTATATATTACAGCATGTAATTAACACACTCTCTGCCATTTTAGGGCTAACAGTGTGCAAATGTCAGTTTAAATTGCAGGTATACTAGTTTGCAGGTATCGTGTGCATAAGCAAAATTTATTATGAGCCAGACCATGCAGTCTATTATTTGCAGCCAAAGATATCCTTATAGCACTGAGAGTCCAGAACGTCAATAAATTCAGTAAACAGAAATACATTTCGTCTCAGAGATCAAAATTATGAAGACACAAAATAACCACATGCTGTAGGTAATCTATAAAAAGTGACTGCAGATGATTGTGTGCCAAAACAGAAAAGCTTTGTGTGTCATTCAGACAGATTTACTCATCAATTTCATATCAACCAGAGCAAATTATAAATGTTATTTGTTTTGTCAAAGACTGCAGTAATGAAGTTACAATTTATATGCCACCTACATTTGATGACAACCAGCCGTTAGTATCTTGGTGCCACTTATGTACTGTTATGTTTTTATTTATAACATGAAATTAATGTCATATCAATCCAGTATCTCTCCTTACAATGAACTTGTAGTTTTCTGATCAGAGCATATTGGATTTAAATCAATTTTCTACAGATATACAAAACTGCATTACACAGCTGTTCTGCAGTGGTAGCAGTAAATGACAAAAGTTGTAGAAATTGTCTCTGAAAAAAAAAAGGAAAAAAAAGAGATGTACTGTAATAATACTGCAGAAAGTGTACACAATTTTGTGCAACTCATATGATAATCTGAAAGGATAGATTAGTGTTCACCACATAGAGGAGGCTCTGAGTCATAGACAGACTCAATGAAAAAGCCTGCAAAACATTTAAGCTTTTGAACAAAGAAGTTGTTCTTCTAAAGTATTTCAGGAGGAGGACATTTTTGTCCAAAAGTTTAAATATTTAACAGTCATTTTCATTGTGCCTGCTCCTATTCAGTGCCTCCTCTCTATGTTGAGTAGCAATGTCTTCTATTCATATTGTTGTTAATCTGTACTGGAGTTTCCAATGTACCATTGTTGTGCCCCCACTGAGGGAATTTCTGCTCTCATAAACCAGCACCTTTAACTTATTACCCAGAACCTACCCTCCTATATAAAAGATACCAAACATTTCCTCTGCCAACTCTCCACGGTGCCCTGCTCATCACTATTGAAGCCACCTCCCTTTACATCAACGTTCTTAATGCCCATGGCCTTACCGCTATTGAACACTACCTTTCTCAACACTCAATGGATTCTAAGCCAACAACCTCCTTCCTAGTCACTGTGACCTACTATATTCTCCCCCTTAATTACTTCTCCTTTGAAGGTATTACCTATAACAAATCCGGCATATGGCTATGGGTACCTGCATGGCACCATCCTATGCCAACCTTTTCATGGGCCATCTTGAGAAATACTTCCTAAACACCCACAGTCCGAAATCCTCACCTGGTTCAGATTCATTGATGACATTTGCTTCACTTGGTCCTACTTAACCCAACAAGCCACCTTCCTAGATGTTGACCTCCACCTCAAAGATGGCTGCATCAGAACCTTCATCCATATCGAACCTACTAACCACCAGCAATACCTCCATTTTGACAGCTGCCACCATTCCATACCAAGAAGTCCCTTCCACACAGCCTAGCCACCTGCAGTTGTCACATCTGCAGTGATGAATGGTCCCTCTCAAAATATACTGAGAGTCTCACTGCAGCCTTCACAGATCGTAATTATCCTCCCAACCTTGTACAAAAACAAAACTCCCCTGCCTTATCTTTCCAGTCTCCCATCGCTTCCCAAAGTCCCACAGCCCAGCCACAGAGGAGCACTCCCCTTGTAACTCAGCAGCACCCAGGACTGGAGCAACTGAATTACATTGTTCACCAGGGTTTCGACTACCTCTCATCATGCCCTGAAATGAGAAATGTCCTGCCCACTATCCTTCCCACCCCTCCCACAGTGGTATTCCACCATCCACTGAACCTACACAATTTACTCATCTATCCTTACACAATCCCTGCTCCCAACCCCTTACCTCATGGCTCATACCCCTGCAATAGACCTAGATGCAAGACCCGTCCCATACATCCTCCCACTATCACCTACTCCCGTCCATTCACAAACATCACTTATCTCATCAAAGTCATGGCTACCTGTGAAACCAGTCATGTAATCTACAAGCTAAGCTGCAACCACTGCGCTGCATTCTATGTGGGCATGACAACCAACAAACTGTCTGTCCACATGAACGGCCACTGACAAACTGTGGCCAAGAAACAAGTTGACCACCCTGTTGCTGAGCACTCTGCCATAAATGACAGCCTTCATTTCAATAACTGCTTCACAGCCTGTGCCATATGGATCCTTCCCACCAACACCAGCTTTTCTGAATTGTGCAGGTGGGAACTTTCTGAATTACATTACATTGTCCGCCAGGGTTTCGACTACCTGTCATCATGCCCTGAAATGAGAAATGTCCTGTCCTACATTCCTGTAATGCTCCTGGCCTCAACCTCCATTAGTCACTGTCCTCACCCATCCAGCCCCTTCCCTGTTCCCATTCCAGCACTACCCAGCTGTCATTCCACCATCACACCCAGTCTTTTTATGTCTCTCCTTTTCCGCTACCTCCCCCCCTCCCCCCCCCCCTCTCTCTCCACCTCTCCCCTGCCCTCCATCTATCCTGCAGCACTACACTTCCCACCACCCCTACCATACTATCCCTTCCCATCCCCACCCCAGCCTCCTCCTTACCCCCCCCCCCCCCCCCCCGCCCCCCAGTTGTCATTCCCATTATTTACTGGTGCGGCTGCTCGCAGTGTGGTTTCAGTTGCCTGAGATTGCAGTTGTGGCTGTGTGTGTGTGTGTGTGTGTGTGTGTGTGTGTGTGTGTGTGTGTGTGTCTGTCATTTATTTTTGATGAAGGCCTTACTGGCCAGAAGCTTTATTTATTTGTGACAGACTTTTTGTTATGACTATCTGCTATTCATCATTTCCGCTATATGCTGAGGGGCAACTTTCCTTTTCATAATATTGTTACTTTCCATTGTTTGTCTGATAATCTCTCACAAATGTTGAGTTGGAGATGAACTGCACCAAATAGGAGATTGTACCACAAACATAAAGAGGATATGAATTACAAAAAATGTTGATTCTATGCTCATTATGGGAGTTCATCAGGATACATCCATTCACAGAAAGTTTTAAGTTTTTAGGCTATGTAATATTACATAAAACTCACATTAGAGAGAAGTGGGGCTCGAATGTCATTAAGCCTACCTGATTTATGGTGTACCATGTTGTTTTTAAAATTTACTTGAACGGAAGAATGGTGTATAAACCAATAAATGCCATATTTCATTACACAACCATCACCACACAAGCCTGTACTCTACCTTTAACCAGGTTAATGTACATGAGACATTTAACTCTAATCTTTCTTGTATAGCCTTCATTAAATGAAACTTAAAACTCTAACTTTGGGTCGATATAGCTTCTATCCCCATTGTCAAGAAATGAATTACATCAGACCGTCTCACAAACTTCAGTGCCAACTGGAATGTCTATTTAAAGTACATCAACCTTGCCTACAAGTCAAAACAGCATAGGAATACAGCATTATTGCCACATGAAGTAATATATGGTCTTAAATGCCATCACCATTCAACATATTGAAAATGAAGGAAGGGAAGACTGGAGAGTCTGTTAAGGAATTTACCAGAGTGATAAGGAAAATTTAGACTAGAGTACAGAAGGCAAATACATGAACACTGGTGAAACGGGAAGAAATAGTGGGACAAATGGCAAGAATGTCACAGTATACATTTGGTCTATGGGCAATGCTATCAACTTTGTATATGTCAAAGGGAAAGAAAAAGAAGTTTTTTGCTACATATCAGGGGCCATAACAAGTGGTTGAGACTATGACACAAATAAATGTCAAGATTCAATTGCTGATGAGAATGATAATTGTGCATGTAATGTGTTTGAAACCTTTTCAAGGGAGTCTAGAAGTTATTCCAGGGATACGAGATGTGGACTAGAAAGGGAGAGTGGGGAGAAAGGCATTTGAAGATAAACAAGAGGTTGTGAATGAAATGTTAATAAGGAATCTATATGGATTAAGGCCCAGGAGATAGTCATTTAATGTTTTTTTTTTTTTTTTTTTTTAGGTTAGGTATAGGTTTAGTGTAATTAAGGGGGAGGAAAGTAATAAGTATTCTTGCCCATAGGTGAAGTCCAGGAAAGATGAGATGATGCAATTCATAGCAGAACTACTGATCTTCATTGAGGTGGAAGCATTACAAAACCAGCACCTGGAACCAGTTGTTCTCAAGCAGGAAGACGTAGTAATTACCAGTCATTGCTGGGTGATACAAGTGGCACTCAGTACATGGGAGATGCGGTAATGAGGTGAGAAGATTGGAAGAAGCATTTGACAAATTCCATCAGGGAGCAGAGAGGCACGGAATATCAAAGGAAGTGCCAGGGTATGTGAGAGAAAATATGGAGTATACAAGAAATTAAAGTGTGTGATGACCCATGTCCTTGGGTCTATTCCACATACACAAAGGAAGAGGGGTTGGATCAATGCTGGAAGTCATCTTACGAAAACAATATTGGGAACTGCTGATGAGGAAGACATTCGAAGGGTGAATGACACCAAAGAAAATGTTAAGCAGTGGGCAAAATGGAAAAAAGTCATGACTGTTTATCACACTATGCAGATTGCAATTTTAGAGGAGGACATATTGAATAACACATGAGTACTACAACAACTGACTGCAGAAGTAATGCGGTATGCCAGAGCTGCAGAAGAGGCAGTTACTCAGAATATCAAGGAACTACAAACTGAAGCAGAAGTCTTAGATAGGGAAGTAGTAATTACAAAATGGTTGCAGTCTGTAGAAGATGGTGTTTGGGAAGTTCAAGGGAAAGTAACAGGGGTACAGCAGGCTATGCAACAGGCTGTAAGAGGTCAGCCATGGGTAAACTTGTTGTCTCCAGAGCAGTATTTAGAGGGTCTAAGGAAAGCACCCTACACCCATGAACCATGGACCTTGCCGTTGGTGGGGAGGCTTGCGTGCCTCAGCAATGCAGATGGCCGTACCGCAGGTGCAACCACAACAGAGGGGTATCTGTTGAGAGGCCAGACAAACGTGTGGTCCCTGAAGATGGGGAGCAGCCTTTTCTGTAGTTGCAGGGGCAACAGTCTGGATGATTGATTGATCTGGCCTTGCAACACTAACCAAAACGGCCTTGCTGTGCTGGTACTGCGAATGGCTGAAAGTAAGGGGAAACTACAGCCGTAATTTTTCCCGAGGGCATGCAGCTTTACTGTATGGTTAAATGATGATGACGTCCTCTTGGGTAAAATATTCCGGAGGTAAAATAGTCCCCCATTTGGATCTCCGGGCGGGGGCTACTCAAGCGGACGTCGTTATCAGGAGAAAGAAAACTTGTGTTCTACAGATCAGAGCGTGGAATGTCAGATTCCTTAATCAGGCAGATAGGTTAGAAAATTTAAAAAGGGAAATGGATAGGTTGAAGTTAGATATAGTGGGAGTTAGTGAAGTTCGGTGGCAGGAGGAACAAGACTTTTGGTCAGGTGAATACAGGGTTATAAATACAAAATCAAATAGGGGTAATGCAGGAGTAGGTTTAATAATGAATAAAAAAATAGGAGTGTGGGTAAGCTACTACCAACAGCATAGTGAACGCATTATTGTGGCCAAGATAGACGCAAAGCCCACGCCTACTACAGTAGTACAAGTTTGTATGCCAACTAGCTCTGCAGATGATGAAGAAATTGATGAAATGTATGATGAGATAAAAGAAATTATTCAGGTAGTGAAGGGAAACTAAAATTTAATAGTCATGGGTGATTGGAATTCGAGAGTAGGAAAAGGGAGAGAAGGAAACATAGTGGGTGAATATGGATTGGGGGAGAGAAATGAAAGAGTAAGCCGTCTGGTGGGATTTTGCACAGAGCATAACTTAATCATAGCTAACACTTGGTTCAAGAATCATAAAAGAAGGTTGTACACATGGAAGAATCCTGGAGATACTAGAAGGTATCAGATAGATTATATAATGGTAAGACAGAGATTTAGGAACCAGGTTTTAAATTGTAAGACATTTCCAGGGGCAGATGTGGGCTCTGACCACAATCTATTGGTTATGAACTGTAGATTAAAACTGAAGAAACTGCAAAAAGGTGGGAATTTAAGGAGATGGGACCTGGATAAACTGACTAAACCAGAGGTAGTACAGAGTTTCAAGGAGAGCATAAGGGAACAATTGACAGGAATGGGGGAAAGAAATACAGTAGAAGAGGAATGGGTAGCTCTGAGGGATGAAGTAGTGAAGGCAGCAGAGGATCAAGTAGGTGAAAAGACGAGGGCTAATAGAAATCCTTGGGTAACAGAAGAAATATTGAATTTAATTGATGAAAGAAGAAAATATAAAAACGCAGTAAATGAAGCAGGCAAAAAGGAATACAAATGTCTCAAAAATGAGATCGACAGGAAGTGCAAAATAGCTAAGCAGGGATGGCTGGAGGACAAATGTAAGGATGCAGAGGCTTATCTCACTAGGGGTAAGATAGATACTGCCTACAGGAAAATTAAAGAGACCTTTGGAGAAAAGAGAACCACTTGTATGAATATCAAGAGCTCAGATGGAAACCCAGTTCCATGCAAAGAAGGGAAAGCAGAAAAGTGGAAGGAGTATATAGAGGGTCTATACAAGGGCAATGTACTTGAGGACAATATTATGGAAATGGAAGAGGATGTAGATGAAGATGAAATGGGAGATACGATACTGCGTGAAGAGTTTGACAGAGCACTGAAAGACCTGAGTCGAAACAAGGCCCCGGGAGTAGACAACATACCATTGGAACTACTGACAGCCTTGAGAGAGCCAGTCCTCACAAAACTCTACCATCTGGTGAGCAAGATGTATGAGAGATGCGAAATACCCTCAGACTTCAAGAAGAATATAATAATTCAAATCCCAAAGAAAGCAGGTGTTGACAGATGTGAAAATTACCAAACTATCAGTTTAATAAGTCACAGCTGCAAAATACTAACGTGAATTCTTTACAGATGAATGGAAAAACTGGTAGAAGCCGACCTCGGCGAAGATCAGTATGGATTCCGCAGAAATGTTGGAACACGTGAGGCAATACTGACCCTACGACTTATCTTAGGAAATAGATTAAGGAAAGGCAAACCTACATTTCTAGCATTTGTAGACTTAGTGAGAGCTATTGACAATGTTGACTGGAATACTCTCTTTCAAATTCTAAAGGTGGCAGGGGTAAAATACAGGGAGCGAAAGGCTATTTACAATTTGTACAGAAACCAGATGGCAGTTATAAGAGTCGAGGGGTATGAAAGGGAAGCAGTGGTTGGGAAGGGAGTGAGACAGGGTTGTAGCCTATCCCCGACGTTATTCAATCTGTATATTGAGCAAGCAGTAAAGGAAACAAAAGAAAAATTTGGAGTAGGTATTAAAGTCCATGGAGAAGAAATAAAAACATTGAGGTTCGCCAATGACATTGTAATTCTGTCAGAGACAGCAAAGGACTTGGAAGAGCAGTTGAACAGAATGGACAGTGTCTTGAAAGGAGGATATAAGATGAACATCAACAAAAGCAAAACGAGGATCATGGAATTTGGTCGAATTAAGTCGGGCGATGCTGAGGGAATTAGATTAGGAAATGAGACACTTAAAGTAGTAAAGGAGTTCTGCTATTTGGGGAGCAAAATAACTGATGATGGTCAAAGTAGAGAGGAAATAAAATGTAGACTGGCAATGGCAAGGAAAGCATTTCTGAAGAAGAGAAATTTGTTAACATAGAGTATAGATTTAAGTGTCAGGAAGTTGTTTCTGAAAGTATTTGTATGGAGTGTAGCCATGTATGGAAGTGAAACATGGACGATAAATAGTTTGGAGAAGAAGAGAATAGAAGCTTTCAAAATGTGGTGCTATAGAAGAATGCTGAAGATTAGGTGGGTAGATCACATAACTAATGAGGAGGTATTGAATAGAATTGGGGAGAAGAGGAGTTTGTGGCACAACTTGACTAGAAGAAGGGACCGGTTGGTAGGACATGTTCTGAGGCATCAAGGGATCACAAATTTAGCATTGTAGGGCAGCGTGGAGGGTAAAAATCGTAGAGGGAGACCAAGAGATGAATACACTAAGGAGATTCAGAAGGATGTAGGTTGCAGTAAGTACTGGGAGATGAAGAACCTTGCACAGGATAGAGTAGCATGGAGAGCTGCATCAAACCAGTCTCAGGACTGAAGACAACAACAACAACAACAACAACAAGGAAAGCACAGAAGGAACTGCCACTGGAGTTGGGGTTGGTTTTAGAACCTGAGAACAAAAACTTATGTTTTTATTTCAAGATAGTCACACTACCAGTGAGTTGGAGCAAAAGCTTACATTTCCATTTCTATACCAGTAGCAGGCAAACAAGCATGTTACAAGTGCTACATAGTTCATGTGTATCCTGTGAAGTGGGGGACACTTAAGAAATTTGAAAGTGTAAAAACACAGTGACTATTATTAATTGCGAAAGACCAGGGAAGATATGTAGAAGTAGAGGAAGCAAAGTTGCAAAAGTGCTAATGAGGGGAAATCACAGTCTGTCCGAATATGTTAATAAGAGAGGGGCAGGACTCGTGTGCAATGAAATTGCTAATGGCACCAAAGGAGCTAAGGGAATGTAAAAAAAAAAAGTGATCGAGCTATAACTGTACTCTCAGGATGTTGAGCTGCACTGGTTGTATTCTAACATCGATAAGTCGGTATTAGTGGCTAGTTGTTTCGAGCAAGGAAAGTATATGTCAGCAAAGAGGCTAGAATCAAAAGGAGAGGTTTGTTATTAAATGGATCAGCTTTCGAGATAATGGGACCTACTTTCCATCTGCCCACTGCAATTTCAGGAATAACTCACCTGAATATTTTGTAGTCTTGTTTGTATTGGCCAGAGGAGCCCATGGAAGTGCTACCTGCCACAAATCTAACTGGTTTAAATTCAAACCAAGCAAGGTGGCACAGTGGTTAGCGCACTTGACTCAGATTCAGGAGGACAACAGTTCAAACCTGTGTCCAGCCATTCTGATTTAGGTTTTCTATGAGTCCCCTAAATCACTTCAGGCAAATTCTAGGATGGTTCCTTTGAAAGGGCATAGCTGATTTCCTCCCCATCCTTCCCTAATTCGATGGGACCAGAAACCTCACTGTTTGGTCCCCTTCCCCAAATCAATCAACCAATCTTAAATCAAACTCCAGGGCCAGAATTAAGGCAGTCTATAAACTCTTCTGATCTGTGCAGCATGTAAATTTATACCAGGAAAAACAGTACCAGAAGGAGACAACATTGGCTACTGTCATACCAACTACTGCATCCACACTTGTTCTACTGAGTGTATTTCTTATTTTGGTATGTAGAAAACAAGACACAAGACAGAGTTCAGACGCAGCCATCATTCAAATTCCAGTGGATTGGATACCCCAAATATAAAATCAGTAAGGAAGATGAATGCACAAGGGGGGAGGATTAAGGATAATTGGTTCATTTTAGATTGTAGGTTTGGAATAGAGAGTTAGGACTTATTGTACAGGAAGTCTAGTTATAAAAATAAGTTCTATGGTGTTTGAGTTACGTAGCAGGGCAAGGGGCCTTGTATAAATGCATAAGATTAAATGACAGGGTTAAAAAAACTGTTGTTAGAACAATTCTTAAGAAGAAGAATGGGGCCAGAAGAACTGGTTGCCAGGAACTCTAACATAAAGGATATTCTAGTTTGGTCAACCTGAGGGACTGGGTCTTGTCCATATTCAGTCAGAGTGGAAGTGATTTGCAAGAGAAATAGCTGCAGGCAGGCAAGAGTGTTATGTGTTGTGAAACAAAACATAGCATAGCTGAGCCAGCTGGGCATGGTAGAGCAACAGTTGACACTGCAATATGCTAGCTGAAGGATGGAAACATTTCCTGATTTACCACCATGAAAGTGTTCAGAGTATGTGCTTGAAGTCCCAAGTGAACATAGTCTGGAGCATATAAGTACTCAGCCTTTCATGAACTAAAATACTGTCATCTCAGTATCACAGTCTATACCATGAGCCTGTGACACCCGGAGCGACAGCCTGGAATGCAGCATGGGGTCCGCAGTTCGACCATGGGACAGGGTAGCCTAGTATGTGTCATGAGAGAACCACCACCAGAGCAAAGAGCTGCCTCAATAGAGGGGAGTCATGGCCATACCCATGGAATTGTCAGCTATGTCATCATGGCTGCAGCTGAAGACGTCGCTGACAGTGGCATTCAAGTGAAGCCACGCTCGGCCCCAATCTTTGTGTCATCGGCAATGTTGAACATCTATTGTTTTGTATGAGAGGCAACTGGATGCCTCCGCAAAGCTGTTCCTGATGTACTAAGGCCACCGGTCAGAATAAACACATTAATTAAACAAATCTACTATCACCCTGAAGTCTCATTTCACTCTCCATGGGTGACAATTGAAGGGTCATCTAACACAGACAACTGTATTATCTGTGAATAATCTTACAGAGCATCCAGTGCTTTCTACTAGATACATTGTAAACAATAACAGTCCTATCACACTTCCTTGGGACACTCTGGAAATCACCTTTATATCTGTCAATTTCGTTCTGTTAAGACCAATGTGTTGAGTTCTATCTGCAAGAAAGTCTTGAATCCAATCTCAAATCTGGTCCAATACTGATGAGCTCATATTTTTTTTTATTAAACGACAGTGTGCAATGGTATGAAATGTCTTCCGTGAGCAGAGGAAAATGGCATCAACCTGAGTTCCATTGTCTAAAGGGCTATGGATCTTGTGGAGGAACAGAGTGAGCTAAGTTTCACAAGATCTCCATGTTGATTGTGGAAGACTGAATTTAGTATTTTGGTCTTTCTCTGTTATCTTCTACTTCAGTGCTAGTATGGTCTTTGAGCGAATGAAAAGACAATTTTGAACCGCTTACAGATTTTACATAAGACCAAAGACTCTTAGGGTTTTTATGCATATTGGTTGACAATAATTTACTTTCATAGTCTTTGAATGCTTCTTTCATTGATCTCTTTATGCACATTTTTGCTTCATTCACCTTTTGATTGCCAGCTAGGTGTGGACTTCTCTTGAATCTGAGATTAAGCTCTCTTTGTTTATGGAGCAATTTTCTAATAAATCTAACAGCCTGCCACTGAAATGCATTGAAATCTTCCTTTATTCTGACCTTGTTTGGATACCAAATACTCAAGTAGTATTCAAGAATTTTTGTAGTGTTATTTCACTGTCTCTTGTGTAGATGAGTTACACTTTCGTAAATTTCTTCCCACAGACTGTAGTCAATGAATCACCTTCCCTGCTGCTGCAATAAGAGCTGGTTCCATTTCATATTGCTTTGCAACCTTATGCCCTTATATTTAATTGATGTGACTGTGTCAAGCAATACACTACTAATACAGTATTTGAACATTGCAGGATAGTTTTTCTCACCCATCTGCATTAACTTATTTTTCTACATTTTGAGCAAGCTGCCATTCATCAAATGAGCTAGAAGTTTTGTCTAAATCATTTTGTATCCTCCTACAGCCACTCAATGATGACCCTCCCTGTACACTACAGCATCATCAACAAACAGCCGTAGTTTGCCGCCCACCCTCTCCATCAGATCATTTATGTATGTAGAGAATAACCGTGGTCTTATCACACTTCCCTGGAGCACTCCTGGTGATACCCTTGTCTATGATGAATGACCACTTTTGAGGTCAATTTACTGGGTTCTGTTGCTTTAGAAGTCTTTGAACCACTCAAACATCTGGGAATCTATTCCATGTGCTCAGACCATTGTTAACAGTTTGCTGTGAGGCACTGTGTCACGTGCTTTCAGGAAATCTAGGAATTTAGGATGTGCCTGTTGCCCTTCATCCATGATTCAATGGATACTGTGTATGAGAAAGGGAAAGCTCAATTTCATGAAATCCGTGCTGATACAGGGACACAAACTTTTCAGTCTCAAGGAAGTTTATTGTATTTGAACTGAACTATGTTGAAGAATTCTGCAGCAAACTGATGTTAAGGATATTGGTCTTTAATTTTGTGGGTCTGTTATTTTACCCTTCTTATATACAGAAGTCAGCTGCACATTTTTAAAGTCACTTGGGACTTTTCACTGGGTGAGATGTAAGGTAATTTCTTGTTGTCATCCTCAGACATCAATTGTATTGCAGAATGGTACCATCCCTAGTTTAGATCTTACATAGTACTGTAGCAATGAAGTGCAATGCTCCATTTACTTTAAAGAATTAAAAATGGGCAGATGCACAACAAATTTACTACATCATATAAGGAGGAAACATTCACAATGTTCCTTGGAGGAGAAGGGGAATTTGTTTGACTTACATGTAATTTTATTGACAGGCTTTAAACTTCAGATAATAACTGAATCCTTAATTTTTTGGTTGCTTCAGAGTGAAAAATTGACATCATTTGAAGTCACTGACTTGTGACCTTTTGCTCTTGCTGTCATAGTACCCATCTCCCTCACCTTCCTAATCTATGTTGGAGACAGTGGGGATCAATTTCTGCCACAGCATCTACCCTATATTAATTGTGACCTCCTAATCCTTCACCTCCAGTAGAATTTCTCAACCTTTATTTAAAATCGATGTTTACTCTCCAGTAAAAAACTGAAAAGCTGTTATTTCAGAAACCAGTTATTTTGAGCAGTTTTAACAGTTGGGTTAAACTGAAGACAAAAAGCTGGTATAACCAAAAACAGTTGTTTCAGCGATAACTGCCATCTCTACATGGGTCCAGAAACGTTTTATTTCCATCTTAGAGCTCAGTTTCTACAATTCTTCAACGCATTAATCATCTACGTTGAAATGAAGCATGATCTGTGAAAAATGTATTAGCACCGAAGTGAGGGTTGACACACTGTTGTTTGCAGAAGTGTCCCCCTGCTAGAAAGTCAGCTGCTGATAGTGCCTGCACATGCTGTACAGGGTATGGATAAAGTGCATTCTCTTGTAACACTCTCCAGACAGTCGTGTGGTCAGTGTTACTTGTTGCAACTAATTGTCTTACACTCACAATAGGGCTGTTGTCAACCTGATAAAGAACTTCCGCCTCCAGCTGGGGTACCATCATCCTTCTAGGCCTCCTCCAGTCATGTGTAGTAGGTTTAGATGTCCCATGCCCCCTAAGAGGACGATCAATTGCTTCAAACGTTCTCCTGTCAGGACACTGTTGTTCTGGAAATACCTCCTGTTACAAATGTTGGGTGCAATGGCTATTGCTATTTGCCAATGTGCACAACAAATGGGCATCTGACAACTTTGCATTAGAGTACACATCCATTGCACTGTACTTGGAACCAAGTCTGTGATGCTACATTTTTGATGCTAGTACAGCAATTAAGTTAGTTGTGTGTCAGCTCAAGCAATGAAGTGAGTGGCATGTCAACATTACCTTCATTTAATTGGAACAGCAAACACTTAATGCCCTGAATCTGTCTTCTCTCCAGAGGTAGCTCAGCTAAAGGTGTTATAAAGGTATCACATCTGCAGGATGAGCATAGAGTTATTGCTGTTTTATGAATTTGTATTACAAACGCCCTGCTGTGATCAGATGGAGATTAAGTGAAGCATTCTTGTTATTATGATCTGTCTCAAAAACTTCCAACATTGCAAT
The DNA here is from genome assembly GCF_021461395.2 of Schistocerca americana. NCBI lineage: Eukaryota > Metazoa > Arthropoda > Insecta > Orthoptera > Acrididae > Schistocerca > Schistocerca americana. The sequence goes on along the minus strand of NC_060123.1, from coordinate 448,157,478 downwards.
GTAGTATCTACATGTCTTCCCAATTGTCCTAAGCACTCTTTCAATTCTTCAATTGGCTTGTGGATGGAGAGGTTTTCTTCACATTCAATAGCTTTCACAATTCCTTGAATATACCTGACATGAAGTTCGTTCCCTGGTCTTTTACTATTGCTTCAGGCACTCCAGACTTCAGTATCCAATTATTCAAAGGTGCTTGTGCCACTATTGGTGCCTCCTGGTTTGGCATTGCAGCTAGTTCTACGTATCTTGAAAAATTATCTATGTTTGTGAGTATGTACATATTCCCTGCAGGTGTTTTATTAAATGGACCTAAAACATAAGTCCCCAGAAATTCAAATGATGCTAATGCTTCAGGTAACCTCTGCAATGGTACATAAATCCACACTCTGTGCACAATGTATGCAATTCCATACATACCAGTTTATGTCCATCTGCCCATTCCTCCACACATACCTTCCTGCTATGCTTCTGTTGTTAGGTCTGCAACCTTGATGACCCACTAATATGTGATCATGAGCTTCTTGTAGCACTCGATTCCTTAGCTTCAGTGGTACCCAACATGGCTTCTCTGAATTGTAACACATCCTGCATACAAAACTGTGACTGCTTAAAATACTGCATACATTCATCATCTGCTCTCTGAGCAGTTTACCATTCCTTCCACTCATTACCCCCAATATATAATACTGCTAATTTTCTACTTAAGCCACGTTTCCATGCTTCTTCCCAGGTTTATGCGTGCCTTTGGAATCAAATGCACTTATTCTCGCTGACCACTGCATCAATATATTAGAAGGATCCATTAATCCCAACAACATTTTAATGCCACATGATCTGTTATTGCTACAAACCTTTTACCATACAGATAACATTTGAAATTAGTGATCCCACAAATAAATAAAGATTCTGCTACGGGAAATACACAGACAGCTCTAATTAATCTTAGGTCTGTCTTAACTCCATCTTTACTTATGATAAGACCTAGGTATGCTACCTCTTCCATCACAAAATTACACTTTTCGGTACTCATTGTTTGTGCAATATAAGGCAAGTTATGTCTGTCACTCTGGGATTGTATGGCTGGAAGGTCGTCCCCTACATTTCTTTTCTCATGTGTCGCTGACAGAAGTTCTGGCTGTAGAGAAGAGCTACCACAGCTGCTTGTTCAGAGAAGCTATAGAAATACACAAACATGAGAATAGCTTCAACAAGAAAGAAGAAAGCCTCAAGGCAAATGGATCCTGGCTTCCTGTGCTGTAGTGAATGACTGCTGCAGGTAACAAGAGGAGAACCACATGGGAAATGACTGTGGAGAAAATCTTGGATATTGGTGTGCCAGGTTCATACAGTTTGTGGCCAGGACCTCAGCTCCAGTTCACCACCAGCAGTGGAGGGTGAAGCTTTGACAATGCCAGCCACTTATGCTGGCGAAACATCAGAAAAATCATCAGACAAATGTTGGCCGGAGAACCTGGCAGTTTGGCAACAAGTGGCTACAAAATCCCTAACAGTTTTGTAAAATACTTTAACTTAGTTCTTATGTCTAATCATGGGCCATTTTGACTCCCAGCATTGCCTACCCATATCTCCCCAACGGTTATGTACATAACATTTTACTGGAACTGATTCTGTACATGGTGCTGACTGGCCTTCAAGGTTACACTGTGCACATCTAACAGGCACTAACCAATCATGACTTCCATAATGTCTAGAACCAAACAAATCCACTGGTTCTCTACTCACAATAAAATCTACTTTACAAAATGCCTTATCAACAAACCTCTTCTCCATGACCAAAGTACAATAAAAGTTTTTGGACTCACCATACTATAGGCTGAGTATTCAGCTTTTGTTCTCAGAAGGTGACATCAATGATCTGACAAGACTGTTAGATGACCTTTTGATGTCACCCATTGAGAGTGAAATGGGACATCAGGATGACAGTAGATTTGTTTAATTAACTTCTTTATTTTAGCCCTCAGCCATAGTACATCAGGAACAGCTTAGTGGAGCCATCCAGTTGCTCCTCAAGCAAACAAAATAGGCATCTGCCATTGCTGACAATACAAAGAGTGGGGCTGAGCATGGCATCACTTGAATGCCGCTGTCAGTGACTTCTCTGGCTGCGACTGTGATGACAGTATGGCAGCACAGCTGACAAATCTGCGGGTACAGCTGTGACCTCCCTCCAGCAAGCTGGCTGCTCTTGTGACTCAGGGCAAGCAGCCCCATCTCGTGGTCAAATAGTGGACCCTGTACAGCATTCCATGATGTCGCTTTCGGGTGTCACAGGCTCACGGTCTAGTATGTGTTACTGAGAGAGAATATTTTAGTGCCTGAATGGCTGAGTACTTATACACTCCAGGCTACTCTAAACACTTCAGTGGTGGCAAGACTGGAAAGGCAACTGTCCTTTTGCTAGCATATTGCAGTGTTGGCAGTTGCTATACAGCATCCAGCTGTCTATACATTGCAATGCCTGCAAGTCATGTTTTGTTCGCAATGCGTGACATCCTTGCCTCCCTGCAGCTGGCTCTGCTGCAACTCACTTCTGTGTTGGCATAATTTTTGACGGAATACAGTTGGCATACTACATCCATAATAAAGTAGCAGGACCAGAAGACGGTAGCAATTTGCAGAATAGCCTGCAGAGAATTGATGAATGGTGCTGTCTCTGGCAGTTGACCCTGAACGTAAATAAATGTAACATATGGTGCATACATAGGAAAATAAAGCCCCTAGTGTAAAATGAGAAACTGCTGGAGACAGTATAAACTGTAAAATATCTAGGAGTAACTGTCCAGAATGACCTTAAGTGGAATGACCGCATGAAACAAATAGTAGAAAAATCAGATACCAATCTGAGAGTTGTAGGAAGAATCTTAAGGAACTGTAAGTGATCCACAAAGGAAGTGTGTTATAAGGCACTTGTTCAATGTTTCTTGAGTGTTGTTCATCAATATGGGATCATCAGCAGATGAGACTGATAGAAGAGATAGAGAAGATCCAAGAAAGATCAGCGCAATTCTTTGCAAGATTGTTTATTAGGCGTGAGAGTATTATTGAGATACTCAACAAGCTCCATTGGCAGGTGTTATGAGAGAAGCATTGTGTATCATGAGAGGTTTAGTAGTGAAATTTCAAGAGAGCAGTTTCCGGAAAGAGCTGGATAACATATTACTTCCTCCCACATGTGTCTCACGTAATGACCATGACAAGAAAATTTGAGAAATTAGAGCCAATACAGGGGTTTACCAGCAATCTTTCTTCTCATATGCCATTCACAAGTGGAACAGGGTGGGAGGGATCACTTGTTGGTACCAGAAGTACTCTTTGCCACACACCATTAGGTAGCTTATGGAGTGTGATGTAGATGCAGATGAAGATGCACATTTATTACCTGTAGGTTTGATCAACATGCAAGTATTACGGAGATCCTTTATCAGACTCAAATAGGAATCCCTGGAGGGAAGACGACATTCAATTTGCAGAACACTGTTGAAAAAATTTAGAGAACCGGCCTTTCGAGCTAACTACACAATGATTCTACTGCCATCAACATACATTTTGCCTAAGGACTTTGAAAGTAAAAGAAATTATTGGTCATACGCAGCATAGGGTGCTGTCATTTTTCCCTCACTCTATTTATGAGTGGAACAGGAAAGGAAGTGACTACTGGTGGTACAATGTACCCTCAACCATGTGCCATATGGTGGACTGCAGGGTATGTATGAAGACACAGATGTACTAGATGTAGACCATATGGGGGCAAGTCTTGCACATTGTACGTACACACGTAGTGTCAAACAGGCCATGACACATTATTGTTTCTGCAGTGCTGTAATGATTATAATGTCAGGTTTTTGCTAGTTTGAACCTGCATGTGTTGTTATTACTGATCACTTTCCCTAAATTCTACAGTAATACAATATTTCAAAGCAATGGAAATTTTACGAATCAACATGGCTTGTTTTTAAAACGAAGTTTTAATTAAAAACCCAATATTTTGGCATTGCAGATACAGAAAATTGATATGCTGATTTTTTTTTTTCACCAAGTTTTTAGTAAAAATTGAAGAAAGCCTGTTACAATTGAGACCAAACAAATACAGAAAAGTACCGGTTATTTAGAATTAAAATACCAGTATTTGTTTCAGCTGATCAGATTTTCCCATTGTTAGACCTATGTCCATACAACACATTTTCTTTGTCTACATGTGAGGAATGTTTCCTGAAACTTTGGTCATACCTTTTTGTTGCACACTGTATATGGGACACCTGCAGAATCTTGACACCTGGCCAAAAGATGATGAGAGTGACACTTATCAAAGTGTAGCAGAATTTCAATGCACCAACTGTGCAGAAGCCCAAGAAGGTTTCATCAGCAGTATATGCTGGGAAAGTCTCTCTTTCATATGGTCAGTCTTAATTTGTAAATTCAAAATTTTACTGGTATTCATCAACTGAAATTCAGATTAGATGCTGAAAATTGCTCTAAATCCAGTAATGTTACAACCACTACAAAAGGGCATGTCAACAAGAAACCATTAAGGACCAAAAGAAAACATAAAATACAGATGATGATATGAGATTTCCTACGCGGGCTGAGAATTTTGACCAACACTGGAGAACTGATCAAACAGTGCCCACAGTGCATCATGGAAGCAAAGAATTCACATAAAACACTTATTTTGGTAAAACTTCCACATTTCCATGGCAGTGAGATGGAGCTGATTTATTCAAGTTGTCTGCCAAATACATTCATGTACCTGACTGCTGATCGTGTTACCCATAAACTGCACTATTACATTCTTTAAATTACCCGGAGTAACAGCACACTGGAGAATTAATGGGTTAGAACACATTTGGAAATCTTACTCATGTCTGAATTTAAATATTTTGTGAATGAATTGTATTTCAAACATACAACAACCAATCCCAAACTTTCACAAAGCAATGGGCTTGTTGCAGCATGTATCAGAATAATTTAACAGAGTCTAATGAAAGATATGGTACCTACAGATTGTACACTGGGTAACATTGCTATCCAATGGTTCTCACTAGAAGAACTTTTAATAGCAAGACACACATTGACAGTGGTAGTAATACCATCAAAGGTCCAAATGAATGCAATATGAAGAATGTTCAAGAATGGGAAGGAGAAAGTAAGATAAAAGAAAAATATAATCATGAAAAATATCATTGGGTATGAGATCTCCCAACAACAAGTAGGAAGATCAGTTGCAAGTCACTGACCGATGCAGGTATGGACCTCATACATCATCAAAATGGCTTTAAAAGAAACCCTGTTGCATTTGGTGAAAACAACAGAAAAAAATGGAGAGTATGACATATACTGTCCAAGTGGGCTCGTAGCAGGAGTTTCCCTCACTGAACAAGTGCTGAAAAGTTCCAAAATGATTGCAACTGTTAGACAGGCCCAATTAAAAGACAAGCTATATAAAGGGAACAACAACCACAGTCAAACACAATACGTGACAGAGGAGACATGGAGTCACAGACAGTCACAACAAAAAGACTGCTATACATTTGAGCTTTTGGCCACGAGACCTTCTCCTGAAGTAGAAAACACACACATGGTCACACAAGCGCAACTTGCACATACAGTCATTGTATCTGGCAGCTGAGGCTGGACTGTGTACAGCAACTGCATCTGATGGAAGAGGCAATCTGCGGATGCTAGGGGTATGGAGAAAGCTGAGCCAGAGAGGGGGAGAGGGAGGGACAGCAGGGTATGGGAGGGGAAGGATGTAGTGCTGCTTGTTGGAGTGTGCAGGGATGAATGTGGTGACGATCAGGCCCAAACCTCCTTGCAATACCTCCTCCCCATCTGTAAAATTCTTCTGCTCTGCAATTGCAAATCCCTGCATCCCGTCTCTCCCATGAAATTCTTGCTCTGTGGGAACTAGAGCAACATCCACAATGCCAACTCTGAAAACTCTCTGACCTGTTCACCTCGTACTCCTACCTTTGACTATCACTATCCACCATCTCGCAACAGCCTCCAAACTTCCCCAACCACTCATAGCTGACAAATCTGTCTTGCAAACCTTCTACACTTACCATACCCTCAGAAACTTGCTCCCACCTTCATACAGAACCCAGAACCTAAACAGACCCAAAACACAGTCATGAACTTTTTCTCCAAAACTTTTAGTCCCACAGAATTATCAGACTTTTCTAAAGGTCTCACCTTTCACCTCATTCCCAAATTCAATAATACTAGACTGGTTACATAACTTCTCCCCTTCTCGCAGTCCCTGCAGTGGAAACATATTCTTGGATCCAACCCCAACAATCAGACTCATCCCAAGAGCGATGTTGAACCCTGCCTGACTCATTTCACTCCTCCATCCAATCGTGATCCACCCCCTCTGTCCCCAAATCAACCCCTTTTAACGTTCCAAAATTTCTTAACTTCAAACTTTGCCTCATCATCAGTCTCCAAATCTCTCAATATAGAAGCTAATCTTGCAGCCACAGAAAGAACAGCAATCCACTACTTGAAATCTGATCCTGGCCTTATAATCCTATCTGCTGACAAAGGCTCTACTTCTGCAGGGATTACCTCGCAGAGATGCTCCACCAGCTGTCAGAATCACCCACATGCAAACCCTGCCACAGTGACCCCATTCCAGAAACGCAGCAGAATTCCAGTGTCTCGTCAAATCCTTAGTCCCATTCCAGAAGCTCTTCCCTGAGCCCATCTCTCTTCTCACTTCTACCACTCCCTACACTCCTGCCATCTACAACTAACATAAAGTTCATAAACACAGCCACCAAGAATGTCCCATTGTGGCCATTTACTGTGCATCCACTGAGAGAATCTCTGCTCTTGTGGACCAACACCTTCAGCCTATTACCTGTAACCCACCCAGCTGCATAAAAGACACCATTAATTTCCTCCACCAACTCTCCACAGTTCCTATTGTGTTACCACACGGCATCCTGCTTGCCACTATTGACACCACCTTCCCCTACACTAACATTCTTAATGCTATGGCCTTCAGCACCACCTTTCCTAACACCGAATTGACTCTTAACCTGCAACCTCCTCCCTGGTCACCATTACCAACCCCTCCCATTCCCCCTCACAAAATTGCTTCACCTTTGAAGAAATCGCCTACACACAAGTCCATGGTGCAGCAAGGGGAAACTGCACGGCATCATGCTATGCCAATCTACTCATGAGCCATCTAGAGGAATCCTTCCTGACCACCCAGAATCCCAAACCCCTCATCTGGTTTGGATTCATTGGTGACATCTTCATGATCTGGCATGAGGGTGGGGCACCCACGCACATTCTTCCAGAGCCCCAACACCTTCTCACCCATTCACTTCAACAAGTCCTCCTCAACCCAACAAGCCACCTTCCTCATTCTTAACCCCCACCTCAAAGATGGTCACATCAGTACCTCTGTCATATCAAACCTACCAACCACCAACAATACCTCCACTTTGATAGCTGCCACCCATTCCATATCAAGAAGTTCCTTCCATCAGCTTAGCCACCCATGGCCACCGCATTTGTACATAACTTTTAGTCATCAGTCTGCCCTCTCTGAGTATACCAGGTGTCTCACTGAGGCTATCAAAAACCAAAATTGCCCTCCCAAGCACGTGTCTAAACAGCTCTCCCATGCCTCATCTCTCAAGTAGCCTACCACCTCCCACATTCCAACTGTCCAGCCATGAACGAGTACTCCACTCACTAATCAGTACCACCCACAACTGAAGCAACTGAATAGCATTCTCCACCAGGGATTGGGCTACCTGTCATCTTGTCCTGAAATGAGCAGTATCCTACCCACTATCCTTCCCACCCATCCCACAGTGGTATTCTACAGTTCACCAGACCTACACAATATCCTTGTCCATCCCTACTCCACCCCTGCTCCCAACCCCTTGCCTCATGTCTCATACTCCAGAATAATGCCTAGATGCAAGACCTATCCCATACATCCTCCCACCACAACCTTCTCCAGTGCAGTCACAGGCATCACCTAAACCATCAGCGGCAGGGCTATCTGTGAAAGCAGACATGTGATCTACAAATTAAGCTGCAATCAGTGTGCTGCAGTCTTCATGGGCTTGACAACCAACAAGCTGTCTGTCCTCATGAGTGGCCACCAACAAACTGTGGCCAAGAGACAGCTGGACCACTCAGTTACTGAACATGTTGCCAAACAGAATGTGCTTCACTTCAGTGACTGCTTCACAGCTTGGACCTTCTTGATCCTTCCTACCGACGCTAGATTTGCTGAATTGTGCATGTGGGAACTCTCCCTGCAATATATCCTACATTCCATAACCCCCCCCCCCCCCCCCCCGGTGTTGATCGTTACTAGTCCCTGTACTTCACCCTTCCCCTTCTCCACTCCCCACTCCCAATCCAATACAACACAGCCTTCTATTCCACCAATGCACCCACTAGTCTTATTTCCCTGCTTCACTTTTCTCCTTTTCTATTCTTCTTCCACCCCCCATGCTCACACAAGCAGCAACCCCTACCCCGCTAACCCTCTCCCTCTCTACCCCAGCCTCCTCCTTACCCCCACCACCCACAGATTGCTTCTCCCATCAGTTGCAGTCACTGTACGCAGTCCAGCATCAGCAGCGAAAGCCAGTGGTCGTCCATGTGTGAGTTTTGCCTGTGTGAATGTGTGTGTGTTTTCTACTTTACAAGAAGGCATTTTGGCTGAAAGCTCAAATGTGTGGCAGTATTTTGTTGTGCCTGTTTCTGATGCACAATTCCTCTATATTGTGAATAGCAGTCTATCCTTTTTATAATATTGTCTTTATTCCATCCAGGATTTTCCATTGTTTGGCAGTATGTGAGAGTCAACGTGTACACAAAATGCATAATCAAAACTATTTAATATTCTACCAAAATTGACAAGCTACAAATTAGTAACTGAAATGTATTACACAAAAATTTATCTATCATAGAAAGCATGGGAAAACCTCTTCTTATGCAAGAGGCAGAAATGTCTTTCTCTGCAGTGTTCAGCCATTTCAAGAACAGCCCCTCAGTGAGACTGAAAGGTTGAACAGGGAATAAGAACAAGATTTGATGAATCCGGAAAGACTACAAGTCATCAGTCTGCCTTACCGTCTGCAAATGGTATCACTTGACACTTTTCCAAATCATGACTCTAGTTTAATGTACAAAGTGGTATTTCAGAATTTGGAAGCAACCCATGTAATTACCATACCACCTTCACACACATATGGCAATTGTCTTTGGTACTTAAAAAAGGCAATCATTACTGAACATGACACAACCACATCTGCATATTGTGCAGTCTTCTGTGGCATCATTCCAAGTGCTGGTCTTATTGTACCTCCTTCTGGAGAATTCTCTCATCATACTTGACTACTTTCCATGACAAATTGCATCTGTTGCAGTATGGTGTATATACTCATGAGCAATGACAAGATCTATGATACAACCGCCCTTGAACACATTCCCTGTGCTTACTTGTCTTATCTGTGTCTAAAATGCATTACTATAACTTAATATAAGCAACAGCAAAGACAGAAACCATTAGATATGTTATAAACTGAAGATCTACCATAATGTTATGGACGAAGAAATGTTAAAATAAGGGGGGACTAAAGGATGTATCACATTACATTTACATCACTGATCATTCAGTGCTTGTAAAAGTGGAGAAATATCTGTATTCCAATGATGTGGCAGTAATTGAGTAAAAAGTTAACTTCCAAGAAAAATAAGATCAATGAGGGCATTAAAACACTAATGAAATATCAACTTAAACTATGCCACAATAAGAACTACAGATTTTGTCAACAGATGAAATGAAAGGTACCACAATACAGTTTGAAGAATGTGAAAACATAACCAGAGAAATGACACAATGTAGGCCTACTTCAAAACAGATTTTGATTCTATTTAAATAAATATATCACAAATGAAAAACTTTTTACACAAATGGCATCACTCAAATATTGTCATTGCATGAAGTTAATAAGGAAATGTTGCATCCTATGACCGTAACAGCAGATTTTGCTGTTGGTGACCCTACGACACCAAAATGTCACCAAAATTTCTCTACAATCTGTCTGAATTTTAACTCACTTTTAGGCCTAGTGCAAAGTACACAGGAATGATGCACCATAAAGCATAACATGCAGAGTTATAGGTAGAAACGAAATGAAGAAGCAGATAACAGACACCAGCTGTCCTATATGTAATAACTAATTCACCATTTTTTCCCTTGCATTAGCAACACATTGAGCAACTGAAATCCAATAGTATTTCCAGAGATTCAGTACATAATAAGATATATTTCGAATGAGTAGAAATGTTATTATAGTGGCACTAGAAACATGCAAAACACAGAGAGCCTAAACAACCTATGAATTGAGTATGGCAATCCAAATATAAATAAATAAAATCTGAACTTATAAACAATAATAAAATATTACAATGGTCTCTCTCTCTCTCTCTCTCTCTCTCTCTCTCTCTCTCTCTCTCTCTCTCTCTGTCTCTCTCTCTCTCTCTCTCTCTCTCTCACACACACACACACACACACACACACACACACACACACAGGGTAATATGTACACTCACATTCGGCTCTGTAGATTGCATGAACATGGCAATGAAAGGAAACAACTATCATAACAAGCTGCATACAGAACTGGCAATGCATATGAGCTTGTGCTCATGCAAAATTATTATATGCTATAATAATGAAGTGCTGCTGTCCTTCTACCTCTATACCTACACATAACTTGAAAAAATATCTTAGTCTAGCCTAAAGATGTTGATTTCTGAAAACTGTTGTTCTTTCACTTTCTTTACTTATTTGTATGTTTACAAAGGTAGTGAACCAAAGTTGTGTTGCATTTTGTGATACATATAAGTTCTGTATGGTATTCACAGTCTAAAAATGGTAAAGTAAATTCTTCATCTGTTTTTATTGGCATGTTTTAAAACATATTATGGATAATATATTTAAACCCTTAGTATGTCAACATTTTTTTGTGATTATATCAGCAGAGAGAAGCCATGCCCATCACACTGCAACCAAACCTACATTGTTGTGCAGCTGATGGCATTCAAACCAATTACCCTTCTAAATTTCGAGGTGTATTATACACAGAACTGAACATTTTCTTTTTATTTAAGTGATCTTAATATTTTTTTCATTTTTCAGCATAGAATGTGTAAACTTGTTTAGCGATAGCCTCACTGTATGTGAAATTGTTGAAAATTGTAGCCATGTGAGGGTTCAGTACCAATTACTTGTTTCTTTAGAGGTGTTAAAAAATTGCATATAGAACTCAATGTGAATTCCTATTAAAGTTTGAGAACAGTTTTTATGCATGACAATACATTTAATACCAGATCTAAAATGCAAATACAAAACAATTTCTGCATTGTGATAATTAATACATATTGTTGGCTTGATTACAAATATAAATGGAAGAATGAGATGCTCGGGCTGCATTGGTAAGTCTACTACAGCCTGTGGAACAGAGGGCTGGAGACCATGGTTACATCTTACCAAGACTTAAGGAAACTAAAAAGTGTCCAATGAGCATTTTCATGTGATAAAGCTGTTAGTACCTGTAAGGTGTCAGCTTTGAAAGAGTAGGGGGAGGGATGGGACCAATACGGATGGGCTACTCACCAGCCTACAGTAAAGGCAATGTGCTGATTCAGTTTCTGCAGTGGTCTTGAATATTAGGAATAGCATCCTGACAGAAATCAGACGACAGGTGTAGTCTATAGGACATGCCTAGCTAGATCTGTGCTCACATGTGTGTTCTACATTATATTTGGCTGAGTAAACATTAGTATGGAGATCAGAATGGCTCTATGCTATAGAATATGCCTTGCTACGTCTGTGACAACCACTTTTGACATGAAGTTTAGCCCAATAAACATTAATGTGAACTTAAGAAACCTCCTTACTTCTAACAACTATTTTTGCAGACAACAGATTGCAGAATGTTGGAATCTGAAGACAGGCAAGTGCAGTTGGACAAAGCGTTAAAAAAAAAAAACATCAAATGAAGCAATGGAAAGTCCAGAATGAAATAACAATGGTATGGAAAGAACAGATTGCTACGCACCTCATAGAGGAGTCACTGAGTCACAGACATTCACAATGAAAGCTGTCTGTGGCTCAGTGCCTCCTCCATCTACAATTACATCTACATATATACTCTGAAAACCACCATGTGGTGCATGGCAAAGGGTATGTCCCATTGTACCAGTTATAAGGGTTTCTTTCCGTTCCATTCACGCATGGAGCATGGGAGAACGATTGAATACCTCTGTGTTTGCAGTAATTATTGTAATATTAACCTCATGATCCCTATCTGAGCAATACATAGGTCACTGTGGAATATTCCCAGAATCATCATTTAAAGATGGTTCTTGAAACTTTGTTAGTAGACTTTCTCAGGATAGTTCACATCTCTCTTCAATAGCCTGCAGCTCATTTCCTTCAGTATCTGTGAGACACACAAATCAAACAAACCTGTGTCCAATCAATCAAACCTGTGACCATTCGTGCTGCTCTTCTCTGTATATGTTGAGTATCCCCTGTTAGTCCTATTTGGTACAGGTACTATAAATTTGAGCAGTATTCTAGAACCAATAGTGCAAGTGATTTGTAAGCAGTCTCCACTGTAGTTTGACTCATTTCCCCACTATTTTACCAATAAACTGAAGTCTACCACCAGATTTACCCACAACTGAATCTATGTGATCATTCCATTTTGTATCCCTACGAATTGTTCCACCCAGGTATTCATATGAATTGGCTGATTCCAGCAGTGACTCATTGATATTATAATCATAGGATATTGTGTTTTTTCGTTTTGTGAAGTGCACAGTTTTACATTTCTGAACATTTAAGCAAGTTCCAATCTTTGCACCACTTTGAGAGCTTATGAAGATCTGACCGAATAATCATGCAGGTTCTTTCATGCGGTACTTTATCATAGATAACTGCATCATCTGCAAAAAGTCTGAGGTTACTATCAATATTGTCTGCAATGTTATTAATATAAAATATGAGCAGCAAAGGTCCAACACTCTTCTCTGGGGCAAAGCTGAAGTTACTTGTACATTTGAAGATGACTCTCGAAGATAATATGATGCATCCTCCCTACCAAAAAAGGTCTCAGTCTAGTTTTAAATTTCACTTGATACCCCATATGACAGTTCTTTTGACAATAAGAACAGATGTGGTACTGAGTCAAATTGTTTTCAGAAATCAAGAATTACTGCATCTATCTGGCTGCCTTGATCCAAAGCTTTCGCCATGTCATGTGAGAAAAATGTGAGTTGGGTTTCACATGATCAATGTTTTTGGAATCCTTGCTGGGTGGCATGGAGGATGTCATTCTGTTCAAAATACCTCATTATGTTTGAGCTGAGAATATGTTCTAAGATTCTACAACAAGTCCATGTCAAGGATATTGGATGGGAGTTTTGTGGATCACTTCTACTACCCTTCTTGTAGATAGGTGTCTGTTTTTTTCTTGCCGAACTGGGCATTGTTTTTTGTTCAAGGGATCTACAATAGATTATATTTAGAAGAGGGGCTAATTCAGCCACAAATTCAATGTAGAATCAGGCCCTGGAGCTGTGTTCAGTTTTAATGATTTCACCTGTTTCTCAACACCACTGACACTAATACTTAATTCATTCATCTTTTCAGTAGTACGAAGATTAAATTGGGAGAATTTTGCTGGGTTGTCCTTTGTAAAGGAGCATTTGAAAAAAGAATTAAGCATTTCAACATTTGCTTTGATTTGCTCAATTTCATCTACATCTGCATCTACATGGATACTCTGCAAATCACATTTAAGTGCCTGGCAGAGGGTTCATCAAACCACCTTCACAATTTTCTATTATTCCAGTCTCGTATAGTGCGCAGAAAGAATGAACACCTATATCTTTCCATACAAGCTCTGATTTCCCTCATTTTATCTTGGTGATTGTTCCTTCCTATGTAGGTCAGTGTCAACAAAATATTTTTGCATTCAGAGGAGAAAGTTGGTGATTTGAATTTCGTGAGAAGATTCCGTCCCAACGAAAAACGCCTTTCTTTTAATGATGTCCAGCCCAAATCCTGTATCATTTCTGTGGCACTCTCTCCCATATTTCGTGATAATACAAAACGTGCTACCTTTCTTTGAACTTTTTCGATGTACTCCGTCGGTCCTGTTGGTAAGGATCCCACACTGCGCAACAGTATTCCAAAAGAGGATGGACAATCATAGCGTAGGCAGTGTCCTTAGTAGGTCTGTTACATTTTCTAAGCGTCCTGACAATAAAACGCAGTCTTTGGTTAGCCTTCCCCACAACATTTTCAATGTGTTCCATCCAATTTAAGTTGTTTGTAATTGTAATACCTAGGTATTTAGTTGAATTTACGGCTTTTAGATTAGACTGATTTATCATGTAACCAAAGTTTAACGAGTTCCTTTTAACACTCATGTGGATGACCTCACACTTTTTGTTATTTAGGGTCAACTGCCACTTTTCACACCTTTCAGATATCTTTTCTAAATCATTTTGCAGTTTGTTTTGATCTTCTGATGGCTTTATTAGTCGATAAACGACAGTGTCATTTGCAAACAACCGAAGACGGCTGCTCAGATTGTCTCCCATATTGTTTATATAGATAAAGAATACCAAAGGGCCTAAATAACACTACCTTGGGGAATGCCAGAAATCACTTCTGTTTTACTCGATGAATTTCTATCAGTTACTACTAACTATGACCTCTCTGACTGGAAAGCACAAATCCAGTTCTGTAACTGATACAATATTCCATAAACACACAATTTCACTACAAGCCGTTTATGTGATACAGTATCAAAAGCCTTCTGGAAATCCAGAAATACAGAATCAATCTGAAATCCCTTGTCAATAGCACTCAACACTTCATGTGAATAAAGAGCTAGTTTGTTTTTCACAGGAACGATGTTTTCTAAATCTATGTTGGCTGTGTGTCAATAGACCATTTTCTTCGAGGTAATTCATAATGTTCAAACACAATATATGTTCCAAAATCGTGCTGCATATCGACATTAATGATATGGGCCTGTAATTTAGTGGATTACTCCTATTACATTTCTTCAATATTGGTGTGACCTGTGAATATTTCCAGTCTTTGCGTATGGATCTTTCTTCGCGCAAACAGTTGTATATGATTGTTAAGTATGGAGCTAATGCATCAATATACTCCAAAAGGAACCTAATTGCTATACTGTCTGGACCAGAAGACTTTCTTTTATTAAGTGATTTAAGTTGCTTCACTACTCCGAGGATATTTACTTCTACATTACTCATGAATTCAAATTCTGGAATATTTACTTCATCTTCTTTTGTGAAGGCATTTTGGAAGACTGTGTTTAGTAATAACTCTACTTTGGCAGCACTGCCTTCAATAGTATCTCCATTGGTATCACACAGAGAAGGCATTGATTGTTTCTTGCTGCTAACATACTTCAGTTGCTGTTTCATTTGATAGGGACTGGACACTAACCTTGGTGCCACAAAAGCCTTTACATATAACCATAATTTCTTTGGGTTTTATGAAATATAATTTGACAATATTCTGCTACTGCAGTCACTGAATGCATCATGCATTTCTCTCTTGACAACCAAACACGTTTCATTCAGAATATCTCTACTATGTGATCAAAAGTATCTGGACACCTGGCTGAAAATGACTTACAAGTTCGTGGCGCCCTCCATCGGTATTGCTGGAATTCAATATGGTGTTGGCCCACCCTCAGCCTTGATGACAGCTTCCACTCTCACAGACATATGTTGTCAGGTGCTGGAAGGTTTCTTGGGGAATGGCAGTCCATTCTTCACAGAGTGCTACACTGAAGGGAGGTATTGATGTTGGTCAGTGAGGCCTAGTCTGAAGTCGGCATTCCAATACATCCCAAAGGTGTTGTATAGGATACAGGTCAGAACTCTTTGCAGGCCAGTCCATTACAGGGATGTTATTGTCATGTAACCACTCTACCGTAGGCCGTGCATTAAGAACAGGTGCTGGATCGTGTTGAAAGATGCAATCACCATCCCCGAATTGCTCTTCAACAGTGGGAAGCAAGAAGATGCTTAAAACATCAATGTAGGCCTGTGCTGTGATAATGCCATGCAAAACAACCAGG
This sequence comes from Schistocerca americana, assembly GCF_021461395.2. Lineage (NCBI taxonomy): Eukaryota > Metazoa > Arthropoda > Insecta > Orthoptera > Acrididae > Schistocerca > Schistocerca americana. The sequence continues at coordinate 448,141,276 of NC_060123.1, read as the reverse complement.
GGTGCAAGCCCCGTCCATGAAAAACACGACCACACCATAACACCACCACCTCCGAATTTTGCTGTTGGCACTACACACGCTAGCACATGACATTCACTGGGCATTTGCCATACCCACACCCTGCCATCTGATTGCCACATTATGTACCATGATTTGTCACTCCACTCAACATTTTTCCACTGTTCAATCATCCAATGTTTACACTCCTCACACCAAGCGAGGCGTCGTTTGGCATTTACCAGAGTGATGAGTGGCTTATGAGCAGCCACTCGACCATGAAGTCCAAGTATTCTCACCTACCACCTAAATGTCATAGTACTTGCAGTGTATCCTGTTACAGTTTGGAATTCCTGTGTGATGGTCTTGAAAGATGTCTGCCTATTACACATTATGACCCTTTTCAACTGTCGGCGGTCTCTGTCGGTCAACAGACAAGATCAGCCCATACGCTTTTGTGTTGTACATGTCCCTTCATGTTTCTACTTCACTACAACATTGGAAACAGTGGATCTAGGGATGTTTAGAAGTGTGGAAATCTTGCTTACAGACGTATGACACAAATGACACCCAATCACCTGACCACAATCAAAGTCCATGACTTCTGCGGAGTGCCCCATTCTGCTCTCTCATGATGTCTAATGACTACTGAGGTCACTGATATGGAGTACCTGGCAGTAGGTGGCAGCACAATGCACTTAATATGAAAAACATATGTTTTTGGGGACGTCTGGATACTTTTTATCACATACTGTACAGCCTTATGCTTTGTTTTACTCCTGTAATGCAGTAATCTCTGTTTCTTTAAAATTTTCTTCACCGTGATTATATATCATAGATGTTCCCTCGCATTATGAACTGTTCTACTGGGTATGTATCTATCCAGTGCAAGGTCAACTATTCTTTTAAACCTGAGCCATAGTTCCTCTGCATCAGGGGAGGCCAAGATTTTGGCTCACGGACCATGCCTGGGCCCAAGTTACAAATTGTTCAGCTCATTTCATATTTCCCCCAGCACCATGCCACACTCTCTGGGTGCGTGGAGATGGTAGAGGGTAAAACAGTGAATGCACCACATTTAGATGCAACTACACTTGCACTGCGTGAGACTTGGTTTTATATTTTACATTTCTCAACAACATTGATAACAAACAAAACATGTTTTCAGTATTAATTAATTATTTTTGGCGCACTGAAGACATGGTATAATTTTTATCTGCTACAAACTGTCAGCATACAGACAGATGCAGACAATTTCACAGAGTTTTGTACTCAACTTTCCATGTAATTGTGACTCATTTAGTTTCATAATTGAAAAAAGGTCTTTCACACAAATACGTTGATCAAAATATTATAGTACTTTTGCAACCCTATTACGGAGACTCAAAACATCTACCTGAGAAAAGCAATGTATACATCCAGGACAGTTTTAACATAAAAAGATTTGTAATTAAAACTGGAATTTCCTTGCAGGTCAACCAGTTACATGTACACATGCACAGAAGCACTTGCAGCTGACATGGTAAACAGTCTTGAAAATAGCTCAAAACAGATGCTAGATTGGCAGTGTCCTCAAAACCTGTATAAAACTGTTGTAATTCTTGCAAGGCCACAATGAATTCTTCAAACCTTGGGTTTTCTTTAATGTGAGTGAGCTTAGAGAGCTGAATTGTCTTTCTCAGAATGCGTCCCTTCTATAATGTTATTTTCTTTCTAAATGAATCCCCACAACCAGAAAGAAGTTATCCGTGCAATGTCTTACAGTAGGTAGTGTGAAGTTTTAAAATTATAAGTCTGCAATCCATTCTGGATGTTCTAATTTTAGTTTCTGCAGTCCTTTTTCCTTCATGAATTGAACAATAGCAAGATTTACATGAAAAAAATTATTCTGGGTATGTCCCACGCCTTCAGTGTGTGAGAGTTGCCCAGAAAGTAACGCACTGCATTTTTTTCTTCAACAATTCTTTATTGAACATAACGAGAATTATACACATGAAAGAATGGTCTTTTATTTACACATCCTATGTTTCATGTAGTCTCTATCTTGTTCTATGGCCTTCCTCCAGCACAAAATAAGGGCGTGTATGCCCTATTGGTGCCAATCCTTGTCCTGGTGGTGGAGCCAGTGCTTCACTGTGTGAATTGCATGCACACTTCCTTTGCTGATTGACAGATGCAGTGCCAACTGCCGAGTCATAATGCACCTGTCGTTGCAAATGACAACACCAGCTCACTGCAACATGTCAGGTGTGACACCCTGGATGGTCTCCCTAACCGCTACAAATCTTGGAGCTCCACCGAACCACCTTCTGATGGCCTCATCCTCTGTGCCGCAGTGACTAACTGTACTTCTGTAGACAGCAGGTGCTCCATTGACTTTGCACATGTATTTGCAAATATCCACCACAGTTTCTTCATCTGCAGTCAGAAATTCAATGACGGCATGTTGCTTGTAATGTACATCACCTACAGACACTATTTTGAAACTGTCTTGCAGCTACGCTACCCATCAGAAGTGACAGAAACTTGGCACACTCACTCAGGAGACTTCAACGAATACATACGTTAATGTTTCGCATTCATAGGATTGTTTTCAGCCGAGAAAAAAAATGTGGTGCATTACTTTCTGGCCAAACCTCATACTTTACAGTAATACATGAAGCCTCCATATTCTTCATTCCATTGAAAACTGCTGCAACTGAAAATGGAATAATGGGTCCAACTTCATATATTGTACTATTTATACCACCAATTTCTTCAAGTGCTCCATGGCTGCAATTTTAGCACAAAGTTTAAATTATATCTGGAGGTACTGTAACGTCATTTTTTAGGAAATAAGCAGTACCCATAGCTTATGCGAACTGAGAATTCTCTTCCCTCTCGTCTGTCATTCTTATTCATTTTAAAGGATTGTGATGATAGATTGCCAGACTGCCTCTTTTTGTGTGAACAGCAATTGGACCTGTGAATGTACTTCATACCATGAACAAATTGTGAAGGGTAAACAGCACTAACATTACGATTCTGCTAAACTCAGAGAGTTGTGTCAACCACAAAAACCTACACTGCAGTGGTAAACAAAATGTTGCTCTGTTGCGGTTACTTTTGGAGAAGGACCAAGCAAAGCTGAGTGACAGGCCAGGCCTTGCCCCACATGTGGCCCGCACATGCTGCACACATGAAGTTTGGCACACTGTGGCTGTCCCTGCTCTAACGCTCCTGCCCTCACTGAGATATGACACTACTGATTTTTTATCTAGTTTACTGAACATATATGTCTGTCTGCTTGTTTTAGTTATCCTTTGTACTTTGGTAATCATTATTGCCGCAACCACGTCTTGGTAGATGGAACCAGTTTTGATGTGGGCATCCTCAAAGAGGAAAGGGTTATTTGTTGCCATTAGATATATTTTCATCATGTGTGGGTTTCCTATTGTCTGTTCTAAGTGGTTTTCAGAGAAGGCATTTAGTAATGCTCACACAATGTCTTATCACAGCTACCATTAACAAAACTGTGTGTGGTGAGAAACATCAAGTGGGATATAATAGGGTTATCAGAACTGAGACAATAAAATACAGACACATTAAGAGTTAAAATCATAACATTTTTTTTACTAAAAGAAACAAACAGCAATCAATTCAAGCATAAACAAGAAAAATAAAAATAATGTTTCATATACAAAAGGAATCTCAAGGCAGTATAGTAAGAATTGTTTTCAAACAAAACAAAAGATATTCAAGGAAATTACGCAGGGCTATCCATCAATGTGCACACATTCAGGTGAGGAGATAGATGAATAGACGACTTCTTCAAAAATTTACAGAAAGTGATAGAGGACAACTTTCTCACTGAATTAGGGTAATGTTGGTTTTTCATGCAAAAATGAGACAAAAATTAAATAATGATTTGTAATAAAATTAAAATAATGAACTCTCAATGCAGTGAGGAGACTTCTGTACAAATTAACAATGAAGTAACAATGAAGCCATAGAACCAGTTTATGGGTTTTGTATTTAGCGCAGTTGAAGACACTGACTGGATGGATAGGAAATAAATAAAGTGAAAAATAAATATAGCCTACAGTGATTTTGGTAAAATAATTTTCAAAGCTAAGTTTACAGTGTATTTTAAAATGAAAGTTTACAATTAATGTGTATTATCAGCTTTGATTAACAGAAGGCATGCCTAAAAATACATGTTTTTAATTTTCCTTTGGAATTATAGGGATACTTCACATCAGTTAGCAGCTTCTTGCAGACATTCATATCAGAATACAGAACCATTGTCTGAACCCAAGGAAGGAGGTAAAGACTACATAAGAATTACCCTTCTGTCTATTATTGGTTTTGTAAGTCCTAATTCAGTTGAAACTAATTTTCATTATCTGTATCAAATACTATTAACAAACACTGGATCTCTGGAGAGGCCTGTTAAAGATGTGCTAGCTTAATGTGGTTTTCTTGATTTTGCTTGTGCTGAACACATATTTTCTTTACTGTAGCTACATATCCCCAGACAATAACGTAACAGTGGGTGATAGTGTGGAAAGTAAGTCAGCACCATTTTGCTCAAATCAATGGCGCAAGGAATATGTCTAAATGCAGGACATGCTACACTGAGCATCTTCATTGGTTTGTTTATGGCTTGACTCCATTTTTCTTGTTACACAGCTACATCCTAATAAATAATGTTGTTACATATGACCATTAATGTCTCTTCTGGTGTCAGCAGATCATTTTAACAGGGTATTCGCTCACCATATGGCCATCCCACAAGTGCTGTGGTGATTACCAGTTTCAATTTTTGAACATGTCATCTTTCTTTGTTTGATACTGCATATTGTAAGTCTTTGTGAGATTCAGATTTAGCATGCTTTCTGTGAATCAGCTGTAGGCTTGTTCATTTATCATCTGAGCAGTGTTACAAATGGTAGATTTTGGTCTTTGATTAGCATGCTGCTGTCACTGACAAACATGAGATTTTTTTTCAAGAGTACTTGAAATTCATTATGAATTTACGTGTGTAGATTGGGAGTACAAGTGGATCCTTTACCAACCATCATGGGACTGTCTTATGTTCCCCCAGTGTGAGTTTAATTTTATTCCTAAGATTGATTTTGCCGGCCGCGGTGGTCGTGCGGTTCTAGGCGCTCCAGTCCGGAGCCGCGCTGCTGCTACGGTCGCAGGTTCAAATCCTGCCTCGGGCATGGATGTGTGTGATGTCCTTAGGTTAGTTAGGTTTAATTAGTTCTAAGTTCTAGGGGACTGATGACCACAGCAGTTGAGTCCCATAGTGCTCAGAGCCATTTGATTTCATCAGTTTCCCTGCAAAATACTTAAAGCTCATGAATCTATCCATTTTCATAGCCAATGATATATTTTAAACACACCTGGAAAAAGTTTTGTAAATATTTTGAACGTTTGACAGACGAGACCCCATAGCTGGAGGTATGCCATGCCTTCCTCACAACTGAGAACCAGATCCAATCTCCATTTGCAGGATAATAATCAGACTGTGGTGGCACTTGACAAAAAATCCAGTCATCTTTATCAAAAGGAAGTAAAAGTATGAAGATTAGGGTGTAATGTCCCATTTTGATGAGATTGTTAGAGATGGAAGATAAGCTCGGATGGTGGAAGAATGAGTATGGTAATTGCCCATGTCCTGTCCAAAGCAACGACACTGGCATTTCCTTTAAGCAATTTAGGGAAACACAGAAAACTGAAACTGGTTAGCTGGATGGGGATGTAAACTGCCAACATTATGAATGTGACCCCAGCCAGACAAAGAGAAAACTATCTTCCTACTGCACAACTCAACACATTAATGATCAAATCTACTAAGATAAAATGATTTTTTTGAAAGATAAAAGAGTGTTGTGCATCTCTGCACAGCTTTCATGGCTTATGTATTTACACTAAAATTTTATGAACCAAGTATTTTTGTGCTTTCAAGAGAACTTCGACAAAATTTCCAAACAGTGGAAATGAAGCCAAAGGCCTACAATGAATGATACATTGGTTTCCTTTTTTCCAGCCTTATTTGTTTTTATGACAGTAAAAACATTTATGACAAATTTTGTCTTTCACAGTTGTTTGTGAACATTATATTTTGAAATTGTGCACTGTTACTCCACTTGTCTTAATGTTCTCTTCCACAAGCGGACATACTGAAATGAATACTGTGTGTGTGTGTGTGTGTGTGTGTGTGTGTGTGTGTGTGTGTGTAGAATTTTCCAGCTTGAATTAGATAAATGATTGTTTCTGATGTAATTGAAAATATAAGCATCATGCTGCTGCAGTGGATCTGTAAGACAATTTCATTCTGTAGAGAATAGTAACTTGAGAAAAATCACATTATTTTTTGGTTTTTAAATACCTGACTGCACAGCTTAGTATCTCTACAAGCAGAATGTCATCTCAAATATCTTAACTTGGGATGGCAATTGCATCAAGATGTGACAACCAACTTTTGGTCCTTACCTTTTCATATAAGTCACTTGGCAATAGATTTGAAGAAAACAAATTCAGTGGCCATTACTATAAGAGTGCACAAACACATGTGTTTTATTGATAACACAACTTTTACATTCTTATTCAAATTCACATAATTGTACAAAAAGTTATTTTATAAACATTACAGGTAGCAACATCTTTTCCTTTTGTACAGTACAAACTCTGCTGCTGAGAGTATTTCAGACAGATAATTGTAGATGAATTTCAGTTGTTGTTGGTCTTGACTGGACAAAACAAACTTAATCAACACAGATAGTGTAAATTCCTGTGCAAAATTAAAGCTGTGGTAAACTTAATAAAACCATTTCTGAAATTTCTCCTTTATGTAAAGACAAACAGAAAGTACATGCAACTCCTTCATGCAGTATGCAGCATAATGTTACAAGCCATGCATGTGACTAAAGTCTTACGTGGATAGTTTTCTTTGGTTTGTATGTTATGTGCAATGATGGAGATGCTTACGTAAATACAACAAAGCTTGTGCTTTCTCTAGATGCACCCAGACCAAACTAACCTTTCTAACAATCTCCTTTTTAGTTCTGGTGGATATGTTACATAAATATAATGTTCATTTTGTCCCATATCATTTATTTCTGGAACTGTGTAATATTCCTCTGAGTATAAAGGCCTATTAGTTGAATTTGCATGATGCACTGGAGACGAAGTAGCCGTTGCAGTGGCACTTGTGCTGGCAACACTTTGGTCATCAGAACTGGAACAATAAAGAAAAAACTTATCACAGTTATGAAAAGCAGTTATATAACTTGTTGCATCCTAAATTGTTGAATAACTTTCTTAAAGGTGACATTATAACCAAGTCAGCTTCTTCTTCATATCCTGAAAAAAATTTTCAAGCAGATTCCAACGTTAACAGAAGGTGCATGCAAAAATATAATAATTTAGAGATGCAGGTAAACATGGTGCAAATGGTCTTACATTGTTTCAGAACTGTGTGAGTATTGCATCCATTGCTGTCTTACATTTTCTGACCTAACTAACTAATATTAATTTAATAACAATCTTTATTGTTCTGATTACTCCTAGTGCTCTGTCATTGAATTTTCTGAAAATTAAGCAATCACTCAAAATTATATTTACTTTGTTGAACGTGAACAATGTGATTATTTCATTTTCTTATGTTTATTCTACAGTCTGAAACAAGATCTCCATGTTGTTGTTGCTATAATAAATCTTCTCCGTAAATAGTACAACCAAATAGCATCCCCCTGTCTCCTCCTTGATTACAATACTTGTAGTTAGTGGTAATGATGGCTTTAATGTCCTTTTTTCAAATGCATATAATATTAAATGTTTGTACTGAAGGTTTATTTCAGTAACTGAACTGATTGTAGCTATTCTTCTATTTTTATTCTGAAGTATTGTTGATTACACTGGAAATCACAGAACACAAAAAATGCTGACAAAAACCTCCCCTCCTCCTCACATCAGTTGGGTCCTTCTCTCCCTGGTGTATGAGTGAGTGATCTTTAATTTTTAACCTTCCCCAGGCCCCCTCTCTCCTTCCCAAGGGAACAAAAAGCAGTTCCAAAAACAAGGACATTGTGTGTAATTTTCTGTGTGTCTGTCGGCAGTACTGACATGTCTCCTGGAAGTAAGTACTGGGCAGCATTTCTGGTCTGTTTCGTACTTCAGTGAAAGACATGTTTGTACACACCATCAGGTGCCATAAAAACTTTATTGAAATGCGCTATTAGTTTCAGTCTATGTGAACCATTTTCTGACAATGGAAAAAAAAACCTTTTTAGCATCTTGCTTCCTGATTTATTAAACATAACTGGCTTAATATTGATTTATATATATCAAAACAAAAATAATCAATGTTCAAAAATATAATATGGATAGATTTAAAAAAAGATCCACTCAGTATGCAGTGGTGTGAGAAAACATATAAATGATGTGTAAATGTGTGAGCTTTTGGAGCTAGTGGCTTCTTCTTCTGGCAGAAGGGCTGTAGGGAATGGAAGAGGCAAAAAAGAACTGGTGAGGCTTAGGATAATGGAAGGGTTATGGAAAAGTCACCCAGAACCTTATGTCAGGGGGACTTATTGGACAGGATGAGAAGAAAAGACTTATTTTGCTACCTACAGTCTTTCCTTCTTGTTCCTTCCAATAAGTCTCCTCTCACCTGGGATACTGGATGACTTTTCTGCGACTGTTCCCATTTCTTAAACCTCACCAGCCATTTTCCTTCATCCCTCTTCCTTTCTCTCCGATCTTTCTGCCAGTAGAAGGAGCCACTGGCTCTGAAAGCTTGTGCATTTCCACTTCTTTTATATGTTTTCTCCTGCCACTGTTTGTTGAGTTGTTTTATTATCTCCATATCATATTTTTAGTATTGACTGAAAAAGTCAAACATCAGTATTTACATTACACATTTACATAATTAAGATTATCTTTTGAACAGTTTTCAAATTCTTCAAGTGTCTAAAAATTCTTTACTATCACCCATTTTTGTGTTTTGTTTTTAAATACTTTTGGTGAGATGTGGTGTGTGTCTGAAGGTAATGTATTGAATAACTTTCCACCTAAACATTCAAAATACACTGTGTCTCCTTCAGCCTAGTTCTAGGTATAATCATGAGTAATGCTTGATGAGTATTATGTCATTGTACAGATTGCTCTAAGCTTGACACGCACCAGATGACCTTTTTCTACCAGTTTTCTTCACACAGCCCCTACAGAATTGCTATACAAAAGGGTACCATGCTTTAATTGGCAGCAAAATAGAACATAAGAGGGACTAAGCAATAGTTTTGAGACACATACGAGGTGTGACAAATAAATAGTAATGAAACTGGTCTCAGAACTTTGATTTATTGCGAACGAAGTTACAACTAACTTTTATTCCCATCAACATATATCCCTCTCATATCTATACACCACTCAACATTTGTCTCCCACTGCTCAAAGCAGTGCTGTACATCATCCATTGTCACCCTCTTTGACAAAACTGTCATTTTTGCTTTTACCTCTTCAACAGACTGAAAATGTGTCCCCTTCAATACACTTTTCAATTTTGGGAACAGATAAACGCCACAGGAATCTGGTGAATAGGAGGATGTTCGAGTGCAGGAATGCATTTGTCTGCTAAAACTCGTTTCACAGATAAGGCACTGTGGGCTGGTGTGTGGTCCTGGTGCAGACTCCGTGTGTCATTCTTCACGCACCTGGTCTTTTCTTCATTACTCTTTCCATCAACTTGATTAGGACTTGTATTTGTAGTATTTCTGATTAATGATTTGACCCACGGGCACCCATTTAGTCATGATAACATCCCTGATTTTGGAAAAAAATCAGCATTTCTTCAGTTTTGACTTGCCTCTGGAAATTGTTTATGCCATTAAAAAACTCATGCATGTGGTATAGAATTATCACCAAACACCTCCTTTACATATGAAACATTCTGCTGGTGACTTTTTTAAGTTCATGAGGAATTTGAGGTCAATGCATGCTCATGGCACTACTACAGAATAACCTCCTCCACATGAAGGCTCGAATGCAAACTAAAATATACAAAAAGATGAAACAAATGGTGGTTGCTCTTGAAGGTTCAACATCAGTTGCATTCCTGTACCAACGTCCTCCATGTGGCGGTGCAACAGGAGGTTCAATTGGCTCAACTCGTGTTGTTTACTAGTACTTAAATAATACATGACAACCATTTACAAATACAGGGTGTTACAAAAAGGTACGGCCAAACTTTCAGGAAACATTCCTCACACACAAAGAAAGAAAATATGTTATGTGGACATGTGTCCAGAAACGCTTAATTTCCATGTTAGAGCTCATTTTATTACTTCTCTTCAAATCTCAGTAATCATGGAATGGAAACACACAGCAACAGAACGTACAAGCGTGACTTCAAACACTTTGTTACAGGAAATGTTCAAAATGTCCTCCGTTAGCGAGGATACATGCATCCACCCCCCATCGCATGGAATCCCTGATGTGCTGATGCAGTCCTGGAGAATGACGTATTGTATCACAGCTGTCCACAATACGAGCACGAAGACTCTCTACTTTTGGTACCGGGGTTGCGTAGACAAGAGCTTTCAAATGCCCCCATAAATGAAAGTCAAGAGGGTTGAGGTCAGGAGGGCATGGAGGCCATTGTATTGGTCTGCCTCTACCAATCCATTAGTCACCGAATCTGTTGTTGAGAAGCGTACGAACACTTCGACTGAAATGTGCAGGAGCTCCATCGTGCATGAACCACATGTTGTGTCGTACTTGTAAAGGCACATGTTCTAGCAGCACAGGTAGAGTATCCTGTATGAAATCATGATAACGTGCTCCATTGAATTGAGGAAGTACAGTACATACTGACGAAACTAAAATGGGCTCTAACATGGAAATTAAGCGTTTCCAGACACATGTCCACATAACATCTTTTCTTTATTTGTGTATGAGGAATGTTTCCTGAAAGTTTGGCTGTACCTTTTTGTAACACCATGTATATTCAGTATGACTATTTAAAGTTAATTTCAAGTCAAGATATAAACAAAGAAATTTAACAGATAGGCATTTGGTGTCAATATTGGATAAAATGAAAAATAATTATTTTTATATACAACATTTTTTAAATTGTCTAGATCACAGTTAGCTAATAATAATTATACAACTGGTTTTGGTTGAAAAAATTGACCATTTTCAGATCTGAAAAGAATAATCAAACAGAAAATTGCTTTAATTAACACAGTTTTTTTTAAAATTAATGTTATTCCATAAATTTTTTTATCACCAGACATAAGTAAAGAGATAAAACATACCAAATTTGGTGAGAAATTAGTGTTACCATATGTAAAATGTATAAAACACAGCATCTGAATAGCAGAAGCATACTTATAAAGAAATATATGAAATGAATATTCATGTATGAGATTGGAATCGCATGAATGCGATAGTTAATTAAAAATAGGGCACATCAGCAGAAGAGCAGCTGCTTCTAACCCTATAAAAGTAAGAATATAAAAACAACATGAGTAGAAGAAATGGACAACAGACACACCATATACATATTCATGTAAAAAAAACTGTATCACTTACAGCAATTTTCTGTTTGCTTATTCTTTTCAGATCCCAAGATGGTTAATTTTTTCGATCAAAACTAGTTATCTACATGTGATATAAACAGGTAAGAGTTTGTAAATCATTTTTAAAATTTTATATTTAGGCATGTTTGAGATTGCTTCTCTTCTTCCTGAAAATGTCAGGTACTACTGAAAATAATGTTCATGGTCTTTCCACAATTAATAGATAATTCATTAGCTTTAAACCAGATATTCAATAACTTAAGGTACTCTCTGTTTTATAGTTTCATATTGTTCAGACATTTTCCAGAATTTATGAACACTGTTTTCATAAAGCACAGATTTACAAGGCATGTTATGGGGCTTATCATTTGCAAATACTGTAAGTAGTGTTGGCTCCAAGCACCAATCCTTTAGAAGGCCCTTTAGTAACGTTCAGAAATTGTGACTTTTCTTTGTTGTAGTTTCTTCTGTTATTAATATAGAAACGTTCCTAGTACCACAACACCACAGTTTCTTCAGTAATATTTTGTAGTTTACAAAACCAAATGTCTTACTTACAGCAACTAGCTTTACTTGATTTAAATAAAATAAAATAAAATAAAATAAAATAAAAAATTCAACAGCTTTGACTGTTGACTTTAGGGACTTGAAACCATACTTGAATTTGTCAGGATATCATTATTTGACAAATGTAAAATTTTGGTATTTGTATACAACAGTCAATTATTTTCTAAATTATATTAACCAGAGATATTGGATGATAATTATTAGTATCAGTACAGGATTTGTCACCCTTTTTATGTATTTTTAAATATTTTGGAAAGCAAGTGTTAACTAAGATCTAAATTATTAATGTGCCCAGAGGATTTAATATTAACTCTATTATTTTTAACCACAAAGTTTAACAAACCATAGATATCTTCAGACTTGGAATAGTTCAGTTTTGCTATTATTTAAAAATATCACATAATTCTGTTTCTTTCCAGATACAAGCTGTCACTATATTTGCACAGTTTGGTAAAACATGATTAGCATAAGCAGAGTTAGCATCAGATTTGCACTTCTGATTACCAGTGGTAATCCTATCCTTTGTAGCATTAACAAAAGAGAGATTAAATTCATCTACCACATCATATCAAAACAATAAAGAACATACCATTCTTTAAATTTCCTCTTACCACTTTTCTATCAAATAAATTGTATTACTGGTCAATGTTCTGTCTCTAGTGCCTCTAATCTGTGCTTACTTCATCTGTAATTCTGAAAGTCAGTTGTTCTCAGAGGATAGTCTAAGAAGTTCAAATCACACTTGTGGAAAGAAAAAAAACCCTGTTGCATACTGACAAGGAAAGATATTTACACCATCATTTTTAAACTTATGTTGCCTGAGGCTTACTCGATGGACTAGTTGTAGAAATGGACCTAGGGGAGACATCGGATGTCGTTGTGAAATTCCTACAATATTTCATTAGCACAAAAGATTAACATCTTCAGGTGTGACAAACACAATGCTAAGTAATGAGTGAAGTGCCAAATTTGGTGATTAATAACAATTTCTTGATTGGTAGAGGGAAACACAGCTATGCTACCTGCAAGACAACAAATCAAGAAAGTGAGAAAAGCATAGTTTTGATTTTATTATGAACTGCCACTTCCACAGTTTCTTCAATATGAGCACCAGAGACATCAACGAGACGCTGTACAGCACAAGATTTGCACCTGGTGGCCAAAATTGGAACTAATGTTTTTCCAGTGGAAATTGGTTTTGCATTAACACATTAGCACATCTACCAAGTTTTGCTGCCATTCGATGATTGCAGCCTGCTTTGGACCTCTGTGAGTAGCCACACTTTTATTATAATCACCCAGTGCCAAGTTTGAGTCCGAGTCTGGCATACAGTTTTAATCTGCAAGGAAGTTTCAAGGTAAAGCACATTCAACAGCTGAGCGGAATATCCAATCCAATTATACCATCATTGTTTGGCTGAATTTCAGCTTGGGAGCTAATTTGGTTCTATTCAAAGGTTTGGGTAGTTTCTTTCTATTACTTATTACTTACCGTACCTCTGGTAAAGATTTGTGAATGTAAAAATTACCACATTGCTCTGCAGTCAGAGGTCATATTAAACTGTTTGAAGATCAGTATATGCTACGTTTGTATGTATTTGCTGTTTATTGTTAACTTTGTGGAGAAATTCAGAAAAGGATAACGTGCAAATTCAAAAGTACGCAAACAGTTATTTTCTCAATAACTATTGCTGCAGACTGCATCAAGTTTTATTCAATAAGTGTCAAACACAACAATCTGAGCTCATACTTACTCAAACAGAACCCATATTATGTAGTAGCAGAGGCAGATACCAAGAGAAAGCACCATGACCAACACAAAGACAAGGCCCCAAGGAAAATGTCTAGAATCATTGGGAGAATCTTCCCAGTAGCGGTCACAAGTGAGGTACCAACACACAGCACGATTCAACTCCTCTGTAACAAAAAGTCACACAAATAAATTATTAAATGAATTTGATGTTACTATATGGCTTAGAAATTTTTGTGTCCAGTTCCTGCCAGTATACTAGAATCCGCAGACTACTAGAATCCGCAGACTTATGTATTGTTCCTTTGTAGATACAACCCATCGTCAACATTGACAAACACTGAAAAGAGTACTCCTCATGTCTTTTTATTACTCTTATTCATGTAGTTTACTATTTTTATCAACACTGCTTAGAGACATTATAAATGCTATCAAATTTATTTATGAGGTAACATTATTTCTGAGCTAACAAAAGTTGAGCATATGTACATACATATCTGATCAAGGATATGTTTGACTATCCAATCACAGAATGTGGTGCTGAGCTCAATAGTCAACTATTCAACTGTTGCTAATAATACATGTGATTTATCTGGATTGTCTCCCTAAACACACTCTCCAATGTCCCAGCCTACAGCAACATTGCACACAGAAATGCCTGCTATTCAACACATTCTTCAGCCTGCAATCCTTCTGGCCTCAATCGCTACCTTCGTCCCTTTTCCCCTCACATCCCCCCCCCCCCCCCCAAATCCCCACACTTCCTCTGTCCATACATCCACAATATCACACTTCCTTCTGTTGTCTTTATGGTACTCTTTTTATTTATGTGCCTGCTTGGAGAGGTTTTTTTCTAGAAACTTTGGTCAAAATGGCCTTGTTATTAGTTTTAAATAGATCTTATAGTGTACAAGTTTCACCCAGCAAGCAACAAGGCAGAAGGTGGTATGGATGTTTCACTTCACCACATTTGCTTCATAAAGGAGTGGTCCCCACTTCTGCATACTGATCTTGCAGTGCGACAATCCCTTCCTAAATATGACTTTATATTCACAATAAAAATACACTTTTCTACACTATTCACTCATAATTGTTGTAAAATTCACCCTAAAGAAGTTCATGAAAAAATATGACTTGTCATTAAAATCTAGTTCCTATTAGTAAACTACCAAATACAGTCACCTTAGATTTAGTTGTGGAAAAAAAAGATCAGTTTCAAAATTACAGCCTCTAAAGACATTATAAAATTCAGTAGGTCACTAAAAAGTGGTAATTCTGCTGACTATTGGTGTTTCTAGCAGAAAGTTAAAATCTTGTGCTGACTTGATAGGATTACCATGTTTCCTGACATACTTAAATATTTTGTAGGAACGCCAATCTATAAAAATGAAAATAAGTAAACCACAGACCTATAGTGCTCCTTGCAATCCTTTCTAAAATGCTGAGAAAGTGGACTGTGGTAAAATACTGATCAGGACTTGTTAACTATGGTACCTCCTTGTTTAGCTTTTGTAAAGGTTTCTTCACAGAGAAAGCAATACAAGACCTCAAAAATGAAGTGCTAGCAGGGTTAAAAAAAATTTATCGTGTTGGTACATTTTGTGATCTTGCCAAAGTCAATAGTGTAGATCACAATTTTTTT
The DNA here is from genome assembly GCF_021461395.2 of Schistocerca americana. NCBI lineage: Eukaryota > Metazoa > Arthropoda > Insecta > Orthoptera > Acrididae > Schistocerca > Schistocerca americana. The sequence continues at coordinate 448,125,750 of NC_060123.1, read as the reverse complement.
GGTGAAATCAAAGGCTATTATATTAATGGCTTCCCCCTTGCATGGATGGTGTCTGACTTTCATAACATAAACAGATGATTTCATTGACAAACTGTGCTACAGTCAAGAAACTAAACTCAGAATGGAGGAACATAAAATGTTGAATTCCTCTTTTTCTCAATCCACATAAACTTCCTATGACTTTAAAGAGCAATTCAAAGACAATACTGTTTGCTGATGACACAAGCATACTAATCAGGGTCCATGGGAGACACAGCTCAGATGATAGCTGAACTGGCTTACAGCAATCAGTTTAGGCCTTCATCTCACAAAGACACATTTTATAGAATTTCAGACTAGCAATACTGACATGTTAGCACCAGAAGTAGGCAATCTTGTTATGCACTGAATGAAACACACTATGTAAAATTCTTTTATTTCTAGTTGGATAACAGGTTAAACTTGTGTCAAACATTGATAAACTAATCAAGAAGCTCAGTTCAATATGTTTTGCCCTTGGAAGCATCTCTCATGGTGGTGACCTAAATTTTTGCTTATCTCACACATCTTCACTCCCTGTTGTTTTATGGAATTACCTTCTCAAGCAGTGCAAGTAAAGTAAATCAGGTGTTTATTTAGCAGAAGCGAACAGTAAGAATATTGTATGAAGTAGATTACCATATATCTTGCAGAAACCTTGCTCTTGGAATTCTTACACTCACTTCCCTTACACAATGACACCTTAAATGTTAATGGTACTAACAACAAAAACAGTTTCAGCTGAACTGTGAATCACACAATCACAATACAAGACACAATTTCATGTAGACCTTGCCTTGTTGTTTAGGATACAGAGTGGAGTATGTACTCTCTTGGGAAGATAATCAACAAGTTACTTTCTGGTGTAAAGTATGAAATTGAGAATCCCTGACAACTAAAAAGAAAGAACCAAACAACCAAATAAACGTATCTCATTAGCCAAACAAACATATCTCATTAGCCGCTCTTTCTAAAAATTATATGAACATATAGAGTCAATAATTGAAAATTTCTGTTAGTTACATCACACATATCAGTTTTGTTGTAAAGCTTTATGACAAATACTGTAGTATTTATTGCAAATTGCACTTGATACTTACAGCACTACATCAATATTTCCTTTGTAAAATACCATTGTAATAAAGTAAATATTATACTATCAATAGCAGATAAACGGCAGCTATCTGGTATAACTGAGGAGGCAGAAGCTTTTTTCCCAAAATACCAGCTTTCTTTCTAATTTACTTAAGTAAATTTAGATGGAAAAAGTGTGCAAAGCATCAAGCAGCACAATGACAGGTCATTGTTAATACAGTTCTTTTATTAATGTTTACCTTGGCTCATCCACATCCCTGAAGGTTCTCCTTCTTGATAATATGGAATATTATTCTCAGATGTGCTACACATAGCAGAATATCATTTGGAAATTACTGCAATTGAACAGATGCACCTATATGGATACAGAGAGCATACTAACATAACAGTAGAAATAAAGGGAAGTAACTGAATGTGGAGATTTTGATATTGACTTCATATTGGATATATATGATCAAGGCACTTAACAGTTCCTGATGTTCATCTAAGGTTTGGTCCAAAAAGTATTATTACCAACAAGAATAGGAGGCTGTAATGCAATGACAACTGATAATTTGCTTCTTAAATATACGTGACTGCGATGGTAAGGTGATAGCAATAGAGCACCCCCATCAATCAGGTTTAACCAAAACTGAAGCATAGAGTTTCACAAAATCATAATTATTGACTCAGTTACTATATTCAGAGAGAATTCACGGCATGAATGATGGGAAGAAATTACCAAGGGCACACAGTACATGAGAAATTAATTCTCTCCTAAAAATATTCCTCAACATTATTAATTCAGTTTTCATTTTTAATGGTACAGGAACAATTACGATAAAAGCTAGAAGAAGGTATTGCTAACATGGAGGACCAAAGTATTTTGTGCAAGGTACAGAAGAGAGCTGTATTTGATCCAGAGGGATAGTTCTGACCAAGAATTAAAGGGACATTATGAGCAACACTTCTACTACATCAAAAAGGAAAAAAAAATCAGCAATGCAAATGATACTTAACTTCTTGTTGAAAGTAGCAGTGAGAGAAATGATCTTAAACTCGGATCACTGGTTCCTAAATTCAGTGGCTTCTTCCTCCCTGTAGCTGAAAACACCAGGACATAAAAGGACTCCTGAAAGCATGGCCATTAGATTTACTTAGAAATCCACTGAATTTTCTACTACCAGACATCAGTTTTGGCAAATCATCTTTTAGATGACCAAAATCATTAGGCCACTGTAACTGTTGTGGATACAATAATATTTCAACCAAAGTACTAAAAACTTGCATTGACTTGGTAGTGCCCTTCCCTCCTTGAGTTACATTTGTAACCAGCTGATGAGCCAAGGGCTATAACCTGAAAGACTGAAGTATGCAGTAGTAACATCCATTTATAAAGGGGGACATAAGTTAGCGACTCTCTATTTAAAAACCAGCTCCCTCCTTCCTACCATGGTCTCTAAAATTTTTGGGAAATTAAATAGCAACACAACATTGGACCATCATTCTGGAAATAGGATTCCAACAGCAGGTCAGTACTGATTCTGTAAATGCTTTTCTCCTGAGAAAGCAATACACTGAGATGACAATTGTCATGAGGTTGCGGTAGTATCACATACACAATGTATAAAAGGGCAGTGCATTGGCAGAGCTTTCGTTTGTACTCAGGTGATTCATGTGAAAAGGTGTCCAACATTATTATGGTTGTACAATGTCAAGAGCATGCCAAGAATACCACATTTCAGGCATTACCTCCTACCAAGGACAATGACTTCACTTAATGATGGAGAACAGTGGCTTTTCTGTAGAGTTATCACTGCTAAAAGACAAGCAACACTGTCTGAAATAACTGCAGAAATCAATGTGGGATGTACAATGAATGTATCCGTTAGTACAGCGCAGTGAAATTTGGCACAAATGGTATGGAAATTCCAGCCTTTGCCACTGATGAACAACTGGCAGTATGGGTGTATGAACCAGCTGCCTGCTGTGGAGGTCCATACATAACAACAATCACTGATCGGTCATTGAGAAGACACTGTTGGTAGCCCCACAATTCATCTGAGAGGTCAGAAGCTCAATAGTTGCATGTCTATTCATATCTTAAACATACCTCCACAGCCATCATTCAGCCCTGTCATCTATGGCCTGTTGTGCACCAAAGTTGCCTTGGTGACAGTTTTGGATATTGTCATTTTGCCATGCACAGTATACTTTAGCCACAGCAGTATGTGAAGAGTTTATAAACTTAGCTATTTAAGAAATGCTTTTGCACTCTGTCCAAAAGCCAATGATCATGCCCTTTTGGTTGTCAGATAAATCACTCTGTTTCTTCATTGTGACAACAATGACTGCTTTTGTTTCTGCGTTCCCCCCGCTCCCATAACATGCTTTATATAATATACTCTCCACTGCTAGTGCTACCACCTGCCACTTGTGAGTGGTTATTGCACAATGATTTTAAAAACAGACGGCGATCACATTAATGTGACTGGACTGCATATAATGAAAATGTGACAAAATGATAGTGTCCATGACCAAAAATAACAGCAGTTTGTGTGTACCTGTGGCATACAGTACATTTCAGATGCATATATCTATTGGATATTGATACCAATCAGTCCTTTAAGAGATTATAAAGCTGACTTACTAATGGATATAAAACATGTATGCCATGTTGCCAGGAGCACAGATTATCAATATTGTTTATTGTGATAATTACAAAAGATCAAAGGTGCAAACAACAAACTACCACCGAGTGTCAACAAATAAAGAACATAGTTGGTCCCAAAAGCATCCTTGGTGCTCCAATTATCAAAAACTTTAATGTATATTGTTACATGTTTCAACAATGTTCAACTGTAAGTAGCACTGGAAGAGTTTCCACTTTCATGTTTGCATGTTTCTTAGTGTCAGCCACTGAACTGGGAAGGAAGCACTTCTGTTTCATGCTTTTCATTTTATAATTGTAAACTGGATTTGGGTGTGGATCATTTAGTATCCTATGATGGAGATGGGATACCAGAGGCTTTGTCAGTCTACTAGTCATGGGTTTTCAAACTCTCTCACTCAGGGTACAGATAATGTTCCAAAGGGCAGCTCTGTGATGAGCCAGACACAATACGAGGGCTGTCCTGATGCTCTGTCAGACACTGCAGTGTTGCATATGAAGCCATTGGTAGGTGACATTCCAACACTTCTGAGAGACTGTTTTAGTATGCATGCATATTTGATGTATTTGTGGATACAATAGTTAGAACAGTATAAGAGACAACAGACTTAGCAACAACAAAAGCATTGACAACAGTTATGGTTGCATCAGAGTGGAGTCACCAGCTAAAACAGCTACTGAAACAACATCAGTTAGCAACACAGTACTGGTGCAATGTCAATTTCAGTGAAATAGAAGAAAGATGGGAAGTTTACCTACATCAATGCCACCTTCAGTGCAGGGCAAGTGTTTTAATGCTATTTGTTAAAGTGCTATCTTACTTTCTTTAAGTAGTAAATTATCAGTTAAAGCAATCTACTGATTCTAGATCCTTTGAATTTTCTGAAATTTGTGATTTGTTGTCTAGCCTTTAACATCAGAAAACCCACAGCTTAACCACAAGGCTCAAATTTAATCATTGTACCAAATAACTAGGTCATGGCATAGGTTGCACAACTAAAAGAACTATCCAGATAGTACAAATTTTATGATGAATTGTTCATATGTCTCATACACAGTCTCTTATACGTGAAGTGGGATCTAGATTATCCTCTGATAAACATGTAAGGGTGCTGGGAACATCAGATTCATCCATCAGTCAAATTTTGATAACTGCATTGACAAAGTCAAATTATCTTGTAAGTGACACTGCAGAACAATTGACAACATGTATAAATCATCATCATAACCTGGATTTTCCACCACAAGCCTGTTATTTCATGCAATCCTGCTACCAAGGACACAAATGGTACATAAGGTAATTAATATAACTGCCCCCACAACATTGGTAGATGCCCAGAGACAACATTGTGTAGTGCATTGTCAATTTCTAGCAATAGCAACGTCTAAAAGCAGTAGTCCTCAATGTTGTCATGCCATATCAATCATAAATCATAAAAATTGTGTTCTGACTCCTTCAATATCCTTTAGAAGCAACATTATGAGGGTGACGTTAAGTGTTTCAACTTTCATAAGTCTGACCACTGGGGCAGCATGTAATTCAATTGGCTGGCACCAATAAAATGGCACAACATGCCTGTGCATGCTTTTGTGTCACTACCAGCTACAATAGGACCTCCATCCAAATTGGTGATCAATCTGACCACTAATAGAAATGAGATGGAATTTATAGTCAATATGATAGAAGCTGTGTCCATGATTAACTTGGACATATAACAACACTGATGCACCTTCAGCAGTAGGTCATCACCAACAGTTGTCAGAAGATCCCATTAAGAGGCCAACCAATGCCAAAGTAAGCTGTAACCATGTAACTTTAGTACTAGCACTTCTTTTAGATATTTTGTCAGTAAAACTTAATATTTTTTGTTTGGATATTTTAACTTATTCAAGTTTAAAGAAGATAATCAATTCCATTTAGCAATCCAGTACGCCAGACACAAAACACCAACAATTGTTTAAATTCAAAGTAGGGAATACAAAATGTTTTCAATCATCCATTTCATTTAAATCATCCTCACAGTTGGGTTTTTGCAGCATACCTCTGACACCAGTTAAAGCCTAGATACACAGAGTGCATGAGCTAGGTTTCATTACACCTGTAGCATCCAATGAAGCGGTACATAAATAAACACTGAATGATGCTATTAGAACACGTGAATATTTCAAATCCAGACAAAGCATATACACATATTGATGAACCGTCTCAACTTTCACCATATCCTTAACAATAGTCAATAAGTGATTCACACTGGTTTTTGTGCTGAGCAAACAATTTCACCTTTAATAATCAAGTTTTGGAAGCCATTAACAAAAAAATGTCTCCATTAGGTATTTTTTGTGATCTCTCGAAAGCCTTTGATTCTGTAAACCACCAAATTCTTTTGAAAAAGGTGGAATATTATCAGTTTAATAAGTCACAGCTGCAAAATCCTAATGCGAATTCTTTACAGACGAATGGAAAAACTGGTAGAAGCCGACATCGGCGAAGATCAGTTTGGATTCCGCAGAAATGTTGGAACACGTGAGGCAATACTAACCTTACGACTTATCTTAGAAGAAAGATTAAGAAAAGGCAAACCTACGTTTCTAGCATTTGTAGACTTAGAGAAAGCTTTTGACAACGTTAACTGGAATACTCTCTTTCAAATTCTGAAGGTGGCAGGGGTAAAATACAGGGAGCGAAAGGCTATTTACAATTTGTACAGAAACCAGATGGCAGTTATAAGAGTCAAGGGGCATGAAATGGAAGCAGTGGTTGGGAAAGGAGTGAGACAGGGTTGTAGCCTCTCCCCAATGTTATTCAATCTGTATATTGAGCGAGCAGTAAAGGAAACAAAAGAAAAATTCGGAGTAGGTATTAAAATCCATGGAGAAGAAATAAAAACTTTGAGGTTCGCCGATGACATTGTAATTCTGTCAGAGACACCAAAGGACCTGGAAGAGCAGCTGAATGGAATGGACATGTCTTGAAAGGAGGATATAAGATGAACATCAACAAAAGCAAAACAAGGATAATGGAATGTAGTCAAATTAAATCGGGTGATGCTGAGGGGATTAGATTAGGAAATGAGACACTTAAAGTAGTAAAGGAGTTTTGCTATTTAGGGAGTAAAATAACTTATGATGGTCGAAGTAGAGAGGATATAAAATGTAGACTGGCAATGGTAAGGTTCAAATGGCTCTGAGCACTATGGGACTCAACTGCTGTGGTTATCAGTCCCCTAGAACTTAGAACTACTTAAACCTAACTAACCTAAGGACATCACACACATCCATGCCCGAGGCAGGATTCGAACCTGCGACCGTAGCAGTCGCACGGTTCCGGACTGCGCGGGCAATGGTAAGGAAATCATTTCTGAAGAAGAGAAATTTGTTAATATCGAGTATAGATTTAAGTGTCAGGAAGTCGTTTCTGAAAGTATTTGTATGGAGTGTAGCTATGTATGGAAGTGAAACATGGACGATAAATAGTTTGGACAAGAAGAGAATAGAAGCTTTTGAAATGTGGTGCTACAGAAGAATGCTGAAGATTAGATGGGTAGATCACATAACTAATGAGGAGGCATTGAATAGAATTGGGGAGAAGAGGAGTTTGTGGCACAACTTGACAAGAAGAAGGGACCGGTTGGTAGGACATGTTCTGAGTCATCAAGGGATCACCAATTTAGCATTGGAGGGTAGTGTGGAGGGTAAAAATCGTAGAGGGAGACACCGAGCGAGGTGGCGCAGTGGTTAGACACTGGACTCGCATTCGGAAGGACGACGGTTCAATCCCGCGTCCGGCCATCCTGATTTAGGTTTTCCGTGATTTCCCTAAATCACTCCAGGCAAATGCCGGGATGGTTCCTCTGAAAGGGCACGGCCGACTTCCTTCCCCATCCTTCCCAAATCCGATGAGACCGATGACCAAGCTGTCTGGTCTTCCCCAAACCAACCGTAGAGGGAGACCAAGAGATGAATACACTAAACAGATTCAGAAGGATGTAGGTTGCAGTAAGTACTGTTAGATGAAGAAGCTTGCACAGGATAGAGTAGCATGGAGAGCTGCATCAAACCAGTCTCAGGACTGAAAACCACAATAGCAACAACATTATTGTCTAGGTGGTACTGTTGGTTAGTGGCTTCAGTCTTACATAAAGGACCAAAAGCAGACCATAGCCGAATGGCTCTTCCGGAGAACCTTCCTCATGGGAGTGGTGTACTTTAAGTTGCACGGTGCCCCAAGGCCCGATTTTAGGTCCACTGCTATTTTTTATTTTCGTTAATGGCCTCCCTCTTTGTTCCGATCCAAAGAGCAATTTTATTCTTTTTGCAGATGATACTTCAATTCTCATTGCTGAATTGTCTGACAACAGTCTTGAACAAACAACAAACAAAGTTTTCTCTAAAATTTTAAATTGGTTTTCTGCTAAACGGTCTCTCACTCAACGCAGATAGAATCCATTATATGAGGTTCTATATGCCACAAAGAAATCTCGAAGAAATTAACATAAAGTGTAGAGATCAACCAATACAAAAGTTGAGGATACAAAATTCCTGGGTGCATACATAGACATCAAATGTAATTGGTCTATTCACATCCTTCATCTCTATAAAAGATTTAGTGATCTAATGTACTCTATGAATTATTGCTTCTGCGACTGAAGTGGATATTTTTAAGGCTTCCTACTTTGCCTACTTTCGTTCAATAATGTCTCATGCTATTATATTCTGGGGGAACCAACGTCCCACAAAAAAATTTTCACTGCTCAAAAAGAGCCATCAGAGTAATGAGTGGTGTCCATCATTTTTCCCTTGCTGACCTTTGTCTGTAAAAACTTTTCTCCATGCGAAGACAACAGTGAATATCATGATTACAAAACAAGAACCAAAAATAGTCTACACATTAAATTGAAAAGTGCAAAAAGGAACTTATTACCCAGCATTAAGCTGTTTAATGAACTCCCACCACATATCAAATGTCTGCATAAACAATTACAAAAATTCAAACAATTACCAAAATTCAAATAAATCCTGAAAGAATGATGAATAGAGAAATATTTTTATATGGTCAATGAATTTATGAGAGAAAATGAATACCACCACTAAATTTACAGTTTTTTTACAAATACTTTTAATCTCACTATCATAAATATATAATAATTTGGTTTCAATATAATAGAGGGAAACATTCCACGTGGGAAAAATATATTTAAAAACAAAGATGATGTGACTTACCATACGAAAGCGCTGGCAGGTCGATAGAAACACAAACAGACACATACATACACACAAAATTCAAGCTTTCGCAACAAACTGTTGTCTCTTCAGGAAAGAGGGAAGGAGAGGGAAAGACGAAAGGAAGTGGGTTTTAAGGGAGAGGGTAAGGAGTCATTCCAATCCCGGGAGCGGAAAGACTTACCTTAGGGAGAAAAAAGGACGGGTATACACTCGCGCACACACACACACACACACACACACACATCCGTCCACACATATACATATATATGTCTGTATATGTGTGGATGGATGTGTGTGTGTGTGTGTGTGCGAGTGTATACCCGTCCTTTTTTCCCCCTAAGGTAAGTCTTTCCGCTCCCGGGATTGGAATGACTCCTTACCCTCTCCCTTAAAACCCACTTTCTTTCATCTTTCCCTCTCCTTCCCTCTTTCCTGAAGAGGCAACAGTTTGTTGCGAAAGCTTGAATTTTGTGTGTATGTATGTGTCTGTTTGTGTTTCTATCGACCTGCCAGTGCTTTCGTATGGTAAGTCACATTATCTTTGTTTTTAAATATAGTAATTTGGTTTGCTGTATTCATGTATGTATTTGCTGTTTTACTTAGTTACTTTTGCTTCCTCTGTATATTATGGATCCTTCCTAAGTGTAACTCAATATTCTATTAATTGAATATTTTACCTGATATCTTATCTAAATTGCATCTTTTATTGTAATTATGTAAATTATCTTCTATCTGATCATGCCGTAGTGTATCACAATACTCTGTTAACTAGATGTATGTTCCTTATTTGACACCTTATTTACATTGTATATTTTATAATATTTATGTAGTTACATCCGAAATATGTACAATTTGACATATTCCATATCCTTGTGATTTACTTCGAACCTGGATTGTTGGAACACAAAATAAATAAATAAAATTGTCAGTGCCACAAAATTTAAAAATGATACAATGATTTCTGGGCAAAATTAACTGTTATCATGAACCTTGGCGTTGGTGGGGAAGCTTGGGTGCCTCAGCGATATGGATGGCCGTACCGTAGGTGCAACCACAACAGAGGGGTATTTATTAAGAGGCCAGATAAATGTGTGGTAAGGTGTGGTTCCTGAACAGGGGCAGCAGCCTTTTCAGTAGATGCAGGGTCAGCAGTCTGGATGATTGACTGACCTGACCTTGTAACACTAACCAAAACGGCCTTGCTGTGATGGTACTGCAAATGGCTGAAAGCAAGGGGAAACTACAGCCGTAATTTTTCCCGAGGGCATGCAGCTTTACTGTATGGTTCAATGATGATGACGTCCTCTTGGGTAAAATATTCCGGAGGTAAAATAGTCCCCCATTCGGATCTCCGGGCGGGGACTACTCAAGCGGACATCGTTATCAGGAGAAAGAAAACTGGCGTTCTACAGATCAGAGCGTGGAATGTCAGATTCCTTAATCAGGCAGATAGGTTAGAAAATTTAAAAAGGGAAATGGGTAGGTTGAAGTTAGATATAGTGGGAATTAGTGAAGTTCGGTGGCAGGAGGAACAAGACTTTTGGTCAGGTGAATACAGGGTTATAAATACAAAATCAAATAGGGGTAATGCAGGAGTAGGTTTAATAATGAATAAAAAAATAGGAGTGTGGGTAAGCTACTACCAACAGCATAGTCAACGCATTATTGTGGCCAAGATAGACACAAAGCCCACGCCTACTACAGTAGTACAAGTTTATATGCCAACTAGCTCTGCAGATGATGAAGAAATTGATGAAATGTATGATGAGATAAAAGAAATTATTCAGGTAGTGAAGGGAAACTAAAATTTAATAGTCATGGGTGACTGAAATTCGAGAGTAGGTAAAGGGAGAGAAGGAAACATAGTAGGTGAATATGGACTGGGTGTAAGAAATGAAAGAGGAAGCCGTCTGGTAGAATTTTGCAGAGAGCATAACTTAATCATAGCTAACACTTGGTTCAAGAATCATAAGAGAAGGTTGTATACATGGAAGAATCCTGGAGATACTAGAAGGTATCAGATAGATTATATAACGGTAAGACAGAGATTTAGGAACCAGGTTTTAAATTGTAAGACATTTCCAGGGGCAGATGTGGACTCTGACCACAATCTGTTGGTTATGAACTGTATCTTAAAACTGAAGAATCTGCAAAAAGGTGGGAATTTAAGGAGATGGGACCTGGATAAACTGACTAAACCAGAGGTAGTACAGAGTTTCAGGGAGAGCATAAGGGAACAATTGACAGGAACTGGGGAAAGAAGTGCAGTAGAAGAAGAATAGGTAGCTCTGAAGGATGAAGTAGTGAAGGCAGCAGAGGATCAAGTAGGTACAAAGAAGGAGGCTAGTAGAAATCCTTGGGTAACAGAAGACATATTGAATTTAATTGATGAAAGGAGAAAATATAAAAATGCAGTAAATGAAGCAGGCTGAAAGGAATACAAATGTCTCAAAAATGAGATCGACAGGAAGTGCAAAATGGCTAAGCAGGGATGGCTAGAGGAGAGGACAAATGTAAGGATGTAGAGGCTTATCTCACTAGGGGTAAGATAGATACTACCTACAGGAAAATTAAAGAGACCTTTGGAGAAAAGAGAACCACTTGTATGAATATTAAGAGCTCAGATGGAAACCCAGTTCCAAGCAAAGAAGGGAAAGCAGAAAGGTGGAAGGAATATATAGAGGGTCTATACAAGGGCGATGTACTTGATGACAATATTATGGAAATGGAAGAGGATGTAGATGAAGATGAAATGGGAGATATGATACTGCATGAATAGTTTGACAGAGCACTGAAAAACCTGTGTCGAAACAAGGCCCTGGGAGTAGACAACATTCCATTAAAAACTACTGACGGCCTTGGGAGAGCCAGTCCTGACAACTCTCTACCATCTGGTGAGCAAGATGTATGAGACAGGCAAAATACCCTCAAACATCAAGAAGAATATAATAATTCAAATCCCAAAGAAAGCAGGTGTCGGCAGATGTGAAAATTACCGACCTATCAGTTTAATAAGTTACAGCTGCAAAATACTAACATGAATTCTTTACAGACAAATGGAAAAACTGGTAGAAGCCAACCTCAGGGAAGATCAGTTTGGATTCTGTAGAAATGTTGGAACACGTGAGGTGATACTGACCATACAACTTATCTTAGAAGAAACATTAAGTAAAGTCAAACCTATGTTTCTAGCATTTGTAGACTTAGAGAAAGCTTTTGACAATGTTGACTGGAATGCTCTCTTTCAAATTCTAAAGGTGGCAGGGATAAAATACAGGGAGCGAAAGGCTACTTACAATTTGTACATAAACAAGATGGCAGTTATAAGAGTCAAGGGGCATGAAAGGGAAGCAGTGGTTGGGAAGGGAGTGAGACAGGGTTGTAGCCTCTCCCCAATGTTATTCAGTCTGTACATTGAGCAAGCAGTAAAGGAAACAAAAGAAAAATTCGGAGTAGGTATTAAAATCCATGGAAAAGAAATAAAAACTTTGAGGTTTGCCAGTGAGATTGTAATTCTGTCAGAGACAGCAAAGGACTTGGAAGAGCAGTTGAACAGAATGGACAGTGTCTTTAAAGGAGGATATAAGATGATCAACAAAAGCAAAATGAGGATAATGGAATGTAGTCGAATTAAGTCGGGTGATGCTGAGGGCGTTATATTAGGAAATGTGACACTTAAAGTAGTAAAGGAGTTTTGCTATTTGGGGAGCAAAATAACTGATGATGGTCAAAGTAGAGAGGATATAAAATGTAGACTGGCAGTGGCAAGGAAAGCGTTTCTGAAGAAGAGAAATTTGTTAACATCGAGTATAGATTTAAGTGTCAGGAAGTTGTTTCTGAAAGTATTTGTATGGAGTGTAGCCATGTATGGAAATGAAACATGGACGATAAATAGTTTGGGCAAGAAGAGAATAGAAGCTTTCGAAATGTGGTGCTACAGAAGAATGCTGAAGATTAGGAGGGTAGATCACATAACTAATGAGGAGGTATTGAACAGAATTGGGGAGAAGAGGAGTTTGTGGCACAACTTGACTAGAAGAAGGGACCAGTTGGTAGGACATGTTCCGAGTCATCAAGGGATCACAAATTTAGCATTGGAGGGTAAAAATCATAGAGGGAGACCAAGGGATAAATACACTAAGCAGATTCAGAGGGATGTAGGTTGCAGTAAGTAGTGGGAGATGAAGAAGCTTGGACCAGATAGGGTAGCATGGAGAGCTGCATCAAACCAGTCTCAGGACTGAAGACAACAACAACAACAACATACATGCCAGGTGGCCAAGATCACTTCTCCACTATACTAGTTTCACAAACCAGGTATTAGTTGCTCGTCTAGTCATGCCACATAGTCTTCTTGAATATAAAAAGTATGAACAATCTGTTTCATGTTCATCAACATTCCCAATGAGCAAGGTTGTTACTCTGGTGACTGACTGACAGCAGTACAGAATAGGGCTCTTCAGTTACACAAACAAGCCAGCGGCATGGAACATCCAATATAGTTGGCATGAAGTTTCTGCCAATAGCTCAATGTTGTTTTTGAAGTTGAGAAAGAGGTGCTAGCAATTATTTATGGGGGTGTAAAAATTTCATACATATTTGTAAGCAATAAAATTTCATTTAGTCACAGTTCACGAGGCACTAATAACTCTTTTTGCCCCATGCTCTTCATTATGAGAAAAGATGGCATAACAACTGCAGTGGTGAGCACTATACTTCAGCAGTTACATTTACAAAAACTGATACTGGCCCAAAGTGCAACTTGTGAATGCTGACACTTTACTGCTCCTAACCATGAGACTAACTTCAATAGGCAAAACAAAAATACATTTTTCACCTTAGACAACAACATGCACCAGGCCCCAGATGAGATCCCAGTAACTGCTCATGAAGCAGTCTCAGCAACAGAGGAGGACTAGTTAAATAGCAAGTTGGTGTCAGTTCAGTAGGAATCACTGGAGCACCTTGCAAAAGTGGACAAATTTGTCCTGCAGGATCTGAATGCCACATATAATATCCTATTATTCAGTAATGGAGAAGAAGAATGCCAGTTCTTGAGTAACTTTCTGCATATTTTGCCAACATCACCCACTCAAGTCAGTACTCTGTTCTCTGCGACACCATTGCAATGAGCCAAACTTGTGCAGTTCTGCTGTTACTTTTGTGCTTATAAATATGCAGAGCACTGCTGATTTTGACTTTGCAGTGCTCCAAAATTGCTCTTGTTGAATACAATAGAAAAGAGCAGTGTGCTGAGCATATGACACTTTGTGATTCTCCTCTTTCCATGGCCACAGTCTTTCTTTGCTCAGTGAACTGAGTTTGACTGGATTTTTTGCTTGAAAGTAAAATTCAGTCTGGACACTCAGCAACAGGCACTATTGAAGGAGCTGTCCTTCCGTTCAGCAAATTTACTGAAGAAGACACCTACTCCTAGAACTGGGTTGTCAGCCATCTGTACGGTATTGTGAGAGAGGAATGGGAAGTAAAGCACAATAATTTTTTTCTCCCCTGGTATTAAAGCTGGAATGTTGAAATTTTATGATGATATAGTTTGAAGTTTTATTTTCATGCGCAGCTCTAGCAAGAGAAGCCTGAACTATGTAACAAATGTGGTACACATATTACTGTCGTCAACTTGTGAAGAGCAGTGAGATGTTGTTTCATATTTGTGGGCCATTGGGCATAATTCAAGTGAAATTCACATACAAGTGAGTGACCTGTATGGGTATGACTGTATGGACCACAACAGTGTCTCCAGGTGGTGTGCATTCTTCCAAGAGGGTAGGGTGAACCTTAATGATTCACCACACTCTGGCAGCTGGTAACAGCTGGAACCCCACGGAATGTCAGAGCCATTAAGGCAGCAATTTTGAACAACCAGTGTGTGCAAGTGCAAATCTTACCACAGCAGTTCAACATTTCCTATGGTGTGAGGTATGATACTCTTCATGACACATTAAAATTTTGTGAAGTTGGTGCCTGCTGGGTGACTAAGAACTTGAAAGATAACCACAAGGGCAAATTATGATAAGCTTGGATCATTTACCATGTTATGCCAAAGAAGGGGCATAATTTTGTGATAGGACTCATCACTGGTGATGTGTAGTGGGTATATCACTACACACCCGAAACCAAGCAGGCCTCTATGGGGTTGAAAACATGCAGGTTCCCCACTACAAAAAACTTCAACGTGACTCAGTCTACTAGGAAAGTGCTTGTGACAGTGTTCTGGGAGATGCATGGTGCACTATTGCTGGACTTTGCTGAAAACGAGACCACTGTGAATTATGCTGCCTATATTAAAACTTTGGTTAAGTTGCTGCCCTTTATGACAAATGCCACAACATTAATGCTGACAGTGTCAAACTTTTTCATGACTATGCTTGTCCCCATGTTGCTGCTCCTATTTGTGAGAAAACTGCCATATTTGTGTGGGAGGTGCTCCAGCATCCACCACAGAGTCTGGCCCTTGCAACATCAGACTTTCATCTGTTTGGTTCCATGAAGAAATTCCTGGCCAACACTTTGTGACAGATGCAGAAGTGTAATCAGCAGTCCGCAGTTGGCTCTACTCCAACCAAATGGTCTTCTCCAAGCAGGGCATATGAAACTGGTACCATGATGGGAGAAATGTGTTGAGACTATGTAGAAAAGTAGGTAAAAGATATAAGTTCATCTGTGATTTTTTTTGTTTTGTTACCTATTTACTTTTTGGTAATAAAATCATTGTGCATTACTTTCTGATCTTCCCTCTTATGTGAGAGTCTACATGTCAGAAAGATCTTCATTTGAGCAGAACACTGTCATGAAAATCAGGATTAGGAGGCTGAGACTTTTGAATGGTGTCAACAGGTCACTGATAGGTTTGATTTTAGTAGGAAAAATTGACATTCAGCTTCATAACTGGAGAAGACCTCAAATAAAGTAGCAAGTATGTGTTTAGATTTTCCATGGATATGCTTATGCAACAGAAGTAAACAGAAAAACAAAAGAAAAATGAAGAAGAATGGTGTCAATTATTTCACTTACAAGTGAACTAATTTGCACCATTACAATCAAAGAATGTAAAAGGGTGATCACAGGGTGGTATGTTTGAGTTCTCTCCATTAGATTTTGAAGACTCCACAGGGCATTGACCAAATATGAGATTTTTTTACAATATGGCAATGTACCTGACCACAAACATTTCTTGACGACACTACACTGCAAAAATCATTCAGATAATTTTGAACACTTGAAATTGGTTGTGTTTGTGTAAGGAGGACTCCTGGGTCTGAAGTCCTGTGAAGGATAATTCAATCACACGAATGAGTTGTATCCACTCTTTCTGACATGTCTGAAAGAACAGACACCACACGGAATCTGCAGCTGTGATACACTATATGTAAATTGAATGCAGAGAGGGAGAAGGGAAAGGAAAGGAAAGGGAAGCTGCATCACGATTTTAGGCAGAATCAGCAATGACGAGAGGAAGGACATGGACAGGGACTGGGGATAGGTGGCACTTGGTGGGAGAGTGGGTTGGCTGAGAGGTGTGCTGAGACAGCCTGCACAGTTGTGACAGACATGTGTGTGGGTGTTGCAGTGGTTAACATAATTACCTAGTAAGCAGGAGATCCTTGGTTTGACCCAGTCTAGCATACATTTTCACTCATTTCCACTAATTCTGTGTAAAGTCCCGATGCAGCTGACATCAATAGTCCCTTCTTACTCTTCCATTTCCTGTCCTTTCTCCCCACTCCACCTTCAATTTACATATAAGGATAATTTACCTAGTGGTTTGAGAAGTTGGTCCAATTAATACAATTTGAAGACAAGTACTCTGTGAAGATGTTAAGGTAAGTTTCTCAGGATACTGTGTAATCTCCTCAAAACATTCAAAGTATCCCTCATATGTTTATAACAACCTTCCAAAATAAGTTTGCTCTTGTTGTTACAAAGAAAATAAATTCTGAAAGTTTGTTTCCAGTTACTTCTCTTGAATCTGTAGATACAAAGTACATGTGATAAGTTTCCTGCCCTTTACTGTATTTTGTACAGTGCACATACAAGCTGTCAGTGGAGTCCAAAAATGCTGAAATGAGCTACTCGTTAGTCAGTCAGCCAGATTCTTTGTCTGGCAAATAGTGTTTATTTAGTCCATTTTTCTGTCTGACTTTTTCAGTTTTTAATTGTATTACTCTGAGGCAAATTCATTTATGACCCATATTACAAACAACAGCACCCAGAATGTGTCATCATAGCAAGGAGAGCATAGTTTCTTATCCTTTCATTCTTAAGACAAATTAAACATTAGAATAAATCATTCATGATGTCTTTACAAATAAAACAGAACAAGTTCTTTCTATGCCTACTTGATATAATATTTGGTGTAGCATACCTTCAACTTCCTTAAAATTTTGGATGGACAAGTTTACTAATAAACCTGCTATGCAATCTCTCACAAGAATCTGAAACAAAGATTGTTTTTGTACCACACATAGGTAAGACGTTATAGTTGAAATAGAAACTTACTGCACAACTGTTCAGTTTTCAAAATCAGTTTTTAACTATACATCTTCATACAACTGTTTATGTCTACATTTCTATACTATTCTGTAAGGACTACAAAACATGTCAAAGTACAGTTATGACTATGATTTGTGTCATTATCAGGGAAGAGAAAAAGTATAGTACAGTTTCTATAAGTTATTTAATTGGATAGATAAAATATCTACCCACCAAGTGGCAGCAGATGACACACATAAAAGACAGTTGTAACTGGCAAGCTTCCGGAGGCAGTGGCTCCTTCTTCTGGCAGAAGGGTTGACAGGGAAGGAAGAAGGGTGAAGGAAAAGGACTGGAGAGATCTAGGAAAAGGGGTAGATTTTGGGAAAGTTATCCAGAACCGCAGGTCAGGGGAGACTTACCATGCAGGATGAGAAGGAAACACTGATTGTTGTAGACTGCATCAGTGGAGGTTTGAAAATCTGAGAGATTAAAGGTGGAAGACAGGGTAATATGCTTAAACATCATGCATGATGTTATAGCAGCAATCTCTGTCTGCATAGTACCCTGTATTCCACCTTTAAGCTCTCAGGTTATCAAATCTCATCCAATGCAGTCCCCAACAATCAGTCTTTCCTTCTCATATCATACAGTAAGTCTCCCCTGACCTGTGATTCTGGTTGACTTTCCCAAAATCTATCCTTTTTCTAGACCTCTCCAGTCCGTTTCTTTCACCCTCCTTCCTTCCCCTTCGACCCTTCCACCTGAAGAAAGAGTCACTGCCTCCAAAAGCTTGCCAATGACAACCGTCTTTTATGTGTGTGTTCTGCCACCACTTGGTGAGTAGATTTTTTATCTATCCAATTAAATAATTTTGTCAATAATTGATTAGCTTCTATTAGTTGTATTTTTGTCCTTCCACTTATAAATAACTTATATCAAGGGCACAGCTGACCATAAATTTGTTGTAATCCACTCATTCAAAAAATAAAAATGAAACACAGTGGACTTTGAAACAAAGCACACCATCCTGTTGCTTCAAACAATGTGATAAGTAACATTAAAATACAATGTATGTAAAGCTTTTTTCATCTAATGTTTGCCACCTAATAGCTCAGGAATGAAAACTGAATCCTAAACAAGATGTAAAGTCTGATTTTAGAACTTCATGATTCTTTCTCAGGTCATATACTTCAGGGATCTGTAGTGCAGTCACTGATATTTAGTTGAGTTCATATGAATGAGAAATATACAAGAATGTGAGAATTTACAGATTTAACATATTCAATAAGACATGTTTGTGATACTAAGTGTTGTGTCACTTCTCACACTATGATAAGACTACTCTTATTCAGGTTGTAATTTGGAAATCTCATTAAAAAAATAGTTTACTTACTAATATGGTACACTTTAGTATGAGCCTATGAGTTTTGTGGATGACCAACTCCTTCCACCCCAAAGGTGAATTTCTTGACAGAAGCACATACACTGACAAGCTTAAAAATTACGACCACAGTCCACCATGAGGCTGAATGCTGCCTGGTGGTGCTGCAAACATACAATAAGGAAAGTATGTCATCACAGTAGTGATGAATGAGGATTCATGTGGTCATGTGGGTCAAAAATGGGGGGATTCACCTAACACAAGAGACTCTGGCAAGGAGCAGATTGTTATGGCCCAGATTCGCATGCTGTTGTGAACATATTGGTAATTGACTGAAGGACAGTGAAACCACGAGTAGATGTTGGATGTCCACCTTCACAACCCAGGCCATCTAGATCCTCACCCCCAGTGCCAGCTTTTATGAAATTCACAGATGGGAGTTATCGTTACAGGACATTCTCCACTCCCAAAATTATTCCGGCCTCAACTTACAGTAACCTACTGACCTTATGTGTTCCACCCAACAGTTTTCGCCCTCTCATTGTATTAGTTCCTCCATTACATTCCCTCACCCTCTTTGTGTGCTGCTCCCTGCCAATGCACCTGCCTGTCCTCTCCACTTTTCCACTCCTCTCCTTTCCTGCTCCCCATTTTCCCCTCACACTCCATTTCTGATGTTTCACTTGGAAGTCTCTAGCCCTGCACACCCTGCCAGCAAGTGCTATTCTCTCCTCTCCCCCTAGCCACACCCTGGTAAACTCACCTTTCCCTGTCCCACTCCAGATTGTTATTCATACGAAAATTGCATTCTGGTCAGAGCTGATGGTGGTAGTGGCCATATGTGATTGAGGTGTGCTTGCTGGTGTCAATGTGCGACGAAGGCTTTGACCAAAGCCTTAATGTGTAACAGTCTTTTTGTTGTGCTGCTTGCAACTCAGTGGGTCATCTTTACAGTGAGTAACAAACCATCCTTTTCCTAATACTGTTGATATGTTTGTTATTATTGATCTATGATGTAATAATAGAATCATTTGATTCCAGTGCTCCTGGCAGACAGTCATCACAACTTTGCATTTGCAATTAAATTGTCGGTTTGATGTCAGTACTTTTCCTGGAATTTCACCACTTTTGTAGTTTTCTCCAAATTCCACAGATGACATTTCAGTATAAATGATCAGTTTTTGTAGATTTTGTATGTAAACATTTTGCTGTCAGAGTGTATTGTATGAAGGTGTACTCAAACATAATCCTTCCAAATTTTAATGCGAAAACTCTTAAAGCTTTTTAAATAAAACAAACATTATTAGTGTTCTACATCTTTATTCTTCATGTCTACTTTTTACACTCTTCTGCTGCTAGAGAGCTCAGAATTGCAGCATGTGACATGGCAGTGTGTAACATAATGAGAGACAGTGAGCTGTAATCAAGTTTTGAATTCAAAGTGTTCATCCACACATGAACATTCTCTCCTTCAGTACGATAATGCCATGCCACACACAAGTGTTGCGACATCTGCCACAGTCTGACACCTCAGGTTCCCTGTTATTGATCATCCTCTGTACAGTCCTGCTTGGTCCCATTCAAGTTTCATCAGTGTCCAAAACTTAAACACCTTTGACTACTTCATTTTGATAGTGATGAAGAGGTGCAAGCAGAGGTGAGGTTGTGCCTCTGTCAACAAAGTCAAACATTCTACAGTAATGGTATCAACAAACTGGTCTCTTGTTGAGAGAAATGTGTTAATTGCCAGGTAACTATGTCGAGAAATAAATTTGTAGACATGAAGAATAAAGTTGCTAAAACGTAAATAATGTTTGATTAATTTAAATAGCTTTAAGAGTTTTTACATAAAAAATTCAAAGAATTACTTTTCAGCACACCACAATACCTGGCTGAAAATCTGAAAATGACTTACAAGTTCGTGCCCCCCCCCATCGGTAATGCTGGAATTGAATATGGTGTTGGCCCACCCTTAGCCTTGATGACAGCTTCCACTCTCACAGGCATATGTTCAATCGTGCTGGAAGGTTTCTTGGGGAATGGCAGGCTATTCTTCATGGAGTGCTGCACTGATGTCAGTCGGTGAGGCCTGCCATGAAATCCGCATTCCAAAACATCCCAAATATGTTCTATAGGATTCAGGTCAGGACTCTTTGCAGGCCAGTCCATTAATTACAGGTATGTTATTGTTGCCACAGGCTGTGCATTACGAACAGGTGCTCAATCATGTTGAAAGATGCAGTCGCCATCCCCAAATTGCTCTTCAAGAGTGGGAATCAAGAAGGTGCTTAAAACATCAATGCAGGCCTGTGCTGTGATAGTGCCATACAAAACGACAAGGGGTGCAAGCCCCCTCCATGAAAAACATGACCACACTACAACACCACTGCCTCCAAATTTTACTGTTGGTGCTACATATGCTGGCAGGTGACGTTCACTGGGCATTCGCCATACCCACACCCTGCCATCAGATTGCCACATTGTGTATCATGATTCGTCACTGTACATGTTTTTCCACTTTCAATCGCCCAATGTTTACACTCCTTACACCAAGCGAGCCATCGTTTGGCATTTACCGGTGTGATGTGTGGTTTATGATGAGCCGCCCAACCATGAAATCCAAGTTTTCTCACCTCCTGCCTCAGTGTCACAGTACTTCCAGTGGATCCTGATGCAGTCTGGAATTCCTGTGTGATGGACTTCTTTTGACTTGTTGCATATCCATGACAACCATTTATGAACTGCGTGACAGCAAAAAGGATGCAGTTTTTAATATGTCTCTATGTAAAAGAATATGTGCACTTACACTATGTGATCAAAAGTATTCAGACACCTGGCTGAAAATGAAAGTTCATGGACCCCTCCATCTGTAATGCTGGAATTCAATGTGATGTTGGCCCACCCTTAGCCTTGATGACAGCTTCCACTCTCGCAGGCATAAGTTGAATCAAATGCTGGAAGATTTCTTGGGGAATGGCAGCCCATTCTTCATGGAGAGCTGCACTGAGGAGAGGTATTGATGTCAGTCGGTGAGGCCTGGCATTCCAAAACATCCCAAAGGTGTTCTACAGGATTCAGGTCAGGACTCTGTGCAGGCCAGTCCATTACAGAGATGTTATTGTCGTGTAACCATTCTGCCACAGGCAATGCACTATGAACAGGTGCTCGATCGTGTTGAAAGATGCTGTCACCATCCTTGAATTTCTCTTCAATAGTGGGAAACAAGAAGGTGCTGAAAACATCATTGGCCTGTGCTGTGATAGTGCCATGCAAAAAAAACAAGGGGTGGAAGCCCCCTCAATGAAAAACATGACCACACCATAATACCGCCGCCTCTGAATTTTACTGTTGGCAGATGACATTCACCGGGCATTTGCCATACCCACACCCTTCCATCAGATCGCCACATTGTGTACCATGATTCGTCACTCTACACAACGTTTTTCCACTTTCAATCATCCAATGTTTACACTCCTTACACCAAGCGAGGCGTCGTTTGGCATTTACCGGTGTGATATGTGGCTTATGAGCAGCCGCTCAACCATGAATTCCAAGTTTTCTCACCTCCCGCCTAACTGTCACAGTACTTGCAGTGGATCCAGATGCAGCCTGGAATTCCTGTGCGATGGTCTGGATAGATATATGCCTATTACACATTATGACCCTCTTCAACTATCAGCGGTCTCTGTCGGTCAACAGACAAGGCCGGCCTGTACGCTTTTGTGCTGTACATGTCCCTTCACATTTCCACTTCACTATCACATTGGAAACAGTGCACTCAGGGACGTTTTGGAGTGTGGAAATCTTGCGTACAGACGTATGACACAAGTGACACCCAATCACCTGACCACATTCAAAGTCTGTGAGTTCCGCGGAGTGCCCCATTCTTCTCTCTCACGATGTCTAATGACTACTGAGGTGCTGATATGGAGTACCTGGCAGTTAGTGGCAACACAATACACCTATTATGAAAAACATATGTTTTTGGGGGTGTCCTGATACTTTCGATCACATAGTGTAAATATTGTAAATAAATATTCCTAACACTCCTAGTGCCTACCCAAGATGTGGAACAATTTAAAAAAGTGAGAAATGGTAAGCACATTGGAAGTATTCAGCACCCAGCACATAAAGAGAGACATAACAATGCAGTACATGTGGCATGGACACCAAATCTCGCAGTTAGTAGTCAAAAGTTAGTTTTAGTTACCTTTTCCATGGTCGTAACTTAAACATGCTTTGGCTAAAACAGTCCAGAAAGTTATTGTGCTTTCAACACTTCTACTATATATAGCAGCCAATCATCAAGGAGCAGTGAGCAGTCAGCATATGCTGATACCACATTCTAGATTGACGTATTTCTTCTGTCTCACATTTAAATATTAGATAACAGGCACCACTATATATTAGATAACAGGCAACACTATATAAAGGCCAATTTAAGCTAGTACAGTAGA
Organism: Schistocerca americana; assembly: GCF_021461395.2. Classification (NCBI taxonomy): domain Eukaryota; kingdom Metazoa; phylum Arthropoda; class Insecta; order Orthoptera; family Acrididae; genus Schistocerca; species Schistocerca americana. Next base: position 448,102,433 of record NC_060123.1, on the reverse strand, counting down.
TTGTCTGTAACATTTCCAGAAAAAGCACATTCAGAGCTCAGCTCCACTAAGATGGAGCTGAGATAACGGAAACAACTTGTGACATAGTAGGTGGATTCTTCCAATTCGTTATTTTTTTCTACTCTCAAAAATAACCAATTTTTAAAATGATTTTTATCTTATTTTCAGTATTTTTATCTACTGGTATGAAACACTTAATTCTCTTTAATATATGGTTCAGATTATTATTCTGGTTCTTCTGTCTACACCGATATAATTACTTTTCATTAGGGCTCTCATAATTAGAAAATACTATAGTCTGCAACATGCAAAACCCTGAGCTAATTGGTATATTTCAGAAAAGTGACCGATACCAATAGAAAGCCTAGCAGTCCCACTTACTTTGAATTATCAGAAACTAATTAACTGAGTTGCATTTAAGTTCATAAGTATCCCCATTTTCCATCAGAGTTTTCATCATAATCATTGTTAGATCCTGAACTTTGACAACACGTTTTTGTTACTTTATTTACTTATGTACAAAATGACATACAGCATTAATTAACTAAATAAATAATTATTTCATGTGCTTTATCCTAATTTGCTATATGGTGCTCATACATGTAAACAGTTTATTCTTACACCTGTCTGTAAGCAGTTGGATGTCACCGAAAATTAGTGGTTTGAAAGCCCACAACAAGACCTATGTTGGGTGCACCTTCTGTTAGCTCATTCACAATCTTGCACATTTCTACAGGCAAAAATATGTGCACTGACAACTGTGAGACTCATTAATATTAATGTTTAAAGACTTCTGAATGATTTCAGTAATTAAGAAACATATTAAATTAACTGTGTTGCGGTTAGCAAGTGTGGGGAATGTTGTCATAGAAACTAGTGATTGTTGGACATGATGATATCCATTATCAACTGAAGTGAATGAACTATTGAAGTGCGATCCTTTATACTAGAGTTGACACAGTTGGATAAGTAATAGTGAGTAAAAGATATCTAGTGCCAATAACTATATTCACACTTCCAGGCAAAATACATCGAATACAACAACCAAGGAACATTACATTACACACATAAAACTCAGAGCATACAATAGCACCAGAGAGCTCTATTACATTCCAGATGATGCACTTTGCCGCTGTCTCACATGAAATATATTGTTCACACAATTCCAACACTTTCTGATAAGTTACTAAAGCACAGTGCCAAATGCAAACTGTGATGTTTTTGTATAAGTGTGAACTGTATCTTGTGCCCAACACAATAGTTAACTTTGCCACTGTAATTGTAGGTACTGATCTGGTCCAGTGTGCTCATATGAGAGGTGTTCAAAGGAAGAGGTGCAAAACAACACTGTGAGTATAATTGATATATTTATTCAAAAGTAATCACTGGAGGACTGAGCACAACTATCACACTGTTTAATGAGTTGCAGGATTCCCTGTTCCCAGAATTCCTGTGGCTGTGAGACAGGAGCCAGACCACTGTGTCCTCCAGTTTGTCATCTGAACTGAAGCATTTTCCTTTGAGATATGCTTTTGCAAGGCAACATGTCCAGGCTGTAGGGTGAATGCTCTAACTGATCCCACTTAAACTTGGCCATTACAATTTGTGTGTCATTGAAAACATGTGGACACATGTTATTGTTGAGCAGAATGACCCCCTCCATGGAGCATCCCAGCTGCCTGCTCTTGATGGAGTTGCAGAGGCTGTGAAGTGTCTCAAAGTACATGTCACTTTTAACAGTTTTTCTGTGATTGAGGAATTCAATAAGTATCAGACCTCAGACATCAAAAACGACGGTAAGCATTACCTTGCCTGTTGTAGGCACAGCTCTGAACAGTTTAGGGAGGGGTGACAATGCATGCTTCCATTTGCATCCTGTTCTGCTTTCTCTCTTGCTTGAAGTGATGGCACCAGCTCTCATCACCAGGGACAATCTACTCCTGGAAAATGGGGCTTCATGATACCAGAACAGGTGTTGTAGTGCTCACTCCGTAAGCAGGTCCTTTTCTTATTTTCTGAGCTGCTTCACAACCCACAGCCCTCACACCTTCTGGGAACCCTATCTGTTGTGCACAATTGTTCACACTTTTCCAAATACTTGCCCCCACAATCAATGCCAACATTCACATTGTGACACACTGATAATCTCTCACCAGATCATTCATCTTGATGATGAATTCAGCCTTGATTATAGTGTCTGCCTGACCTGATTTCGGGTCATTACTGAAACACACCTGGCCTTCACAGAAATGGGCACTTCACTTTGTTATTGACTTGTTGGACACACAGCCCCCAATATATGGCTACCATCCAGTGATGAATATCCTCCAGTCAGAAATATGATACCACCTCACTGCTCCTCAATCAACAAATTGTGCAATGTGAACCTCATTATGTCCTTACACACTGTCCCATCACATGAACAAAATACACAATTAACATTTTAAACAAAATGGTTCTTATATGGGAAAACAGTGGTCTGTAATTATTATAAATACATTAGAAACAGTCTTGATCACTTAACTTTTTTAATGGTGATCAGTTTCGATCTTTTTATCAGATCATCTTCGGACCATGAATGTCTGCCGGAGGTGGTGGCGCATGGCAATCCTTTTGTTTATCTCTGGTGGTGTACACAATTGCCTGCTTCTCTCCTGGATCACATGCCCATGCATGCACACAACCTAGCCAGACACTACATTTCTGTCCCTAGATGTCTCACTATATTATCCCACAGCAGCAGATGCAAATTTCAACCGTTTGCTTGTTACTATGTTCCATACCTTTTTATTTGAAGACTATTAATATATTTTGGTAGTTGACATACTGGTCATCATTATTAATAATTGACCTTAGTAAAGAATAAATGTATGTTCAGTGAAAATAAAACTAAGATGTCATGTACATCTCTGAGCAATGATATCCCACACTTATTTAGTCTTTCAGCTTTGTGGTGCTTGAGAGAGGTACTCCTGAGGAGAGACTATGAGAATCAGGTCAGTATCACGACAGGCTGTGTCAATAAACTAAAGCTATGCCTACAACAACCTTTGTGATATCATTACTCATACTCTCCAGATTCACTAGGAATTTACCAGTGGAAATTGTCATTATTTGTCACTAACGATGTGTTCACAGCACAGCAATGAAATTCTTAAGAATTTCCAAGTGATAGAAAAGAACAGAATCAGATACGACGATATTAGGAAAGAACTTCAGACAACAAGTGAACAAAAGAAGTTGGAAGAAGGTATCCATAAGTGTCTAGTTTGGCAAGAAAAACAGTCAGTAAAATTAAAACAGTTGAAGCCAAGGAGGAAATAAATTTTGGTAGATAAAGGATAAAATGGAGAGCAGTCAATACATGATGTGATATGGAGAGGGTGTGCAGTTGTAAAGCACTGACTGCACACCAATCAGTGTTGTGCTGCAAAACAGCATCAAAAAGGCACTGACCCATGTGCCAATGGAAAAAGCGGTTGGTGCCACACTTTCAGGAAGACAGAGTTCAGCGCCCCCTGTCAACGCTGATTTGATCAGCCACCCTTCACTGGTTGGCTCATTTCAGTTACAGTCTTTGAGAGCATCAGTAGTGAGTAGTAGGAAAACAATAGTTAGCCTGAATTCTGCAAGTAGTAATAGTGGAGAAATGTAATTGCACGTAGGAGGCACAGGAAATTACATTTTTTTTTTTCCTTTTAGAAATAAAGTGATCAATTAATCTTAAAGTGGTACATACAGATCATTTTGGATTCTTGCCACCAGTCATCACAACTCCTCTCCTCTCTTGTCTGTGGTGGTGCTGACTCCCACAGTAGCCAACACATCTGGGGGATGAGGATTCCAGAATCAATGCTGCCTTTGCTCTATGCTGCTCTGTTACAGCGCGTCACTAATATTTCTCTCTTTTCTTTCAGAGGTGCGTTGCTACTAACTGTGTTCTTTCCTGCAGAGATGCCACTTGCTTTCACTAATTGTGAATAATTACTTTGTTATGCTGCTCCTCTTATTAAAATGGCTCTAACCCACTTCCTCCCCACCTGCACCTACGCCTCCAGCTACCGCTGGCTTTGATTTAATGCAGTTTATTCAGTATCAGAACCATAAAATGTTGCAGTAGATGCTGACAGTACATCAACTCATTAATGCACAAGTCACTGCTGCATCAACTCCACTACAATAGCCAGCCACATCCATGACACTGCCTCAGTGCATTTCACCGTTCCGAGCTTTCAGTGACCAGCATGAGGAGCGGAACAAGTACTATGCTCAGTTCGATGCTCTTTGTGCTACCAGGATTCCAGGGTTGCCACAAGTTTATCCAAGTGAAATTCCCTGATATTTCCCTGATTACCAGACAAGTTCTAGCATTTTTCCCTGACAAATTTTGTGATTTCAAGGGTAAGTTAAGATGTAATTTAACAATCTGTCCAAGCATCTATGGTGCAAGAAACGATAGTGAAAATGAGGAAATATCTAAAAAAAAATTTAAAAAAATCTTTGCAAGCAGATGGCATTTCCTGGTGTAAGCAAAAATCTTATGTAGTAACATCAACATCTTTTGTAACAAACTGTTTTTAGATGGAGAAAGCAAGCCAATTGGTATACGTGTTTCATTAAGACCATTGATGTTATTTTATTTCAATAAAACGAAACACATTTTATAACAAAAATATGCATTTCCTTGGAGTCACAAAACAGATTTAAAATATCTTCACTGATTTCAGAAATAACCTTAGAAAAAAGTAGGCCCCTTGAAAGAAGTGTACAAGGCGAAGAAGAATTGTGTAAACCAACAATGTAGGTGACCGCCGAAGAAATGTTGGTTCCACTATGTTCGTTATTGTCGGTTATTACCTACTGTGTTACCTCTGTTATTTTACAGGTATTTTGTGATTTTTCTTTCAAGAAATATATGAGTACACAGCACACAAACTGCCAGTGACTGACACAATTTTCTTCTTCTTATCTTCCATACTTTCCAACATATAAACTACTTTTTAAATGCCAAGATGTACTAGAACAAATAAAATGTCTATAAAATGCCACACTGTACAACATACTTCTGGTGAGACAGTAAACAAACCATTTCATCTACTGAGACAAAAACAACATTTCTCCAGTGTATTCCTACAATCCATCACCCATGGCTTCTGGCCTGCTGAGGAGCACCACAGTCCTGGGTCCATGGATAAACTATGAAAATCCGCTGCAATGTGCCACACACAAACAGACCTGGCCTGCAGGCAAATTAATGAGACTAGATCCGAAGGGCAGTGCCTGCACATTAGTGGAAGCTAAGTGACTTCAGATCAGCAGGCCTGATCCATTATAGATACTAACAAAAAAAGGCCTGCGGTTTTGGCCCGGCACGGAAGTTCACTGTGTGGCCAGCTATTCATGAGCCACAGATAGCATGTTGATGAAATGAGACCACGGTGATCAACCTGTGCAACAGATAACTTGTTCAAATATTCTGAGAATTAATAATAATGAGGATAGGTAGCAACTCACTGTAAATATGATTGCTGAATCACAGACAGGTATGTAGAAAAGACAATCACACTCTCACAATAGAAGTTTCAGCCATAGCTTTTGTCAGAAAATGAGAGCACACACACATTCACACAATCACTCAGACACAACTCATTTATAAATGACTGCTGTCTCTGGCAGTGCCTGCACATTAGTGGAAGCTAAGTGACTTCAGATCAGCAGGCCTGATCCATTATAGATACTAACAAAAAAAGGCCTGCGGTTTTGGCCCGGCACGGAAGTTCACTGTGTGGCCAGCTATTCATGAGCCACAGATAGCATGTTGATGAAATGAGACCACGGTGATCAACCCGTGCAACAGATAACTTGTTCAAATATTCTGAGAATTAATAATAATGAGGATAGGTAGCAACTCACTGTAAATATGATTGCTGAGTCACAGACAGGTATGTAGAAAAGACAATCACACTCTCACAATAGAAGTTTCAGCCATAGCTTTTGTCAGAAAATGAGAGCACACACACATTCACACAATCACTCAGACACAACTCATTTATAAATGACTGCTGTCTCTGGCAGTGCCTGCACATTAGTGGAAGCTAAGTGACTTCAGATCAGCAGGCCTGATCCATTATAGATACTAACAAAAAAAGGCCTGCGGTTTTGGCCCGGCACGGAAGTTCACTGTGTGGCCAGCTATTCATGAGCCACAGATAGCATGTTGATGGCAACAGATAACTTGTTCAAATATTCTGAGAATTAATAATAATGAGGATAGGTAGCAACTCACTGTAAATATGATTGCTGAGTCACAGACAGGTATGTAGAAAAGACAATCACACTCTCACAATAGAAGTTTCAGCCATAGCTTTTGTCAGAAAATGAGAGCACACACACATTCACACAATCACTCAGACACAACTCATTTATAAATGACTGCTGTCTCTGGCAGCTGCATCTACAGTCTGAGAATCAGATCCAAACAAACCACTCCTCATGCCTCTCATCGGCAGCTGCTAGGCTAGCGACAAGAAGTGGTGGCAGGAAGCTGAGGGGAGTGTTAGGAAGGGGAGCAGCAATAGTAATGAGGGAGTAGGAAGTGCCGCACATACTCAGCTGCAGGCAGCCAGTGATGATGCATGACACCTCAGTAAACAAACCATTTCATCTACTGAGACAAAAACAACATTTCTCCAGCGTATTTTTTTTTTTTTTTTTTTCCAAATTTCCTTAATATTTCCCTGATTTCCATGATGTATTTGAAATTCCCTGATATTCCTGATTTCCAAAACCTATGGCAGTCCTGGCTACACATCAAGTGCAAGGTACTGTGAAACTTCCTTATTTCTTGTCAATGGCTGGCACAGGAGCTTACCACCTCACTCACAAATTATTCCTGGCTAGTAGGCTGGAGTTGCTAATTTTTGAAGATTTAGTTTATGCCCTCACTAAGTATTAAGGTACAGGTTGCTGCAGCTCATTATAAGTTATTTCAATTGCAGAAACAGCCACAACAGACGTACCATCAGTGAATCAGTCAACTTCAGGGTTTGACATGACAGTGTCATTTTCAATGTAGCTGTGGACAGTACTATAGTGATGCAATGATTTGTGATGCAATTACATACAATATACTAGATAGCGGGATTCATGAACAAATTCTTAAACATTCTGATCCTACTTTGAAATGAGTGTTACAAACTGCTGAACATCAGGACTCGTGATAGTTCTGTGGAAAACTTTTGAGGTTGCTCCCATTTTCAATGCAACACAAAGTGACAAATAGATATGGCCTCGCAACCAACTGCCACATGCAAACAGGCCACTGTGAGGAGGCCAGAGTAAACAAGTGTCAATGCATGTGTCTGCTGTGAAATCATGTCCCTGCTGCTTTTCCACACATAAGATACAACATTGCCCTTTGCGGAACGTGTCTTACTTTACTTGTGGAAAGCCAGGTCATGTACAGCCTGTGTGCCTGCAACAGAAAGATAACTCCACCCATGTTTGCTCTTGTAAGTGTGGAGCACCTTCTCATTCAGTGAATGTAGTTTTTTCTAGACCGTCTACCAGTATTAGTAACAAACAAATTCAGGATGTGACTTCACCCCACTCAAGTATTGTGTAACATCAGGCAGACAAACTGTTTGTGATCTTACTCATTGCTGGATGCTGTGTGCAACTTCAGATTGGCCCTGGCACTTCCATTACATTGCTCAATTGTGCCTCTTATAAACAACTGGGTTTGCCACAGATGACAAAATCTTGCATGCAACTTACTAGTATAACAGTCAGGACATTTCAGTGCTTGGTACATGTAGTTTGCCTGCCACATTCCAGTCTCACACCAGAAAAGAGACATTTACAATTTTGTGTTCACAAGACTGAAAATATTTTTGGGTTAGATTCATTTGATTTATTTGGTCATCATATTCAGAAGAATGTACTTTCTGTTTCTACTTTCAACTCAAAAGACAGTGTTACTCACTTGATTCAGGAATTTGTTGATTTATTTTCTGAAGGACTTGGCAGAGCAAATAATTTTGTGACGCATGTTACAAAGAAGGACAATGAGCAACCCAAGTTTTTTTGGACACATCCTGTCACTTGGGTACTTCGATACAAAGTTGCAATTGAACTTAAAGAATGGGTAGTGAACAGGATTCGCCCTTAGTATAGTAAATAAATAAATACAAAATAATCTTACCAAAGCCTTCTGGAGGACTTAGTCTTTGTACTGACTTTAAAACCACTGTGAATCCACAAACAATAATTGATACTTATCTGTTGCCTCACCTTGAGGAACTAATGGACAGGTTTGGTGCAGGCCGCTATTTTTCAAAAACTGATTTATCTGATGCATATTTGCAAATTCCACTAGATGATGAGTCTCAAAAAGTGTTCGCAATCAACACACATTTAGGGTTGTTCAAATTTTTGTGCTTACCCTCTGGCAGCACTTCCATGCCTGCCACACTCAAATGCTACTTAGAACAGCTTACTGCAAAAGTTCCATTCTGTTCAAATTACTTGGACAATATTGTGATGTCAGACCATACACTGGAGGAACATATCAGTAACCTTCATACACTTTTTCAAGTACTTGCAGAAGTGTCACCTGGACATATCTATCTTTTTTTCAGATTGAAATTTGGTACTTAGGCCCTGTTCTTAATAACCAAGGTTTTCATCCCCTTCACTCACATTTTCTGGGCAAACCGGACCTCCCAGCCCCGTGGAATGTGGCAGAACTACAGTCAGTTCTCAAGAAGTTGGCATACTACATTCAGTTTATACCCAATGCAGCCTTGATTATGGCTCCATTGCATCCTTCACATGGGAAGAATGTGTCTTTTGTTTGGACCACAGAGTGTCAGGATGCAAACCAGAAACTTAAAAAGCCTTGTTTAGTGACAGATAACTTTTTCATTTCAATTCCACTAAGCCTGTGGCTTTGGCAGTGGACAATTCTTCATACATAATTGGAGCTGTGCTCTCACACAGATTTGGTTCACAGGACAGGCCAATTGCTTTTGCTTCCAGGTTATTGACCAAGACACAATGTAACTGTTCTCAAATCAAGAAGGAAATGCTCACTATTATCTTTGGAATGACAGAGTTTCACCATTATCTGTTTGGTCAGAAGTTTTACCTAGTGACAGACTATAAGCCACTTCAGTCTTTGTTTCATCCATCCAAACCTGTTCTGCAGCACACGGCTCAGAAGCTGCAAAGTTGGCCCTTGTTACTGTCACAGTATCAGTATGAAATATTGTACTGGCACACACTGAAGCATGCAAAATGCTGATGCCTTTTCTTGCCTTGCTGTTGGTCCTGATTCTGAATTCGATGCTACTGCCGCATATAGTTGTCAGCTCAATGTGCAGGACATTTAACTTTTACAGACTTTTCCACTGAGCGACAGGAAAATTGCACAGGCCACAGAAGCAGATCCTGACTTGAGGCTGTTGTTGCACTGCATCTGTCCTGCTTCGTCTCATTCAATGAAGGACATTCAGAATTCTTTTGTGCATCGATATTTTGCTCTTTGGAATAGCCTCACCATCCAGCATGGTATGATTTTACTGCAACATGACTCTGGACAATGCCTTGTGCTTATTCCCAAAGTGTTGCCAAAAGATGTATTGTGACTGCTCCATCAAGGACAATGGGAATTACACACACAAACCAGTTAACTGTGTTGGCACTGTATGTACTTGGCCAGGCACGGACGCCCACATTGAACAGATGACATCACAGTGTTGCACTTGTGCTGAAACTCTATCAACCTCTCTGCAAATGTTTTCAGTTTGGCCAAAGTCTCAGTTGCCGTGACAGTGAGTGCATATAGACTTTTATGGTCCCTTTTGGAACATTCATTGGCCTATTGTTGTGAACTCTTTTAGCAAATATCCGTTTGCAGTGCCCATAAACTCAGCTCATTGGGTAGTACCATTCAGGCTTTGTCATCTGTGTTTTGCTTGAAAGGTTTTGAAGTGTTGGTTACAAAGAACAGGCCACAGTTTAAGATTCAGGCTTCTGAACAGTTTTGTAGAGCCAATGGTATCACTCAAATTACTGGTGCTCCTTTTCATCCTCACTTGATTGGCGCAGCTGAACAGTTTGTGCATATGTTCAAGCAACAGATGAATAAATATGTGCCTCCCACACACAGGACCAAGCAACGTATCACACCATCAACATATCACACCATCAATGGCAGAACTTCTACCTGGCCGGCACCACCACATGCTGCTCCAGTTGCTGCACCCACATCAGCACACAGCCCCCCGCACTCTCCACAAGTATCGCTTTGTGATTAATGATTATATTCTTTTCAGAGTTTTTCGTTGCACCAGTTGCTGGGAGAGAGAAACAATTCTTCAAAATTTAGGTGCTTCATGTACTTAATTCAAGCTCTTCCCGGGTCACCATCAGAACCAGATTCATGTTTGTCAGTTGTGAGATTCTTCCACAGATTCACGTCCTACCAGGATCTTTCAGCCGGTGCAGCTGCCCCTGGGTGCCTCTTCAGCACCAACTGCAGAACCAATCGCCTTTGCTGCCACAGCAGCTCAACTTCCCAGTGCTCGTCCCGATGCATGCCATGGACCAGGCACCATCATCATTCTAAAGCGTCAACTGCACACCAACCAGCACAGCACTGCGATACAGCATCGAGAAGGTGCTGACCCACGTGCCAATGGAAAAAGCGGGCAATGCCTCACCTCCAGGAAGACAGAGTTCAGCGCCCCCAGTTGATGCTGATTTAACCAACCAGCCATCACTGGTCAGCCTAATTTGGCCACAGTCTTCAAGAGCATCAATACTGAGTAATAGGAAGACAATACTTAGCCTGCATTCTGCGAGTGATAATAGTTAATAAATGTAATTGCAAGTAGGAGGCACACTAAGTTTTTCATTTAATCTTAACATGTTATGAACAGATGATTTTGGATTCCTGCCACCAGCCATCACAATTTCTCTCCTTCCCTGTTTGTGTTGGCGCTGACTCCCACAGAAGCAGACACAACAGAGGGAATAAGAAGAAAAAGAAGAGGAAGAAAGCATGGCGCCAATCAAAACTCAGCTTTTGAATCACTTTTCTCTGAATTCCCTACTTCTGTATCCTGATCAGATAGCTGTTCACCTGCAAGTTGTGCAAACATAGTTTGCAAACAAAAACCAAGCCCCTACCACGGCTATGCAAGCCAACCTCCTCCCTCTTGTATCCCAGGCAATGGACAATAAACTATTAATAGGTGGATACCTTTGCCAGTGTATGTATAAATATATTTATATTCTGAACATCTAAAATGTTTTCAATGGTCTCAAATACCTCACTTCCTTGTACATCTATCTACTGGAAAATTAACTCTCACATATACAGTTGTCATTCCAATTCTGATCTGATTAATTATACAAATGGACTGGTTATCATCTTCTTTTAGTATGACTGATGCACATTTATAAATTATTATGATGGATTGCTAAATTATTATGGTGGATTGCAAAGAACACTCTAATGATAAAGTAAAAATTGAATATCATAATACCTCACACCGAAGTTTAAGGCCTTGAAGTTCTTCTGGTTTGCAGTTGGCTTTGAGTCTCTGCAGCTCACTCAGTCTTTGTTGCTTACGATCTCCTGGAGGCACTGATGAGTCAACAAGGTTTCCGCTGTCACAGGTATCCGGTGCAGAAGTATTTGTGTCAGTGTCAGAAGTCGCTTGAGGCTGCTGATGCTGTTCTGAAGTTGGTGGTTGCGAAGTGCGAGGGCAGTGATTCTCACTGGGTTGTGTTTTTGGTGTGGACCCTTGTGCTTCCTGAAATGAAGGAGTTTTCTCAAAATAATTTTTTGCTTAATTAAATGCTAAAACTACATGTAATTAATTTTGTTAATGACATTCAAATATTTACTTTTCTACCAGAAAGCTTTTGACGTGGCCATGTTTAGCACATTTGTGACTTTAAATTGAAAAAAGACATTTATCTGCTTTTGTCCAATTAAAATTCTACTTCTCATAATAAGAATTCCTGAATCAATCAAAACATTTTTCCCCCAAATTACAATTGTGTGCTAGACTGTGACTTAATCTGGAAACCCCTGTCTTTAGCAGGCAGTGTGCTCTCAATTACATTATCTTATCTCCTTTAAGGAACTAGTGGCACATCAAGACAGCCTTTGTGCACCGTAGAAAGTAAATAGAGAAACAACGGACTAGTTGAAACTTTAAGTTGGCCACAAGGCAAGCATGACGAACTTAACTGGTAAGGCAGGGGTTCTGGGTTCAGTTCCATTTTTAACCTGTCACAGAAATTTTAGCAATAGTGCATATACAACACAGAATAAAAGATGTTTTCTCAAAATCAAGAAACATTGGTAATGTCGGCATGAAGAGCTTTTCCTATTTTGGTTGCTATTTGTGTAGCATGGGCTAAAAAAGTGGAAGATAAATAGAATTTTACAAATGTCCTTGCCTGTGGCTGTCTGTCATGTTCAGTATATGGTCCTCTCCTAAACAGCACACGAGCAAGGTCTCGAGGTCCCGAAGGTGACAGTGCAGTGCGATAAGCTGTTGACTCACTCCACACTTCAATGTCAGTGTTTCCCTGACTGGATTCTCCTGATTCACCACTTCCAACTTCTTGTGTCATTAGTACCTCACATCGCATGATGTCACAATAATCAGCTAGGCATACTGCATCTTCAGCCTGTTTGGAATCTTTGCATTAGATTACATATAAAACATTCTTAAAGAAAAAAATTTTAAAATTTCCCCCAGAAAAAAGCTGATACATTTTCCAGAAATGAAAAAAGCTTAATTAAAAGGACAGATTTTCCCCCAAACTTAACTGAAAGTAAATCAACTTCCAAAATGCAAAACCACTCAAACAAATTGACCAATAACTGATTGACAATCAATTAGGTTCTTTGATATCTGTGCCAATAAGTAAGTCAAATCAGTGGTACATATAAATTTCATACTTTAGAGGTTATCTATCCTGACCATCTAATTTATTTGGTGCCAGTAACATATCTTTGCAAAGTCTCTCATATGTTGTGACTTAGTATGGTGGACATATTAGGTATGAGAGGGTGCTGAAAAATAATGCCTCAGAAGTTTTTACTTGAAAACTTTGAAGTTTTTAGAATAAAACAAACATTATTAAGATTCTACATCTTTATTCTGCATGTCTGCAAATTTATTTCTCAATATAGTGACCTTGGTGACATATATAAATTTCTCCAGAGACGCCAGTCAGTTGATACCACTATTGTAGAATGTTTGGCTTCACTGACAGAGCCACAACCTCACCTCTGCTTGCACTGCTTCATCACTATTAAAGTTAAATCCTCAAAGGTGTCCTTTAAGTTTTGGAAACAGATGAAAATCAGATTGGGCCAAGTTGGGAATGTATAAGGATGATTGATGACAGTGAACCCAGGGTGTGAGATTGTTGCAGATGTCATAGCACTTGTGTGTGATCTAGCATTGTCAAGCTGAAGGAGAGGAAGCTCTGGGTGTCAAAGAACTCTCTGAATTTTGAACTTGATTACAGCATTCTGTCTCTCATGCACCAGCATAGTTATGTTACACACTTCCATGTTACACACTAAAATTTGTGCCATCTAGCAGCAGAGGGCTGCAAATATGTAAACTCCAAGAATAAAGATGTAGAATGTCAGTAACATTGTTTTAAAGCTTTAAGAGTTTTCAAATAAAAAATTCAGAGGCTTTATTTGTCAACATCCTCTCACACAAAACAATGGGAAAACTGTGCAGATGCTGTTGGAAGAATAGGAAGCAATATGGAACACGCTTTACTATAATCCTTTGATGCCAGTTATTCACGTAGAAGGCACTTTTAGCTGACTTTGTTGTCAAAAACGTATGCAAAGAGAAAGCAGAGGGAAACTGAAGCTGAAAATAATGCATCATCATTTGGTCCCCACTGAAGTGAATTGTGTGCATCACAGACTGACTGATGAGTGACCTTAGAACTCATTGTTTCATCAACTGGAAAATGACATACTCATTCATGATTGGATAACATGAAGATCATTGCTGTCTTTCATCCACTGCTGGATATAGGCCTCTTTCAGACTTCTACATGCATTACTATCTTTAGCTTTTTGCATCCATGTTTGCCCTGTTAGTTTCTTTATGTTGTCAATCCATCTTCCCTTAGATCATCCCCCAGGTCCTTTCTTAACACAGGGAATCTAACACAGAACCAGCTTTGTCCATTTCTCATCATTTCATCTTGCTATATGCCCAGCACACCTCCAGTTCAGTTTAGTAATACTCACTATCATGTTCTCAACTTTCATCTCTTCTCTTATCCGTTTGTCTTTCTGATGCTTCTTATTATTCCCCACCATGCATCTTGCCATTACTCATAAAGTAACCCTCAGTTTTTGAACTGTTTGTCACTTGAATGTCTATGTTTCAATTATGTAAGTAAATACTGGCTGTATACATGGTATAGACATTCCACTTTTGGCACACTAGAAATTTATTTCCAAATGCAGCATTCCTTTTCACATATGAAGTCCTGGTCATAATTACCCTCCTGTTAATTTCTCTCTGAGTGTCCACCTACATGCACATCAACACTTTGCAGTTTGAAACAACTGTGTAGTGCATCACAGAAGGTATTGTCAACTGTACAAGTTACTGGAGCTGCTTCCTGTTCCATTCACATACAGGGCATGGAAAGAATGGTTACTTAAACACCTCTATGTGAGCTGTAACTAGTTTAACCTTGTCTTCAGGGTCACACACACACACACACACACACACACACACACACACACACACACACACACACTCTGAATGGCTGTCGCTGTCCTTTCAGAGCAATGTGATGTCACTGCAATGAGTAGTGAACACAGGTGGGGTGAGTAGTGGGGTCCAGAAGAGATGTGCGGTGGGGAGGGGGGAGGGACAGCAGGTTAGGGATGAGAGAAGATGTTGTAGTGTTGCCTGTAGTAATGTGCTGAGATGTGGTGGGGACAGGATGATGTGCTGCTAGATGCAGTGTTTGGAGAGTTGTGTTGGGGAGGTGGTGGCGATGGAGCAGGGGGAGGGGGGCGGGGGGTTAGGAAAAAAGTGAAAATAGCCTTGCAGAGGGGATGGGAGGAAAGAACGCATGTATGAGACTGGAATGAAAGCAGAGTAGGGAATAGAGGCAGATGGGGTACAGGGTCTGGTGAAGGTAGAGGCCCGGGGGATTGTGGGAACAAAGACCTGTGCAGTTTGGAAAAGCTAGTGTTGCTAGAAAGAACCCAGATGGCATGGTATGAAAAGCAGTCATTTAAATCTAGTAGACCACACTGTGCATCATGCTAAGCAAAAGGTTGGTCCAGCTGTCACTTTTAAAATGTGCCTGTCTGCTGCTCACTGCCTCCTCCATGAGCTCACTGCCTCCTTCATCTGGTGAATAGCAATTTATCCAATTCATGTAGTTTTTCAAATTTGGATTTTCCATTGTTTGGGTTTTAATATGTTCCTTGGCTTATCACTTAAGGTTGGTTCTTGAAACTTTACAAGTGGACTTTCACAGGATAATTTGCATCTGTCTTCCTTCAAACTATGCAAGTCGGGTTTCACAGGTTAGTTTACACCTATATTCAGGTGTCTGCCAGTTCAGTTTTTCAACATCCCCAAGGTATTCTTCCATGAGTCAAACAAACCAGTGACAATTTTTGCTGTCCTTCTTTGTATATGCTCAATACCCCAAAGTTGGTTCGGGTTCTACACACATGGGCAATATTGTAGGATGAGTCTGCCTGTTTCTTTAAGTTGACTTTAGTACACAATATTGTCATGTGCTTCTACACTGATATTTACTTCTTGCTGTTTGCATAGAAATTGCACATTATTTTCACCTTACTGTAATTATTCTTCAGGCCTTTATTATACTAGATTCGCCATTCATTTATTTGTATTCTTCCTTCATCTTAGCTTAACTGACTCGAGATCTATTGCAGCAAATACTTTTGGTAAACTGGAGTCACCTTGCCTAACTCCATTTACAATTTTTAAAGTTGCTCTCTTTTGGTGTAACTTAATGAAAGCTGTTGTCTTGTTGTGTATATTCTTCAACAACTTGATGCAGCTAGATTCTATTCCTTAGTTCTGGAGTAATACAAGAATAGATTTAACTCTTCAAGTGTCAAACCTTTCTCATAGTCCATAAACCCTATACTAAGTCATTATATTGTCTAATGTATGGTATAAACCACCTATTTCAACGAAAATAATCAGTTTTTGAAAGTATAATGTAATTGGATCGACAAAAAAATCTACTTACCAAGTGGCAGCAGGAGAAAACACATAAAAATGTTAAGGAGATCTGCAAGCTTTTGGAGCCAATGGCTCCTTCTTTTGGCAGTACAGTTGAAGGATAAGGAAGAAGTTTGGAGGAAAAGGACAGTGAGATTTAGAAAATGGGGGAGTTAGGGAGAAGTCAACCAGAGCCCCAGGTCAGGTGAGATGTGCCAGACAGGATGAGAAGGAGAGACAAATTGTTGTGGACTGTGCCAGCCAATATTTGAAAACATGAGTGCTTCAAGGTGGAAGGTAGGGTAACAAAGAAGAGAGATTACTGGCCAAATATTATCCAAAAGTTAGTAAGAGGGAAAAGTGAAGTATATTATATGTAATAGACAGGTGGGGTAGGGGGCAGAGAAAAAACAGACATGTCAAAAAATAAAAGATGTAGGAAACTTAAAGGAAGCACACAGAAAGGAATAGTTACTGAAAAGAAATGCTGAGACTGAAGAAATTAATGTAAATTATGGCCATGTGAGTGGTGAGAAACAAGGACATCTTGTAATGCCAGTTTCCACTAGTCACATTAGTATGAAGTATTAGATATAGGAAGGCTTCAATGAAAATTTTACCATATTAATTTGGTTTTTGTGCCTATTGTCAAAATGCTTGTCTAGAAAACGTTCTTCATAAAATGATTTCCCACATATTCCACATGTCCACTGAGAAGACCGATGTTGCTGTTTGGCAGACTGTTGAGGCCAATATATGTCTCTCACAGGATGAAAGGGACACTCGAGAGGAATTGAGACTTGATACTTCTCCAGCACTGGTATCCATTTCTGTAAAAAAAGAAAAAGTGTGAACTGTGACACATTGTTTTATAAATCACTTTCTGTAAAACCCAGCACACGGGTATGAGGGAAGAATCAAAGCAAGATAAATAATGATAAAAATAATGAAGTAATATAAAGTAGTTGTATATTTTATGCTGAGTATTATCAATAATGCCACTATGTTTATGATAATTTAATTCAGAGGTTTAGTTTCATTTTCTTAATTTTATACTTAAACTTGCTGCAGATGAATGTCTAATATAAATCATAGGATATCCAACTGAATCTTGGGGGACTCCATTCTGAGATTAGTGATGCAGTTTGCTAATAAGACCCTTTGCTTTTTTTATGAAGTTATGACACTATCGGCCGAATAGGGATGTAATTAAAGCTAAAAATTTTAGATTCCTACTCAGAATGTTATGTTCAAAAAACTCAAAGACTTTGACATAGTAAGAGAAATCATATACTTTTCTTTTTTAAGTCTAGCAAGACTTTATTTGGTAGAACACTTGTATCTTTCTATCCATAGAATTATTCATGTGACCTAAATGGAAGGTCTGCTAAAAATTGCACTTGGAAACATGAGGCAATGTTCAGTTGTAAGCTATTTTCTTTATTATTTTTGATTTGATAAAGATATAAAATGATTTTATAATAGGGGATTATTTGCCTTGGATGTCACTGCTGCTTTCTCAGGAAATATGCCAATGGCAATTTACTTATTTTTATTTTATATACAAATTCTGTTTATCCATTTGTGTATGTGTAACATTAGAAAGTGGAATGAGTGAATGTGTTGAAGTTTATCCCAAACAAAGAAACAAAACAAAACAAAAATAATACATGAAAACACTTGGGGAAAATTCCAAAAGCATGTTTAAGGTCAGTTTTCAGATGCAACAGTTTGTGTCATATCCCTCAGTTTTTTATTATATTTAATAATTAAACTCATGCAAAGCTCGATTATTCACTTTTGGTCTCTTGTTTTAAATAAATATTAAATGCATTGTCACTGCATGTAGTAAGCTTGATGAAGAACCTTTACTTACCTTTTGAACAACCTTCCGCACAACAGATGCGTGATCGCGTGGACATGATATCTTAAACACAGTAGGGCCAGGCCATGGTATTAATGCCAGCACGACAAGCGTGGTTACCTGAAATTAATGCAACCACAGTAGTGTGCAGATCCTTATACAGGTATATTTTAATTTATAGAAAGAAGAAGAGCCAAAATTAAAATTCAGAAGAAATATTGTAATACAGAAAGCAACAGATGCATTTCTATGCCATACAATAAAAGATAAAAGTCATTTAATAGCTAGGAGATTAGAGGGTTCAAATTACTTAACAAGATTTCTCTACTTATACATGACCTCTCTGTGCACATTTTTAAGCAAACGTTATACGAATGGTTAATCACTCACTCATTATGTGAGTAGTATGAATTTTTTATTACTCCTGTGTCATACTGTATTTTTGTTTATCCTAATACCTACACTTATTTTACATAGAGAAATTTCATATTCTAACAATATATACAGGGTGGTCAGAAATTCCCATTACAGACTTCTAGGACATGTAGAGGGTAGTGAGTGTAGAACATTTTGAGTAGGAACCCATGTCTGGAATCGTATCGTTTCCATTCTATGACAGTGTCAATTAAGATGTGCACCTCATCAGCATCTGCTCAGGGCAAGAGAAACATCTCAGTGTTCCCTGTCCTGGTGTGCAACAGTGCAGACACAATGACATGTACTACATCAAACGATCCCCAGATGTCAGTTATTATCTGCTTTGCTGTGAGACCGAGTCAATACTGGTGCATCACCGATAGAGGAAAGGTAATAGACGAGCTGCTAGTCAGCTGCATCATGAACGTTTTCCACACCGTCACACTCCATCAAAGAAACTGTTTGCCCAAGTTACACAATGGCTACGAGAAACGGGTACCTTCACCGTGAGGAGGCAGGACTGTGGCGCTCCACGGCGACACCGCACTTCCAAATTTGAAGAAGGTGTACTGCGTTGCATTGAAGATAGCCCATCAACGAGTTCACAAACAATTGCACGTGCAATGGCTGTTAGTCACAGTACTGTCTTGGATGCCCTGCGTGAGCAACAACTACATCCGTACCACTTCCAAAGGGTGCACGCTATGGGTCCAGCACACTTTACACAATGCATCGCCTTCTGCACCTGGTTCCTGCACCTTTGCATTGACATGCCCCTGTTTCCACGTCAAGTTCTCTACACAGATGAATGTAAGTTCACAAGGGATTGTGTTCTGAATGCTCGAAATAGCCATGTCTAGGCAGACGAAAACCCTCATGCCATGCGTGTTCAGGGATTTCAAGACAGGTTTGGAATTAACATATGGGTAGGTATTCTGGACGGTCATGTGATTGGACCACACCTCCTTCCAACCAAGCTCATGGGTCCCGCATATTTTGTCTTCCTACGATACATAATGGACCAGTTCTTGGAAGCTGTGCCATTGAATGTCTGTAAGGAAATGTGGTTTCAGCATGATGGAGCACCACCTCACTATTCACTGGCTGTCCAGAGACAACGCAACAGATGGTATGGTGAAAGATGGACAGGCCGTGGTGCTCCAACTGCGTGGCTGCCACGTTCGCCAGATTTAACCCCTATGGACTACTTCTTGTGGGGTCATATGAAGAGCCTAATGTGTGAGACACCTGTAGAGACAGAGGAAGATCTGTTGGCATGAGTTCTGGCTGCTGCACAAGACATTTAAGAGACACCAAGTGGGATGGAGAGAGTGTACCAGAACATGCTTCGGAGATACAATGTGTGTAACAACATTGGTGGTTGCCACATCGAGCCACTGTTGTAATGCATCGGTACGTTGTGGCTGGTGCCGTAGATGCTAGGTTCTTGTCGTTGTCGACTAAAGTAAACCATAAGATGTGAGTTGTAATTAAAATACATAAGTAATAATGGAACGAGTCAATATTCTTTTCAAATCGATTGCAACAAATGTACTGTGTCGTGCCTAAGTGTGGATGAGATAATCATCTGCACTGAAACTGTCATGGAACGGAAACAATAAGTTTCTGTACATGGGTTCCTATTCAAAATGTTATGTACTCACTACCCTCTATATGACCTAGAAGTTTGCAATGGGAATTTCCGACCACCCTGTATGATTCAGTCCCCCCTATGAACCATGCACCTTGTCGTTGGTTGGGAGGCTTGCGTGCCTCAGCGATACAGATTGCCATAACATAGGTGCAACCACAACAGAGGGTTATCTGTTGAGAGGCCAGACAAATGTGTGGTTCCTGAAGAAGGGCAGCAGCCTTTTCAGTAGTTGCAGGGGCAGCAGTCTGGACGATTGACTGATCTGGCCTTGTAACATTAACCAAAACAGCCTTGCTTGCAGCTATAATTTTTCCCAAGGCATGCAGCTTTACTGTATGGTTAAATGATGATGGCATCCTCTTGGATAAAATATTCCGGAGGTAAAATAGTCCCCTGTTTGGATTTCTGGGCAGGGACTACTCAGGAGGACATCGTTATCAGGAGAAACAAAACTGGGGTTCTACGGATCAGAGCATGGAGTATCAGGTCCCTTAATCGGGCAGGTAGGTTAGAACATTTAAAAAGGTAAATGGATATGTTAAACTGGATACAAGGTTATAAATACAAAATCAAATAGGGGTAGTGCAGGAGCAGGTTTAATAATGAATAAAAATAATAGACGGGTAAGCTACTACAAACAGCATAGTGAGCACATTATTGTAGCCAAGATAGAAGCCCACACTTACCACAGTAGTACAAGTTTATATGCCAACTAGCTCTGCAGACAACTATGAGATTGAAGAAATTTATGATGAGATATAAGAAATTATTCAGATAGTGAAGGGGGATGAAAATTTAATAGTCATGGGAGACTGGAATTCGATAGTAGGAAAATGAAGAGAAGGAAACATAGTAGGTGAGTATGGAATGGGGATAAGACATGAAAGAGGAAGCTGTCTGGTAGAATTTTGCACAGAGCATAACTTAATCATAGCTAACACTTGCTTTAAGAATCATGAAAGGAGGTTGTATATGTGGAAGAGGCCTGGAGATACTGGAAAGTTTCAGATAGATTACAGAATGGTACGATAGAGATTTAGGAACCAGGTTTTAAATTGTAAGACGTTTCCAGGGGCAGATGTGGATTCTCACCACAATCTATTGATTATGAACTGTAGATTAAAATGGAAGAAACTGCAAAATGGTGAGAATTTTAAAGAGATGGGACCTGGATAAACTGAAAGAACCAGAGGTTATAGAGAGTTTCAGAGAGAGCATTAGGGAACGATCGACAAGAACAGGGGTAAAAAATACAGTAGAAGAAGGATGGATAGGTTTGAGAGATAAAATAGTGAAGGCTCGGAGGAGCAAGCAGGTAAAAAGATGAGGGCTAGTAGAAGTCCTTGGGTAACAGAAGAGATATTGAATTTAATTGATCAAAGGAGAAAATATAAAAATACAGTAAATGAAGCAGGCAAAAAGAAATGCAAATGTCTCAAAAATGAGATCGACAGAAAGTGCAAAATGGTGAAGCAGGGATGGCTAGAGGACAAATGTAAGGATGTAGAGGCATATATCAGTAGGGGTAAGAAGATACTGCCTACAGGAAAATTAAAGATACCTTTGGAGAAAGAGAACCACTTGTATGAATATCAAGAGCTCAGATGGAAAACCAGTTCAAAGTAACGAAGGGAAAGCAGAAAGGTAGAAAGAGTATATAGAGGGTCTATACAAGAGCGATGTACTTGAATGCAATGGAAATGGAAGACGATGTAGGTGAAGATGAAATGGGAGATATGACACTGCGTGAAGAATTTGACAGAGCACTGAAGGCCCTAAGTTGAAACAAGGCCCCAGGAGTAGACAATATTCCATTAAAACTACTGATAGCCTTAGGAGGGCCAGCCCTGACAAAACTCTACCATCTGGTGAGCAAGATGTATGAGACACGTGAAATACCCCCAGGCTTCAGTAAGAATATAATAATTCCAGTCTCAAAGAATTCCAGAAACATCAGTTTAATAAGTCATGATTGCAAAATACTGACATGAATTCTTTACAGACAAATGGAAAAACTGGTAGGAGCTGACCTTGGGGAATATCGGTTTGGATTCCGTAAAAATGTTGGAACACATGAGGCAATACTGACCCTACGATTTATCTTAGAAGATAGATTAAGGTAAGGCAAACCTACATTTCTAGCATTTATAGACATAGAGAAAGCTTTTGACAATGTTGACTGGAATACTCTCTTTCAAATTCTGAAGGTGGCAGGGGTCAAACACATGGAGCGAAGGGCTATTTACAATTTGTACAGAAACCAGATGGCCGAGAGGCATGAAAGGGAAGCAGTGGCTGGGAAGGGAGTGAGACAGGGTTGTAGCCTATCCCCAATGTTAATCAGTCTATACATTGAGCAAGCAGTAAAGGAAACAAAATAAAAATTCAAAGTAGGTATTAAAATCCTTGGAGAAGAAATAAAAACTTTGAGGTTTTCCAGTGACATTGTAATTCTATCAGAGAAAGTAAAGGACCTGGAAGAGCAGTTGATTGGAATGGACAGTGCCTTGAAAGGAGGCTATAAGATGAACATCAACAAAAGCTAAAAGAGGATAATGGAATGTAGTCAAACTAAATCAGGTGGTGCTGAGGGAATTAGATTAGCAAATGAGATACTTAAAGTAGTAGATAACTTTTGCTATTTGGGGAGGAAAATAACTGATGATGGTCAAAATAGGTAGGATATAAAATGTAGTCTAGCAATGGAAAGAAAAGCATTTCTGAAGAAGAGAAATTTGTTAATGAGTATAGATTTAAGTGTCAGGAATTCTTTTCTCAAAGTATTTGTAGGGAGCGTAGCCATGTATGAATGTGAAATGTGGACAATAAATAGTTTAAATGTGGTGCTACAGAAGAATGTTGAAGATTTGATGCATAGATCTTGTTACTAATGAGGAAGAACTGAATAGAATTGGGGAGAAGAAGAACCTGTGGCATAACTTGTCTAGTAGAAGGGATCGGTTGGTAGGACATGTTCTGAGGCATCAAGGGATCACAAATTTAATATTGGAGGGCAGTGTGGAGGGTAAAAATCGTAGAGGGAGACCAAGAGAGGAACACACTGAGCAGATTCAGAAAGATGTAGGGTGCAGTTGGAAATGAAGAAGCTTGCACAGGATATAGTCTCTGGACCGAAGACCACAACAACAACAACAACAACAGCATATGATTCAGTATACAGACGATTCAAAAATGTAAAATGGTAGCCTTTTATTAAAGTATTTATTTATTTATTTTGATCCATCTTTGAGCATTTTTATGCAATTGATGTCATCACAGGGAGTTTACATGTATTGTACAAATACATTTTGTTGACACAGTTAAAATACACATACTAATAATAATACACGGCACTTAAAATATACTCTAGAGAACAATTTCCTAAATTTACAGTACATAAAAAATAATATGCTGAAATATCAAATGAACTATTGCTGTACTAAGATATATACAAAATAGTATCTCAGGTCATCCACAGAACAGTTTTGAAATTCTGAAATGCTGTAGAAAACCTTTTCTTTCAGTTTTTGTTTTAAAATCATTAAGTGAGACATAATGCATCTTTAAAGATAAAGTATTAAATAATTTTATGCCCATGCATTCATAATTAGACTGTTTTTTCTTTAAATTAACTGTGGGCACATCCATCCATTTCATTTACCTAGTTCTATATTGGTGTATAGCTTCCCTTAAGATGTAGTTGTTTAAATTTTCTTTAAACTTTAGTAGGCAACAGTACATAAAAAGTGGTGGAACTGTCAATACTTTGAAGTCTTTAAAAAGTGGTCTGCAGGAGGTTTTAGAGTTTGTGACTCCAAAAATAGACCTAATAGCCTTTTTTTGCCACATGAAAATGTTTTTGGCCGCTGCGGAATTACTCCATAAAATGATACCATATTGCAGATGGCAATGAAAGAAAGCATAGTAGAAGTTAGGTAACAGAGGTGTTGTTACATACGTCTATCATTTAGTCAGTCAAAGGTAACATGGGAGACCTTTCTGCAGACATGGTCTGTGTGTTTGTCCCAAGTTAATTTGGTATCAAGGTATATACCAAATAGCTTAAGCGCTGAGCGCTCAGTTTCACTGCTCAATAAACTGAAAATGGTGTTCACTGTTCTTTTCATAGCTGACAGATAGCTCATTGGCTTTGAAGTACTTTTTGTAGGCATCAAATTGATTAGTAACATGTCAGCTCTTGTCAGTGTACCAGAAGCTGGTATACAAGCCACCATGAGCATTTGGGTTAGGGAAAACTATATTTAGTATGAAAATACTGCATCTTGTTAGAAATAGATCAAGCTCTTCGAGCAAAACAGGGAAACTTCAAATTCTGACCAATCCCAGCTCCTGCTGAACTTCGTTACACATGTCGGTAGTTTAGTCAATAAAAATGTAATATGTGAGAGCTATCTGTGTACGTGGTCTGACTGTTTGTCCCAAGTTAATTTGTAACCAAGGTATACACCAAGTAACTCAACAGTTAAGCACTCAGTTTCAGTACTGGATAAACTGAAAATGATGTTTATTGTCTTTTCATAGTTGATGGATAGCTCATTGACTTCTTTGAAGTAGTGATTGTAGAAATGGAATTGATGAGTAACATGTCAGCTCTTGTCAGTGTAACAGAAGCTGCTACACAAGACACAGTCAGCATTTAAGCGTGTGGGGGAAAACAATATTTAGTTTTAAAATACTGCATTTTGTTAGAAATAAGTCCAGCTCTCCCAACAAATCAAGGAATATTCAAATTCTGACCAGTTCCAACTTCTGCTGAGATTGGTCAAATCAAACTGGAATACCATGTAATGCTGAACATCGAGAAGATGTAAGTTTTAAGTCCTGGAGTAGTTCATATTGATATCCTTATAACAGAAAATTAATTGCAACCTTCATAAGGTAACAAACAAAGCAGGAAGCAAAACAAATTTTATTGTGATCCATCTAAAAGTGCAAAACCTTAGAAATTAACTTGAAATATTGCAGATATTTGTAAACGATCACCTGCCACTTTTCTTAGTAATAATACAACATGGACTTAAGTCATTATTTACTACCTTAGATTAGAGTAGATCAGGGCCAGTTTGATGCTCAAGTGATGCAAGCTGCCACCTGGGCTGCCAAGCTGAGAGGTATCACAACTGTAAGATTTCTGTACAGAATGTGTTGTAATTAGTAGCAACTGCTTGGGGCACCAAGCTAAGAGGGGCACCACGAGCAGCCAAGTGCAAGATTTGTATATATTGCATATCACAATTAGTTGTGAAAACTGACTTTGGTGAAAGCATACAAGTGGGAATTGGGGGATGTCAAATGATAAGTCGCTTGTGTGGAAAAATGTTCTCAAACCGACCAGGGATTAAACTGAATAAGATACAGCTTTTGTTCCATAGTTCCACAGTAAGGAGGTCATCAAAGATGTAGAACATCTCATCAAACAAGAATAAATAATAAATATTTACAGAACATGAAATAGGCTTGTGTTTCTTCTGTAGATCATAGATTAAATGGCGCTATGGATGTGGAATAAGTCAAAAGTCTTAAACATATTTTCATTTAAGAAACAATAAAAAAATTATCTTATAACTTGTACTTAAATGTATAGGTTAGCTATAACTAAACTTCCACTGCTTGAGCCAGTGTAGATGGAAAACAATGATGCACTGACGGATTATCAATAGTAGTGTTAGTGTCATGGTATCCTGTTAGACACTAGTACTGGTACACTGACATGGTGTTGAAATTTAAACATCAGTGTGTGTTTCGGTTGCAGAAAGACAACATAGATCTAGAAAAGGTGAGCAGAACCTTGCCTGTTTTATCACAACAGCAATAGTGCTGCTGCTCTTCATGAGTATCGACAAATTAGGGGAATACAGAGAGGTTCTCTTTCTGAAGTGGGCTTGAAGAACATGATTTGGAAATTCAAATTAAGTGGTGATTTGGGAATTGCTCCTGAGAGAGGCCGACAACTAATTGCACCACAAATTGTAGAAGAAGTTACTTTTGCCGTGGCTGAGAATTCTGGATGTGATGTGCAATCTTCGAGAAGTGCACAAGCTGTGTCATGATAGCTGAACACTCCATGGTCCACTGTTTGAAAAGTGCTGTGAACAACTATGAATGATATCCATACAAACTTCATATTATTCACCATCTTTTGCCACATGGTGCAGACATTCAAGTAGACTTTGCTCTTACATTTCTTGCAAGGTTTGAAGTTGCCAACATATGGCCTTGGAACATTTTGTGGTGTGATAAAGCACGCTTTATGCTCAATGGTGCAGTGAACACTCACAGTTGTCACATTTGGGGTTCATCACCATTAATGAATGTTCATGAAGTTGTCCTGCACAGTAAATGCATCACTGTGTGGTGTTGTTTCATGGTACGGTTCATGATTGGTGCAATTTTCTTTGAAGAACTCTGGCACCTAGGACATGCAAATCAAAACGATTTACAGTGATGGTGTTATGAATTGAGCAAATGTGTTGAAGTGGTGTAGGAAGTTTAGTGGATGCAGCACATGTGTTCATGATGAACAGAGGAATTGAAAACCTTCCATTTTGACTGATGTGTTGGTGCAACAAATCGAGGAAACTGTTCATGAAGATCATCGATTGACAGTGGATGAAATTTGTGTGGTGTTTTCACAGCTCTCCAGAACTCCCTCGTATGAGACACTCGCAGAAACACTGGGATACCAGAAACAGCGCACAAGATGGTTCCCAAAACGGCTCACAGAGCAGCACAAGAAAAATCTGCAGTTGTGCCAGCGAGTTTCTTGAATGACTTGAACTGGAAGGTGAGGACTGTCTGAGCTGTATTGTGATTAGAGATGAAATTGGGTGTCTCATCACAAGCCTGAGACAAAATGACAGCCGGCCAGGGTGGCCAAGCGGTTCTAGGCGCTACAGTGGGGAACTGCACGACCGCTACAGTCGCAGGTTCGAATCCTGCCTCGGACATAGATGTGTATGATGTCCTTAGGTTAGTTAGGTTTAATTAGTTCTAAGTTCTAGGGGACTGATGACCTTAGAAGTTAAGTCACATAGTGCTCAGAGCCATTTGAACCATTTTTGAACAAAATGACAGTGGCATCACCCCAATTCCTCATCAGCCAACAAATTCAAAACCAAAATTTTGGGCAAAATAAAATCATGGCCTCAGTGTTCTGAGACTGAAAATGCATCATTGTGGTCGAATTTCTGCCTCAAGAGGGGACCTTCAATGCACAACAGTATTGTGATGCCTAAAAAACTCACGAGGCCCATTGAAAACAAAAGGAGGGGATTGCTGATGAGAGGAGTATGCTCGTTGCACGCGAACGTCTGTCCTCACACAGCCTTAGCCTCCAAGATACTCTTGGACTCATTTGGTTGGTATATTCTGAACCATCGCTACGTTCCTCTGACTTGGCACGTTCCGATTATCATCTTTTCATCTCCCTGAAGGCACACATGAGTGGTATTAAATCTTCAACCAACAAGCAGCTGCAGAAAGAGTTTCTGAATTTGGGTGGAAGAATTCTTTGAGGAAGTCAGAAAGAAGCTTGCGCCACAGCTCATCACATGCACTAAATGGGACTGTGATTATGTGGAAAAATAATCAACAATATCCTGTAATTTTTTTCAAACACACTTTTCCTAAAAAAAAAAAAAAAAAAAAAAAAAAAAAAAATGTAAAAACCTAGTGCAGTTTCTTTCTGAATATGCCTCGTATGATACATCTTTTACTAAACTTATAACTCTAGAAATTAATTTAAATTGCTTACAGTGAGGTTTATGAGGAATTGTTTCAATTTCCTCTTAAATGCATGAGGGTTGTCAGCAACCTTTTTTATATTCTGTGGTAGCTTATTGTAAATTCCATCCTGGATAACTCCTTTTTATACTATAATGAGAGATGCTGTTTTATTGTGAAGGCTTTGTTTCTGCTTGTGTCATGATTGTGAATATCACAGTTATTTTGGAAATGTTTTTTTGTTGTTGATTACAAATATCATCAAAGTGTAGATGTACTGACTTGTGAGTGTCAATATCCCAAGTGTTTTCAATAGGTGTCTGCAGGATGTTTGATCTGAAACACCACAGATCAACCTCACAGCTCATTTTTGTATTTTAAGAACTTTTTCCACTTTTACAGAATTTCCCCAGAATATTACACCATATGAGATCGGAGAGTGGAAATATGCAAAATGTGATAATATTATTGTTTTCCTGTCAACATATGGTGAAATAGCTCTTAGTGCAAAGCATGGTGAGCTTAGTTTCTTGAGTTGATAATCAATGTGTTCATTCCATCTCAATTTATTTTCCTTATGCATCCCTACAAATCTTACAAGTGAAGTTCCATTTATTTTCTGACCATTAACATCTATTTCAAGAGCTGCAGGTTGTTATTTACTGTCTGAAACTGCATTAACTTTGTTTTTGAGAGGTTTAATGATAGACTATTTGCTGTGAACCATTTAAATACCAGTACTTGTTTTATTGCACTGAGGATTTCATTCCCTTGATTAAGATACTTGAATCATCAGCAAACATTACTATATTTGCATTCTTATTTTCTGAAGCTGATAGGATATTGATGCACATGAAGATCAGGGGTCCAAGGAATGGCACTTGTCGAACACCACTTTATAATAGTTCCACACATTGATTTTATTGTTTCATTTGCACCTGTTAGGGCAACTCTTCGTTTTCTGTTAGGTACGTAGGATTCTAGCCAAGCTAATGGTTGGTCTTTGATGCCAAGCTAATGGTTGGTCTTTGATGCTTTGGTGTGGAAGATTTTGTACTGATATGTTACGTTTTACACAGTCAAAAGCTTTATCGAGGTCACAGAATACCTTCATTGCAGTTCATGTAAGATTTCTTTTGTGAGAGTCAATGTTGCTCCCTCCGTGCAGAGCTCCTTGTGGAAACCAAACTGGGATGCTGACAATGACCCATTTTGTGTAAGGTGCTCATATAGCCTGTTGTGCATCACTCTCTCAAACATTTTTGAAAGGATTGGCAGCAGAGAGATAGGTCTATAGTTAGATATGTCTCTCACCATCCTTGAGTATTGGCTGTAGCACGTTTAAACCCTGTTACGAAATAGCCCAGTTTTCAGAGACTGGTTATATAAGTTGCTGATTGCTCTTCGGGAATTTAATTTCATTATTCTATCGTAAAAAAAAAGTAAATGAAATGAGTAATGGTTTTTGTTGACTGTAGTTCCACTAATTAAAATATCTACGTTGTATTTCTTACTTGGTTTGTCACAAGTAAAATGTAGCGCCTTTATGTTAATGACACAACATAAACTTTCTTATTGACACTTAGAATCCTCAGTTTCCTGGTATGGCATTTAGAAAGATGGTAATATGTTATTTATTTTTTAATTCGTCTCATTTTTTTCCAGTGATGATAAGTCACCATAATTCTCCCTTCTCTATTTTTTCGATATCAATTAGTTATGTTCAAAAAGAGAGAGATGGTTTTTTGAGTCTCATTACAAATGTGAGATCAGCCACTCAGAGGACTTCCACTCTTCATATGTTTTTTCTTCGTGTTTCGAACTCATTTTAGTACATAAACACAATAGGGAACACAGAGAAGATCAGAGAC
The DNA here is from genome assembly GCF_021461395.2 of Schistocerca americana. Classification (NCBI taxonomy): domain Eukaryota; kingdom Metazoa; phylum Arthropoda; class Insecta; order Orthoptera; family Acrididae; genus Schistocerca; species Schistocerca americana. The sequence continues at coordinate 448,072,595 of NC_060123.1, read as the reverse complement.
ATGAGCAACTGACAAGGATATTATAGATAGGCCTACCGCCCACAGACGGCACAATATTTCTCAGGTAGCGCAGTATGTTTCAAAAGTTTTCGATCTACTTGATACTACGGGACAATCTCTCACTGTCACACATGTTCAGTATTATTGCAGATCTGGAAATAATGAGCAATAATACTGACCGTGTAGAGGCTATTTTCGGATTATTACTCGTATTTCCTTGTTTCTTGGCTGCGCAGGGTAGCCGCGTGGTCAATGGCGTCTAGTCACGGTTCGCACAGCTCCCCCCGTCGGAGGTTCGAGTCCTCCCTCGGGCATGGGTGTGTGTGTTGTTCTTAGCGTAAATTAGATTAAGTAGTGTGTAAGCTTAGGGATCGATGACCTCAGCAGTTTGGTCCCATAAGACCTTACCACAAATTTCCAATTTTCCTTGTTTCTTTGTTAGAGCCGTATACACTGAGGAGATAAAAAGACATGGGATACCTCCTTTTGCCCAGCGTGGTGCAGCAACACGACGTGGCATGGACTCAACAAGTCGCTGGAACTCCTCTACAGAAATATTGAACCATGCTGTCTCTATAGCCGTTCATAATTATCGAAGTGTTGCCGGTGCAGGATTTTGTGGACGAAATAACCTCTCAATTATGTCCCATAGATATTCAATGGGTGGCTAAATCATTCGCTCGAATTATCCAGAATTTTATTCAAATCAATTGCCAACAATTGTGGCACTTTGTCATCCATAAAAATTCCATAGTTGTTTGGGAACATTAAGTCCATTATTGGCTGCAAATGGTCTCTAGGTAGCCGAACATAACCATTTCCAGTCAATGATCAGTTCAGTTGGATAAGAGGACCCAGTCCATTCCATGTAAACAGAGCCCACACCATTATGAAGCCACCACAGTGCCTTGTTGATAAATTGGGTCCATGGCTTTATTGGGTCTGCGCCACACTCAAACCCTACCATCAGTTCTTCCCAACTAAAATCGGGACTCACCTGGCCAGGAAGTGGTTTTCCACTTGTCCACGGTCCAGTGGCGGCTCGTAGATACACATTCAGGGTGTTCACAAATTCTTAAATTCATGCATTAATCCGTTGTACTTCCCACATTGATTTTTGTGGTTTTTCTCACGCAGTGTTGCTTGTGTGTTATCACTGACAACTCTACACAACTCCACTGCTGTCGGTGATTACGTGAAGGCCTTCAGACACAGCATTTCTGTGGTGAGAGATAATGCCTGCAATTTGGTATTCTTGGCATACTATTGACACTGTGGGTCTCGGAATATTGAATTCCCTAACGATTTGCGAAACTGAATGTCCCACGTGTCTGGCTCCACGTTCAAGGTCTGTTCCTGTCGTGCAGTCGTAGTTGAAAACCTTCCCACATGACTCACCTAATGACCTAAGTACAAATGACAGCGGCCGGCCGGAGTGGCCGAGCGGTTAAAGGCGCTACAGTCTGGAATCGCACGACCGCTACGGTCGCAAGTTCGAATCTTGCCTCGGGCATGGATGTGTGTGATGTCCTTAGGTTAGTTAGGTTTAAGTAGTTCTAAGTTCTAGGGGACTTATGACCACAGCAGTTGAGTCCCATAGTGCTCAGAGCCATTTTTGAACCACAAATGACAGCTCTTCCGATGCACTGCCCGTTTATACCTTGTGTACGCGATACTACCGCCATCAGTATGTGTGCTTGTCGCTATCCCATGGCTTTTGTTACTTCAGTGTACTTTTGCGTCAACTGCTTCACCGATCTGCACACAAAAGCTTAATAATTGAAACTCCTACAGTTTTTTCCTCGTGTTTTACCTGGAGCTTTGGAAACATATATCTCTTACGATACAGCTGGTATGTATCTCGTTTTTTATGTAAGTGGCTACAGACACGAGAGCTTTTAACCACTACTGTAGATTTGACGATATCCTTGAAGCTTCATCAGTATAATTCTGACATTTTGAACGCTTCTTATTTTCAGTTCACGTTTGTTTAGATGACAGCGAAATCGACTGAAAGTCGTAACTTTCACGCAGAAAAGTACTCCACGGCTTCTATTTGCATTGCGAATGTAACAGAATGAGATTTACGAATAAAATGGCATCGTACAACGTCTTTTCACAGTTACTCCTATCCCACTAATAGCTGTTTCTTTTTTTATTCCCTGATCGTATAACTGGCCCTTGACAGAGAGAGAGAGAGATTGGAATATAGTTATTTGTAAACATAAATTATAGAAAAAAAGATAGTTAGGATAGTTATGTATGTTGACATATGCTTCATTGAGAAAGTTTATTATAATAGTAAAATTGACTTACGCCACAGCGTAGAGGGAAGTAGCAATCACGATCCTTGAACATGCAGATAGGTAGTAACTAATGTCATCTTGACATATACGAATAGATCTTCAAGCCAATGCCATAAAAAATTACATAATAATTGCTGTTCTCAGTCAACTCAGTGGCAATGAAACTGAAGATTATCTGTATCTTTATCAGCCGGCCTGTGTGGTCGAGCGGTTCTAGGCGCTTCAGTCTGGAACTGGGCGACCGCTACAGTCGCAGGTTCGAATCCTGCCTCGGGCATGAATGTGTGTGATGTCCTTAGGTTAGTTAGGTTTAAGTAGTTCTAAGTTCTAGGGGACTGATGACCTCAGATGTTAAGTCCCATAATGCTCGGAGCCATTTGAACCATTTGTATCTGTATCCCCGACTTCGTGCGGTAACTCACAGGTACAAACTGTTTTCTGCAGTTAATATCTACATAATTTAAAATAACTACCATGTTAAGTTTCTTCCAAGTTGAATAGAAACTTGTAGAAAACATGTAATTCCCTGAGGTGGGTTCAGCCATGTATCGAATGGATGTTCTTCCTTCGTGCGCAGTGATCACTTTCCTTGCAGATATGTATAACACAATGGAAACTCTAGGTTGGAACATCAACAATATAAGGAAGAAGATAGATTGCTGTTCACCGTAAATACGACACACTGAGTTGCAGGCAGGCACAACGAAAAGATTGTTACACATTTAACTTTCAGCTAAATGATTCCTCAGAAAAGAAACCTACACACTTTAATGAACACTAGCAAGCACACCTCACGCACACACGATCGCTATCTCCAGTAGCTCAGATCAGAAAGCAACTGTCACGTTGAACGGAAGCAGCAATATTTGGGAGGGGGGATTGGGTTGTTGATGTGTATTTGTAGAATGTAGATGGGTGTAATGGATGCATGTGTAGTGTATTTACAGTGTGTAGGTGAGGGTAATGTATGCTTGTACAGTGTAGTGTTGTGTTCATGTTGTGTGTTAATGATGAGAGTAGGGAGAGGGTGAAACCTGGTACCGGCACATAGCCTGCTCCTCTCCCAAAGAGCACGAAGAGGGCCACTGAGCTTAACGTCCCCATCCGATGGACGATCACCATCAACAGTGTCGAATGTCCTCGCTTCATGAGACACTGTGAAGACAATCGAAATTTAATGCAGAACATTGGCGGAAATACTGGTGACCTGGGACTTCGCATCTTTCCTCCTCTTGCCAGCCAATTACTTTTAATGAAAATTTTATCCACTACTGAGATTCAAATTGGCTTACCTCCGAGTTGAGTGCAAGCATATGTTAGCACCCTCAACTACAGAGATGCATAATTTAATTGTAATTTAGTTTAGTAATCTTTACATTGTATGTGTGCTTTTATTAGACTTCATCGGGATTGTGAGGATTCTGAAACAGAAAGAGGCCTGAAACAAAGAGAGTCCAATCAGCAAAATTGTTCTCAGCAGTCTAGGGGAAGTTTTCAGATCATTCAACTGAAAAAGCAAGCAAGTGTTGAAGGACCATACCGAAACCACCTTGGCAATGTACTGTTTGTCGCATGAACAGATGAACTCCAATAACAAATGAAACAACTTTACATGGAAAGCCTGAAAGCAGGTATGAAGTCAAATGTAACAAAACTAAAGTAATGTATAATCTCCACACTGAAAAAAAATTGTCCAACAGTGGATGGCAAATGGCTGATGACACTGACTTCTCACAGGTTGTTGCCAATTTAAATCACAACCTCATGGAATTGATAGATATCTGCAGATGAAAAATTGGTAACCTGTAGCCTCAGGGTTAATCACGACATGCGTTTCACCGAAAAATGTAGAGGTTAGCAGAAGTGTGGTTAGAACCCAAGTAACAAAAATGCTGATACTAAGCAAAAGTAGCATTAATACAGTACTAAAATTTTCTGAAGCATTATTATGCACACTCCACTCAACATATGAAACGTCACACAGAGAGAAGAGATGAGGAAGGAGAATCTCCTCCAAGACCCTACCCCATCGCCCCTTTCAACTCACACGCAAAGCACCTACTGCACCTTTGCTTTGTGCTCCATTTGGAGGGTCCACTATCACTAGAGATGCTGTTCATGTTTTATACTGCTCGACAAAAAAAGTGAAGCACCCAGAATGAGCGGAGGAAATGAAATGAAAGGACACTGTTTGAGAAGGTTTGTGATTGAGTCAATCTTACAAAGAACTTGGCAATACATGAGCCCATTTATCAGTATGATGTCGCTCCTCATCTGGATTAGATACATTCACTGATTAGCATGGGAAGGCCATTGTATTTCACCCTGAAGCTGGCTGAGCTGTCGTTTGTACTCAGGTGATTCATGTGAGAAGGTTTCCGACGTGATTATGGCCGCACGGCGGAAATTAATAAGACTTTGAACGCGGGATTATTGTTGGAGCTAGACGCTTGGAACACTCCATTTTGGAAACCGTTAGATAATTCAATATTCCGAGATCCACAGTGTCAAGAGGGTGTCAAGAATGGCCAATTTCAGACATTACCTCTCACCACGGGCAACGCAGCGGCTGACGGCCTTCACTTAATTGACAGAGAGTAGCAGAGTCTTCTTAGAGTTGTCAGTGCTAACAGACAAGCAACACTGCGTGAAATAACAGCAGGGATCAACGTTGGACGAACAACGAACGTATCCGTTAGGACAGTGTGGCGAAATTTGGTATTAATGGGCCGTGGCGCTAGACCACAGACGGGAGTATCTTTGCTAACAGCACGGCATCTCCTGGAGTGCTTCTCAGGGGCTCGTGACCATATCGGCTGGACCCTAGACAACTGGAAAACCGTGGTCTCGAGAGATGAGCGCCGATTCCAGTTGGTAAGAGTAGCTGGTAGGGTTGAAGTGTGGCGCATTCTGGACAATTTGAGTGAATGATAATCTGGAGTGTGATACTGCTGACAGATGGTTAATTCGGTATGTGTATCATGAGAAAGACCACCTGAATTGTGGTCCTTTTCTGCGATTGGCTGTTCGGAAGCAGTGCGCCAAAGTGATAAATCTCTGCTATTAATATTAGAAAACTAAACAGTGAGTCACACGCATTTCATACTCTGAAGTGCCAAAGAAACTGGTATAGGCAGGCATATTAAAATACAGAGATATGTGAACAGGTAGAATACGGCGCTGCGGTCGGCAACGCCTATATAAGACAACAAGTGTCTGACGCAGTTGTTAGATCGATTACTGCTGCTACAATGACAGGTTATTAAGATTTAATTGAATTTGAATGTGGTGTTATAGTCGGCGCACGAGCGATAGAACACAACATCTCCGATGTAGCGATGAAGTGGGGATTTTCCCGTACGACCATTTCACGAGTGTACCGTGAATATCAGGAATCTGGTAAAAGACAAATCTCCGACATCGCTGCGCGTGGAAGAAGATTCTGCAGGAGCGGGACCAACGACAATTTAAGAGAATCGTTCAACGTGACAGAAGTGCAACCCTTCCGAAAAATTGCTGCAGATTTCACTGCTGGACCATCAACAAGTGTCAGCGTGCGAACCATTCAACGAAATATCATCGATATGGGCTTTTGGAGCAGAAGACCCATTCATGAACCCCTGATGACTGCACGATACTATAAGCTTTATGCCTCCCCTTGGCCGTCAACACCGACATTGGTCAGTTGATGACTGGAAACATGTTGCCTGGTCGGACTAGTCTCGTTTCAAATTGTATCGAGCGGATGGACGTGTTTGGGTATGGGGACAACCTGGTGAACCCATGGAGCTTGCATGTCAGCAAGGGACTGTTCAAGCTGGTGGAGGCTCTGTAATGGTGTAGTGCATGTGCAGTTGGAGTGATATGGAATCCCAGAAACGTCTAGATACGATTCTGACAGGTGACACGTACGTAAGCATCCTGTCTGATCGTATACATCCATTCATCTCCATTGTGCATTCCGAACGACTTGGGCAATTCCAATAGGACAATGCGACGCCCCACACGTCCAGAATTGCTCTAGGAACACTCTTCTTAGTTTAAACACTTCCACTGGTCACCATACTCCCCAGACATGAACATAATTGAGCATATCTGGGATGGCTTGCAATGTGCTGTTCAAAAGAGATCTTCACCCGCTCGTACTCTTATGGACTTATGGACAACCTTTCAGGATTCATGGTGTCAGTTCCCTCCAGCACTACAACAGACATTAATCGAGTCCATGCCACGTCGTGTTGCGGCACTTCTGCGGGGGCCCTACGCTACATTAGGCAGGCGTACCAGTTTCTTTGGCTCTTCAGCATATAAAAGCATCTCTCAATAACAGGCTTTCATGTCATTGTTTGAAAAGTGTTAATTACCAGTAGAATAATAAGCACGCTGGGGATCTTTGGGTCGCATCTAAGTTGGATAGTGGGCAAGGTGGTTCATCTGTCACCATACAATTCACATTAGAGCTCGATCGGCAGTCTTGGAGGACATACATGTTGTTGCCGTGGTCGATACCTGTTAAGACTTAATTAAGATCCCCATCAGCAGTCTCGAAGGACAGATATGTTGTCTGCCGCAATCGGTACCAGTTAAGATTAATAAGCAATATCTAGTTAGTAAATGTAAGTGCTCAATCGGCAGTCTCGGAAGACAGATATGTTGTCTGCCGCTGTCGGTATTAATTACAACTTAATTAGCGATCTCTGATTTGTACATGTAAGAGCTCGATGGGCAGTTAAAAGAGGACAGGCATGCGGTCGCTGTTGGTTAAGAACTTAATTAGCAATTCCTGTTTTTGGACATGTGATTGAGAACTAGTCTGATAGTACTTACACAAACACGCAGTTCATTATTTTGTTTATTCTCCGTGAAAGTGTTAAGAATAGAAATTATTTGTGATTCTCAAAGTGGACTATAACTGTGCAGTTTCTTGTATTCTGCTAATAAAAAGCGAGTGACATCCCGTTCAAAATTTAATTCTTTATACAATACCAGTTCATCAACATTTTATTACAGCGTCAAGATAACGGATCAAGACTGACGCGCTGCTTTCTGCGCCGGGGACGACTACAGGAGACTGCAGGTTGATAAATACAGGGTTATTACAAATGATTGAAGCGATTTCACAGCTCTACAATAACTTTATTATTTGAGATATTTTCACAATGCTTTGCACACACATACAAAAACTCAAAAAGTTTTTTTAGGCATTCACAAATGTTCAATATGTGCCCCTTTAGTGATTCGGCAGACATCAAGCCGATAATCAAGTTCCTCCCACACTCGGCGCAGCATGTCCCCATCAATGAGTTCGAAAGCATCGTTGATGCGAGCTCGCAGTTCTGGCACGTTTCTCGGTAGAGGAGGTTATAACACTGAATCTTTCACATAACCCCACAGAAAGAAATCGCATGGGGTTAAGTCGGGAGAGTGTGGAGGCCATGACATGAACTGCTGATCATGATCTTCACCACGACCGATCCATCGGTTTTCCAATCTCCTGTTTAAGAAATGCCAAATATCATGATGGAAGTGAGGTGGAGCACCATCCTGTTGAAAGATGAAGTCGGCGCTGTCGTTCTCCAGTTGTGGCATGAGCCAATTTTCCAGCATGTCCAGATACACGTGTCCTGTAACGTTTTTTTCGCAGAAGAAAAAGGGGTCGTAAACTTTAAACCGTGAGATTGCACAAAACACGTTAACTTTTGGTGAATTGCGAATTTGCTGCACGAATGCGTGAGGATTCTCTACCGCCCAGATTCGCACATTGTATCTGTTCACTTCACCATTAAGAAAAAATGTTGCTTCATCACTGAAAACAAGTTTCGCACTGAACGCATCCTCTTCCATGAGCTGTTGCAACCGCGCCGAAAATTCAAAGCGTTTGACTTTGTCATCGGGTGTCAGGGCTTGTAGCAATTGTAAATGGTAAGGCTTCTGCTTTAGCCTTTTCCGTATGATTTTCCAAACCGTCGGCTGTGGTACGTTTAGTTCCCTGCTTGCTTTATTCGTCGACTTCCGCGAGCTACGCGTGAAACTTGCCCGCACGCATTCAACCGTTTCTTCGCTCACTGCAGGCCGACCCGTTGATTTCCCCTTACAGAGGCATCCAGAAACTTTAAACTGCACATACCATCGCCGAATGGAGTTAGGAGTTGGTGGATCTTTGTTGAACTTCGTCCTGAAGTGTCGTTGCACTGTTGTGACTGACTGATGTGAGTACGTTTCAAGCACGACATACGATTTCTCGGCTCCTGTCGCCATTTTGTCTCACTGCGCTCTCGAGCGCTTTGGCGGCAGAAACCTGAAGTGCGGCTTCAGCCGAACAAAACTTTATGACTTTTTCTACGTATCTGTAGTGTGTCGTGACCATATGTGAATGAATGGAGCTACAGTGAATTTATGAAATCGCTTCAATCATTTGTAATAGCCCTGTATTATTCAGAACTTACGCATTCCACTTAGGGCGGTGGAAGCAACCAGGCATCTCTCGAGTATTGCAACCTTAGTACAAATGAGATCAGTGACACCGCATCTATGGTAACAAGGAGGAAGTATGAAGGAAGGAAATTTTCGAGGGAAGGGGTTTATCGTACACATATAAATTCCTCTCTTTCACTTGCCGTAATGATCAGAGTTCGGAAGTTGGGGCCCTTAGTTTGAAGGCTGGTGAGGTTAAGGCGGAAATTGACTAGATTTTCGCTTATACCCTTCGACTCGGTTGTTTTCAGGCTATGGTCCCTTACGTCAAACTTTTACTTTTACCCTTCTCGATCATCGCTGAAAGTTTGTAACATCATCACGGAATCACCGTGTATATTTTGAAATCGATATACTCTGTGTAAATCACGGGTAAAAACAGCAAATACTCTTTTCAGTTTACATATTACAGACGATCACAAAGACAGATTTTCTATTAAACCTCATGGCATTCATCTCGGTTCAAAATTAGCGTGGAAAAGACATACCGAATAAACACTGATGAGCCAGAACGGGATGGCCACATGCTTCATAGCGTGTTGATCCACATTTGGAAAGCAACACAGCAGTGATTGTGCATGGCCTGGATTTGACAGTTCCTTAATAGGTTGCTGGAGGTATGTGGCATGAAATGTTCATGCACAGGTCACGCAATTCCCGTAAATTACGAGCTGATGGTTTGTGGGAGAGGCCCTGGCGCCATACAGGGTTCCAGATATCTTCCATCGGGTTCAGATGAAGAATCTGTTGGGTAAGACATCAACGTGAGTTCAATGGCATGAACCTCAGACCACTAAAGCACAGTTTTTGGCATTGTGACACAGATAGCTGTCTTGCTGGAAGATGCCATCGCCACCGGGGAAGACATTAAGCATGAAGCTCCACAATAATGTTCACGTAGTCCGCACCTGCCACGGTATCTTTGATGATTATCACAAGTTCCAGCGAAGCTGGGGTGAATGTCTTCCACTCCATAACACAGCCTGCGTCAGTTCGTGCATGTATCGACCAGCCATTCGTCTATATGATGGCGTTTCTGGACATGGCTGTCGACTTGGTGTAACAAGAAACTTAAGTCATCCGAGCAGGCGACACGTTTCCATCTATCCACGTTCAAATCTCGATGATGATGTGTCCACTGCAATCGTAATTCACGACATTGTTGGATAAACATGGAAAGAAGTACGGATCGTCTAAGGACGAGCCCTATGTTCAACAACATGTGCTGAAAGCTGTGCTCTGAAACCCTTGAGCCTGCACCATCATTATACTCTGTTGTCAGATTAGAGCCTATCCTGCTTTACAGAGCAGGCAAGCCTCTGACCTCTGCTTCCTGTGATGAGGCGTAGACGTCCAATGACTTGTCACCCACTCGTGGTTTCACCTTCTTTCATCCACTTTACGTAGGTACTCAAGAGAGCAGTAGCCCCGGTACTGGACCATAACAATCAGCTCTTCGTCAAAAGTCGTTTATGTCAGTGAATTTCCCCATTTGCGGCCTGTATCGTGGGTAAATGATTCCTCCATTTTTCTCTGTTTCGCCGACATATTTTCCTTGCGTGCCCACGTGGCATTCAATCTCGCGGTGGGCAGCGGTCATAATGTTCTGCCGCACGGGGTAGCCAAGCGGTCTGGGCGCCTTGCCACAGTTCGCGCAGCTGCCCCTTCGGAAGTTCGAGTCCTCCCTCGGGCATGTGTGTGTGTGTGTGTTGTCCTTAGCGTAAGTTAGTTTAAGTTAGATTAGGTTGTGTGTAAAGCTAGGAACCGATGAATGTTCGAATGTGTGTGAATTCCTAAGGGACCAAATTGCTGAGGTCAGCGGTCCCTAGCTTACACACTACTTAGACTAACTTAAACTAACTTATGCAAAGAACAACACACACGCCCATGCCCCAGGAGGACTCGAACCTCCGGCGGGCGGGGCCGCGCAATCCGTACATGGCGCCCCAAACCGCGCGGCCACTCCGCGCGGCGGGACCGATGACCTCAGCACTTTGATCCCCCGGGATGGTTCCTTTGAAAGGGCACGGCCGACTTCCTTCCCTAGTCCGATGAGACCGATGACCTCGCTGTCTGGTCTCCTTCCATAAAAACAAAAAAATGGCTCTGAGCACTATGGGGCTTAACTTCTAAGGTCATCAGTCCCCTAGAACTTAGAACTACTTAAACCTAACTAACCTAAGGACATCACACACATCCATGCCCGAGGCAGGATTCGAACCTGCGACCGTAGCTGCCGCGCGATTCCAGACTGTAGCGCCTTTAACCGCTTGGCCACCGCGGCCGGCCCATAAAAACAACCCCAACTTTGATCCCATAGGAACTTACCACAAATTTCTAAATTTCAGGGCCGGCCGGAGTGGCCGAGCGGTTCTAGGCGCTCCAGTCCGGAGTCGCGCTGCTGCTGCGGTCGCAGGTTCGAATCCTGCCTCGGGCATGGATGTGTGTGATGTCCTTAGGGTAGTTAGGTTTAACTAGTTCTAAGTTCTAGGGGACTAATGACCTCAGATGTTAAGTCCCGTAGTGCTCAGAGCCATTTTCTAAATTTCAAACGTTTTGGTTTTTCAGGGTAAGTGTACAAATTTAGCATGTGTTACCTATTTACTAAGCAAACTTATGTCCTGTGTTAGAGATAAGTTATATCAGTACATTGTGTGACTTCTTCCACATCTGCTTAACATACTTAGTTCTCTCATGTGGCATTTCGTCTGACCCAAAAACAAAATTGCAGAGGAGCTATCAGATATTATCGTGAAGTCGAAATTAACGAGTCCTGTTCATCGCAATTGAAAAAAAATAGAATTACCAACAGTTACATCCCTCTTTATGCTAAATTGCTTGATACACTCAAAGAAAAACCATCGTAATGTTCACCACTACGACACGTCAAAACAGCAAATCGACGTTGTAGCAAGCAAACTTTAGAAAACTCAAGAACGTCACCCACAAATGGGTTTACAATTATATTTAAAGTACAACCAGTATAAGCATTGGTGTTTCACTAAAAGCCGGGACCGATGACCGTAGCAGTCTGGTCCCTTTAATCCCCCCCCCCCCTCACTAAAAGCCTGGCCGCAGTTCACGACGCGGCGGCTGGCAGCGTTTTTCAGCGGCGAGGGACGCCTCACAGGAAGCGATTGCCACAGAGTGGCTGACGGCGGTCACGAGGAAAATGAGTTTCTCGAATTTCTTGCTGTAAAAAATACTGAATGTAAGTGAAGCAAAACTACGTCAACTTCTGTAGTTACTTTTTCGGTAGAGATTCTCTTCTTCTTTTAAGAAATTAAAAACCACTTCTTTCGGATTTTTGCGGTTTCGTCACCATAAAATACTTCTCGTTCGATTCTGAAGAAACTAATCGACACAAAAAGTTGATATCTCCAAATCCTATAGTTTCACATTATAGTTTGAAGATGAAGTGTCTATTATGTCGAAGTTGGTCATAGTAACTGTGATACTTGCTTTCCAAGTACTATGTAGCATAAATTGTGAAGGGTTTGCAGTGAAATATGTAGTCGCTGGCGGCTTTACGTTTAGTCCGTTCTAGATGATATTTTGCTGCGAACTAATTGTAGCTAACACACCGAAATTGTTTTTGAAGTTGGAAAAAAAGCCATATCTCAGCACAGTATGGAGGAAATAGAAGTCGAACTATTTCATTTGTGCGCGCTGGCGAAAAGAGCGCTGCCGAGGCGCGATACGGCCAAGTACCGTAGCCTGAGGCTCAGTTGTGACCAATTCGTGTTAATGGTTCAAAAGGCTCTAAGTACCATGGTCATCAGTCCCCTAGACTTAGAACTACCTAAAACTTACTAACCTAAGGGCATCAGACACATCCATGCCTGAGGCAAGATTCGAACCTGCGACCGCAGCAGCAGCGCGGCTCCGGACTGAAGCGCCTAGAATCGCTCGGCCACCCCGGCCGGCCTTCGTCTTAATACTCGCACCTTTTTCAAATTAGTGATCGCGGATTGTTATTGTAGTTACTAGTGGAAGAAAATGATGAAAATGAAAACTATACTGCTTTATTTATCTCTCATTCTGTTGTAATGGCGCTTTTCCATTCTCCTGTCAAATACGAACAAAAGCAGAATAGTTGCCATTTCACTTCAGATAGAACGCTCTACTGTTGTCAAGACAGAAAAGCAAGTTTGCATTAAAATATGACACGTTTTGCACAACTAACAGATTAGATGAATTGTGTCAACATTTATCAAGCTGACCCTGTTGTAGCAACAGAGACATTCTCTCTAGTCTATCATAACGCAGTTATACTATGTTGCATTTTCAGTAAAGGGTAGTTTCGTACTCTGCTACAGTATTACATTTGAGTAAATGAATACCTTCATAGGAAAGGGAATCAAGCGACACCTCTACAAAACTGTATCCAAGACCTAATTTCTTTTATGTGTATCCAGATATAAATATGCATCTATACTACGCAAACCGCTGCTACGTGCGTGGCAGTGGGTATGTTCTATTGTACCAGTTGTAAGGGCTTTTCCCCGTTCCATTCACGTATGGAGCGCGGGAAAAATAACTTTTAACGCCTCTGTGCGTGCTGTAATGAGTCTAACCTTGTCACGCGATCCACGTGGGAGCGCAGTCACCATTTAAAACCGGTTCTTGAAACTTTGTAAGAAGGCTTTCTCAGGCTAGTTCACTCAGTATCTCAGTGACTCCCCGCAGGTCAAACAAGCCTGTGACAATTCGTGCTGCTCTGATCTGTACACGTTCAATATCGCCTGTTAGTCCTGTTTCGTATGGGTTCCACACACTTGAGCAATATTCTAGGATATGTCAGGTTAGTGGTTTGTAAGTAACCGTCTTTGTAGACTGATTGCATTTCCCCAGTATTTTACCAATGAACCCGCATCTGAGACCTGCACTGCCCTAATGGTTACCAGGCTTATGTGATCGTTCCATTTCATATCCCTACAAAGTATTGCAACTAGGTATTTGTATGACTTGGCTGGCTCTATGTGTGACTTGTTGATATTACAGTCATAGGCTACTTCGTTTTTTCGTTTTGTGAAGGGCACAATTTTACATTTCTGAACAATTAAAGCAACTTACCAACGCGTACACCATTCAAATTCTAGTAATACCTCAATATTTACGCAGTTTCTTTCAGATAATACTTCACAACAGATTACATGATTTGCAAAAATCTGAGGCTACTATTAATATTATTCGCAAGGTCATAAAGACACAACACAAACAGCAAAGGTCTCAACACACTTCCTGCGGTGAACCTGAATTATGTCAATATCCCTTGATGACTCCCCATCCAAGATAGCAAGATTTGCTAACAAAAGCTGCTCACTCCAGTCACAAATTTCGCTTGATACCCCATACGATAGTACTTTTGATAATAAGTATAGGTGTAGTACTGTGTCAGATGCTTTTCGGAAATCGAGACATATTGCATCCGACTAACTGCATTAATTTTGGCTTTCAGTATGTCTTGTGACAGAAGTGTGAGTTAAGTTTCACATGATCGACGTTTTCGAAATCCGTGCTGGTTGGCATGTAGGAGGTCATTCTCTCCGAAACACCTTTTTATATTTGAGCTCAGAATGTGTTCCAAGATACAACAAATTTACGTGAAAGATATTGGACGGTAGTTCTGTGAATCACTTCTGCTACTCTTCATCAAATTACTGGGCACAGTTTTTTGTTAGAGGAATTTACGAAAGATTATAGTTAACACTGGGGGAAGGGGGGGGGGGGGGGGGGGGCTAACTCTGCCGCAGTATAAAATTTGATAGGGATTCCATCGGCTTTGGAGCTTTGTGCAATTTTAACGAGTAGGTAAGCCCTTCACTGATTGCAAATGTTAAGCATACAACTTCTCGTAAGATGGGAGGTATTGCCTTAAATTGTATTATAACACAAGTGTATGGAATAACATCTTCGGTTGTTGGTGTTGGATACAAGCAACGAAATAATTTGTTTTGAGATCAGAAATACCTTTTGAAGCTACATAATTTTCGTTTGAATGCGACACGTAACTGTTTTACATGAAGTTCGATTTTTTACGTGTTGCTTTCCAATTTTATCACATAGTGCTTACATTGTTGCTGTAATCTTTCAGATTCTTAAGGTGTAATGTGCAATAGCTGATTTCCAGCACTTAATTCTGTACTGTACTTCATTTTATGTAACTTATTGCATGTGTGAAAATGAAAATTTTTGCAAAAATATTCACCATTTTGAATCAGTTTAGCACCTACATTGAAGCGCCTAAAAAACCGTATAGGCATGCGTAGAGACATGTACACAGGCAGAATACGGCGCTGCGGTCGGCAATGCTTTATAAGACAAGTGTCTGGCGCAGTTGTTAGATCGGTTACTGCTGCTACAATGGCAGATTATTAAGATTTAAGTGAGTGTTATGTTCGGCGCACAAGTGATGGGACACAGCATCTCCGACGCAGCGATGAAGTGGAGATTTTCCCGTACGACCATTTCACGAGCGTACAGTGAGTAAAAAATCAAATCTCCGACATCACTGCGGCCGCAAAAATATCCTGCAAGAACGGGACGAACGACGACTGAAAATCGTTCAACGCGCTGAAGTGCAACATTTCCGCAAATTGCTGCAGATTTCAATGCTGGACCAACAACAAGCGTGAGCGTGCTAACCATTCAACGAAAAATCATCGATATGGGCTTTGGGAGCCGAAGGCCAACACGTGTACTCTTGATGACTACACGGCATATAGCGTTACGCCTCGCCTGGGCCCGTCAACACTGACATTGGACTACTGATGACTGGAAACGTGTTGTCTGATCGGACGAGTCTCTTTTCAAATTGTATCGACCGGATGGACGAGTACGGGTACGAAGACAACCTCATGAATCTATGGACCCTGCATGTCAGCAGGGGACTGTTCAATCTGGTGCAGGCTATGTAATGGTGTGGGGCGTGTGCAGTAGGAGCGATAGGGGACCCCTGAAACGTCTAGATACGACAGTGACAGGTGACACGTTCGTAAGCATCCTGTCTGATCACCTGCATCCATTCATGTCCATTGTGCATTCCGAAGGACTTGGACAATTCCAGTAGGACAATGCGACACCCTCACGTCCAGAACTGCGACAGAGTGGCTGCTGAAATACTTCTCTGAGTTTAAAAACTTCAGCCGGACACCCAACTCCCCAGACATAAACTTTATTGAGCATATCTGGGATGGCTTGCTACGTTGTGTTGAGAAGAGATCTTCGCCCGATCGTACTCTTACGATCTTATGGGCAGCCCTGCAGAATGCATGGTGTCATTTCCACCCAGCACTACTTTCAGATATCAGTCAAGTCCATGCCATGTAGTGTTGCGGCACTCTGCGTGTTCGCGGGGGGCGCAACACGATGTTAGGCAGGTATTACCAGTTTCTATGGCTCTTCAGTGTATATCCCTCCATATTTCGGTCCTCTTCAAAATGTTCTTATAATCTACATCTCCTGTATCGTACTAGAAGTTGCACTTCTTCACCTGTTCGATAAGTCTCACCGATACGACAGATTTGCTGGCTCAGCCGTCACTGTGAGAGGCAAAAAATGCGGCTGCGGGTACTCACTGCCGCCATCCACGACGGTGAATCTGTAATTTGAGACAGACTGGCGCTCGCTGCGGCGGCAAGACCGCCCTCTGTGTGAATCGACACGATGTAACAAGACGCATTTCAACGACGCCAGCAGTGTGCAGATGCTCAAGGTCGCGGACTGCGCGGTCAGACGGTTTCGTGTGTTTAGAAACATCATGTAAAATGTCTCAGAGCAAAGGCATTTTATTCGATATATTAATTCGAAATGTGTCCTAACGATGATCTTTGAAGTGTGAACGTTGATTCATTTATATTTGCATGATGGCGTGTGTGTAAATGAATACAAGAGCATCGCAGGATCTGGGCAAGGAGCAAGAGGAAATTCATATCAATTTCGCGGTGAACAGCGAAACAGTTTTTGAGATTTCACGACAATCGGTGTACACTTGCAAATAGTCAGTATCCAATACATGTAGGGCCTTCCTTGAACTAATATCGAATTGATACGTCTGTTTTTGTGGGAATGTGCCCACAAATGAATATGTCATGTATTGTTTGGTGGACACATTATGTTTTGGTAAATAATGGTAATAGTCGATTAATATGTGTATCTCCCAATGTCTTTTTCGCGATGTGTATGTGATGTACGACCATAATTTAGTAATTCCACGTGCTGTATTAGTCCGATTAGCGTTGATAAACAACTTTGGAACGTTTGTACAGTGTTAGCTATACCGCATATTTAGTCTGCCATCATAAAGGTTACATGTGATATGGTAGAATCGGCGATTATTGTTTCAAAATGGGGCAGAGAATTTGCATTAATTTTTGCTATAAGAACGGAATAAAGTGCAGCAAAGTGTTAGAAACATTAATTTTTACTTCTGTAGAGTCGACAGTGAGTAAAACAATGATTTGCGCGTGGTAAAAGCGTTTCGAAGAAGGCCGTGAAAGCCGCTGGAGCGCACTGTACGCCACAATAACTGAGCACATATGATCGTGGAAAATGTGAAGGAAGTGACTATGAACGATCGCCGGATCACACGCACAGAAGTCGCTGACGATGTTGGAATATCAGTTGGCTTGTGTCATGAAATTTTTTGACTGTTTTGTGTATGTAATTTAAGAGAAAAGCCGGCCGCGGTGGTCTAGCGGTTCTAGGCGCGCAGTCCGGAACCGCGCGACTGCTACGGTCGCAGGTTCGAATCCTGCCTCGGGCATGGATGTGTGTGATGTCCTTAGGTTAGGTAGGTTTAAGTAGTTCTAAGTTCTAGGGGACTGATGACCACAGATGTTAAGTCCCATAGTGCTCAGAGCCATTTGAACCATTTTTTTAGGAGAAAAATTTGTTCCAAACTTGTTGAATTTCTAACAGAAAAAGCGGCGAGTGCAAGTTGGCCAGATGAAATCAACAAGGACGCAGAACTACTGAAATGTGTCATAATAGGTGATGATGAAACATGGGTTTACGGACATGACGTTGAAGGCAAGACGTTCGTGCAATGCTGAACAAAAGCAGATATAGAAACAAATCATTCAACATCGACTGGGCCTTTTCAAAAAGAACCTGGCTGATTTCGTGCGCCTGCATTACTGTTGACGAAATGGAAGTATCACCTTTTGCCAGCAAAAGAAGTGAACTTAAAGCATTGAGTAGATAACAAAGATTTAGCACGAAAACTGGCGAAGTCTATTTTCATCGCCGGCCGCGGTGGTCTCGCGGTTCTAGGCGCGCAGTCCGGAACCGTGCGACTGCTACGGTCGCAGGTTCGAATCCTGCCTCTGGCATGGCTGTGTGTGATGTCCTTAGGTTAGTTAGGTTTAAGTAGTTCTGAGTTCTAGGGGACTGATGACCACAGCAGTTGAGTCCCATAGTCCTCAGAGCCATTTGAACCATTTTTCTATTTTCATCTTTCCGGAAAGCTAGGCGAGTACACTCACGTCCAGAAAAAAGAGCCCATTCAGCAACTACACTCATGCTCATAAATAAAGGATAATTGCAGTTTGTGGTGCCACACAACGTGGCACTACACAAAACTGGCGCTAATAGCATAGGCACATAGAGAACACACACGACACAGATCTGTAAGTCCACGGTATTCGTGATATGTTGAGAAAACCGTCCCTAAACACATGTGCTACAGAACGCCACTGTCTGCTGAGCATGTACCCCGACATCAATATGGGATATGATCGCCATGCACACCTACACAGGCCGCACAACGGGTTGACACACTTTGTATCAGGTAGTCGAGAAGTTGATGGGGTATAGCCTCCCATTCTTGCACACCAGTGCCTGTTGGAGCTCCTGAAGTGTCGTAGGGGTTTGAAGACGTGCAGCAATACGTCGACCATCCCAGACATGCTCGATGGTGTTAGGTCTGGAGAACAGGCAGGCCACTCCATTCGCCCGATATCTTCTGTTTCAAGGTACTCCTCCACGATGGCAGCTCGGTGGGGCCGTGCGTTATCATCCATCAGGAGGAAGGTAGGACCCACTGCACCCCTGAAAAGGCGGACATACTGGTGCAAAATGACGTCTCAATACACCTGACCTGTTACAGTTCCTCTGTCAAAGACATGCACGGGTGTACGTGCACCAATCATAGTCCCACCCCACACCATCAAACCACGACCTCCGTACAGGTCCCTTTCAAGGACATTAAGGTTCCTGGTTCACGCCAGATGGAAATCCGGCGAGAATCACTGTTCAGACTATACCTGGACTCGTCCGTGAACATAACCTGAGACCATGTACTTTGTTCTTGACAGCAGGCTTTACGGGCTCTCCTGTGACCAGGGTTCCGTGGAAAGCACCTTGCAGGTCTCTGGGCGAATAAACCATGTCTGTTCAGTCGTCTGTAGATTGTGTGTCTGGAGACAACTGTTCCAGTGGCTGCAGTAAGGTCCTGAGCAAGGCTACCCACTGTACTCCATGGCCCTCTGCGAGCACTGATGGTAAGATATCGGTCTTCTTGTGGTGTTGTACACTGCAGACGTCCCGTACTGTAGCGCCTGGACACGTTTCCTGTTCGCTGGAATCGTTGCCATAGTCTTGAGATCACACTTTGTGGCACACTCAGGGCCCGTGCTACGACTTGCTGTGTTAGACCATCCTCCAGTTGCTCTAGTATTTTACCCCTCATAACGTCATCAATATGTGTTCTTTGAGCCATTTTCAACACAAAGTCACCATTAGCACGTCTGAAAACGTCTGCACACTTAACTCGCTGCACCGTACTCTGACATGCACCAACACACCTCTGCGTATGTGGGCTGATGCCAGCGCCACTGTGTGACGACCGCAGGTCAAATGCACCGCATGGTCATACCCCGAGGTGATTTAAACCCGCAAACCGCCCACCAGAGCGTTGTTTCACCACACATCAGCATTATCCTTAATTTATGAGCATGAGTGTAGAAACAGGACGTTCACATTCACAGGTCATTTACATCAGTATGTTCTGCAGAAACGATTAGCATTTCAGTCACCTCAGTGCAGCACGTGTCCTGTTGCCTAGTAGGCACAGGGTCGGCCATGGGCTCTGACAACTTGTTCCACGCGTGATAGCATCGACCCGTTTAAGGTGTAAATGGCGTCCTGTGGTATAGCCCCGCATGCTGCATTCACCTAGTTCCAAAGTTCATCTGTGGTGGTAGGCATTGAGTCACAGCAGCCTGTCGTTTCACCATATCCGACATATTTTCGATTGCCGACAAGTCTGGTGATCTGGCTGGTCAGAGGTAAAGGCTGACATTCTGGGTCACCAAGAAGGCACGTGTTTGTGCAACAGTAGTGCATTGTTTTGCTGCAAGATGGCGTCTGGGGATGTGCAGAAAGGGTATGACTATGGGTCACAGAATGTCATTCATGTAGGTTACACTGTCACAGTACCCTGGACACACACCGGCTATGATTCGTGGTTGTACCCAATAGCATCCCATACTTTAAGGCCTCGAGTTGGTGCTGTATATTTCGTGCGAATGTAGTCACTGTAATGCCGCTACCCTGGATGCAGCAAAACAAAATGCGGCCACCATTTACAAATAAACAGGTTTTGGATTCGTCCGATAACACTATCTAATGCCATTCCTGTCCACAGTAACGTCGTTCCATACACCATTGCGGTCTAGTATGTTTCTGCACATTCGTCAAACGTAGGCGGAAAAGTGGACGACGCGCATGTAACCCATGCCGTAATATACGGCGACGGACTGTCACCTCTGATAGCGTAGAGTGTTACACTGTTCCACTGTTGCGCCAGAGGCGAGGAGGATGCAGATCTGCCCTGCAGTGCCATTCGGATTGGCGGGGCGGGAGGGCGGGGGGAGGGGTGCGACCTGACCCACCTCGTCGTGTTTTACGGCCTTCCGATTGTGCACACGCCAGTTGCACTGCCAAAACACTTCGTCCGACACGAGCAGACATCACATTCTCTCATACCATAATGCATGCTCTTTAAAACTCACTAATTTGACGGTACGGTTCGCGCATACGTTTGCAAGGCATCCTGCACGTCTGCTTCTATTACCTTCGGTTTATAGCGACAACGAGAGCCGCAGGCACATTTTATAGGTAGGTGGTGTTGCGCCGCGATATCGATGTTGACCTTGAACCCGCGGGCCGACATGGTTCAAGTGCTAATCATTTCTGCAGAAAATGATAATGTGCATGTTCTGTGAATATGAACGTACTGTCTCTAGTCGCTCAAGGTGTTATGGTTTTTTTTTTTTTTTTTTTTTTTCTTTCGCCGGCCGGTGCGGCCGAGCGGTTCTAGGCGGGCATGAATGTGTGTGACGTCCTTAGGTTAGTTAGGTTTAAGTAGTTCTAAGTCTAGGGCACTGATGACCTCAGATGTTAAGTCCCACAGTGCTCAGAGCCATTTGAACCATTTGTTCTGTTTTTTCTGAACATGAGTGTATTTTCTAAGCCTCAAAAATGATTACTCATATTGATTACAATAAAATGAAAAATACCAAATACTGTACCGGTACTACGAAATCTGCTGGACGAAGTTAATGAAAAATGAGAAGTGGTTTATATTTAGTGAAGAACATATCCGTCCTTCTCCAGGGCAATGTGCTTTAGGAGATGGGAAATTAAAAGGTTTGGCAGGAAAAAGAAATAAGTCTTTCAGTACCAAGTGGTAAAAGTTCTCCTTCTCTCCGTAGTTGAAGACTATCTCCCGAAACACTATGTAACCTCAAACAATTCACACACATAAAGCGTTCCCAGAAGTGGCAGTCACATTAAGTGGATGAACAAGGTTTCTTTGCCAAGCAAACCTCTGATATTGTAAGTCTGCAGTGTATCCAATCCGTATTACTCATCTTCTATCCCATTTTATGGTTCTTGGTTCACGAATGTAGTTGCAGAATGCCGATCAAATGGCTTCAAGGGACAACAAAAATTTCTATTTTCAATATTTCATATAATTACTGACCGAATTAAAAAAATTAAAATGCTATCATAATCCACCCATTAAGGAGTATTATCTTCTATTAAAGATTTAACGCAGTAAGACAAGTATTACAATTAGAAACAGTGTATAGGCTATACACCATCCAGTTACAATAATGCGACCACTTGTGAAGAGCATGAATAACCACCCTTTGCAGCGCGGACCACGGCGAGACTTGCAGGAAGAGTGAATGAGATTCTAGAAGGTACCGACAGGGGTATGGAGCAATGACGGCTTCAGTGCCGTGGTGGCCAGCTGCGCTGGGTTTCTCGGTTCATGATCCATTGGCGCGAACAACCTGATTAAGGCGGTAAACTGATCCACAGTTGGGTTTAAATTTGGGGAGTCTGGTAACCAGGCAAGTACGGTAAGCTCATCCTGCTGTTCTTTGCGCCATGCACATACACAGTGAGCTGTGTGACACCTCACAGTGGCCTACCAATAGAAGCCATCATGCCGAGGAAAACCAAACAGCATGTAGAGGTGGACATGGTCCCCAAGGATATAAGTATACTTGTATTTATCCATTGCTCCTTCCAGAATGACGAGAACATCCACGGAATGCCACGGAAACATTCCCCAGACCATAATGCTCCCTCCTCCGACCTGAACCCTTCCGGCGATTGTTGTAGGTTGTATGCCATCAGACGTTACACTCTGTACAAGCCAACGGCCAACTCTCTGGTGGAGCGTGATTCGCTGACAAAGCAACCTGTTGCCACTCGGTGGTCGTCCAGTTGCAGCGCTGGCGTGCAAATTCCAAGCCTTCGTAACCGATGAACAGCAGTCAGCATGGGTGGATGAACCAGGTGCCTGCTCGTACACACCAACGATCGCTGAACAGCCGTTGAGAAGACTGTTGGTAGCGCATGGTTCATCTGGGCGGTCAGTTGCTCAACAGTTGCACGTCTACTTGCAGTTCACATGTCTGTAGACATCGTTCACGCCCGTCGTCTGGCCCGTGGTGCACCACAGTTGCCTCAGCGTCAGTATTGAAGCACGCTGTACTTTAACCAGGGCAGCGCGGCAAGAGTTTACCATCTTATCCCTTTTGCAAATGCTCCTACCCTTGGCTCGAAAGCCAAGGCGCCCCTCTGAACGTCAGATAAATCGCTCCGTTTCCTCATTACGACGACATCTACATCTACATATATACTCCTCTAGCCACCAAGCGATGTGTGGCGAAGAGCACAATTCGTGCCAAAGTCCTATTTCCCCCTGTCTGTTCCACTCGCGGATCGCGCGAGGGAAAAACGACTGTCTGAACGCCTCAGGACGAGCTCTAATTTCCCTTATCTTTGAATTGTGATGATTGCGCGATTTGAAAGTTGGTGGCGATAATATATACTCTACATCCTCGGTGAAGATCGGATTTCGGAATTTAGTGAAAAGCCCCTTCCGCTTATCGCGCCGTCTATCTGCAAGTGTGTCCCACTTTAAACTTTCTATGAGATTTTAGCGATGGCTAAATGTACCAGTCACGAATCTTGCCGCTCTTCTTTGGACCTCCTCAGTCTCTTGAATCAGACCCAACTGGTAAGGGTCCCATACAGACGAACAATACTCTAAGACAGGACGAACTAACGTACTGTAAGCTACTTTCTTTGTTGAAGGACTGCATCGCTTCAGGATTCTACCAATAAACCGCAATCTAGAGTTCGCCTTCCCCGTTACTTGTGTAATCTGATCATTCCATTTGAGATCATTTCGAATACTCACACTCAGATACTTGACGGATGTTACTGCTTCCAAAGACTGGGCATTTATTTTGTACTCGTACATTAATGGGGATTTTCGCCTTGTTATACGCAGTAGGTTACACTTACTAATATTGTGAGATAACTGCCAGTCATTACACCCGCATTTATTTTCTGCAACTCTTCATTGATTTGTTCACAATTTTCGTGTGATACTACTTTCCTGTAGACTACAGCATCATCGGCAAACAGTCTAATGCCGCTGTCAGTACCATAAACCAGATCGTTTATGTAAATCGTAAAAAGCAGCGGACCTACTGCACTGCCCTGGGGGCACACCTGAAGTTAAGCTTGTTTCTCTTGAAGTCACCTCGGTCAGGACGACTTACTGCTCCCTGTCTGTTAGAAAACTATCTATGTCAACCCTACACGCTTTATATACCCCCCCCCCCCCCCCCCCCCAATCAGGCGTTTTCCTTTCAAGAAAATTATTTAGAAGTCGGTATTATACAGATTTTAACAGGATCATAACTGGAACTTTTTATGGCGTCTTGCATCTAGCCATTCATCTTTCCAAATATTAAAATTACATCATATCCCCAGGTATAGTCCCCCCCCCCTCTCCCCTTACAAACTACCGTATGGACTCCCCTGTCCATCTGTGAGTGGTTGCACGTTGACATTGAGGTGGTGGTCACTTTAATGTGACAAGACTGCGTATCTTGAGGCAACCTAACTCACTGCCTGCAGATAGAGCCCGGATTACATTCATCCAGTATGTTACAGAACATCCCACGAAGGTCCATTTTAGCCTCAGATATGCATATAAAATATTGTGAAACATTGGAATATTGCAATATGATTCTAATTACTATGTGAATTATAAAGCAGTTAATAAGCAAGTTCTGGCTAGAGGCTAAATTGAAAGCTCATGGCTACATCAGGGTCAAGTATACTTAATATGCAGACTCTGTAATTGGTAGAGATATTTTTTGTTAACATTGAAGCCACCAATTAACTATATTCTTCAATCACTACCAATATTCACTAGAATTTATTACTGCCTCATATTCTGTTCGAATTATATTTATTATGTCATCAAAGCTTGAAGTATAACAGGTCAGCAATGTAAAATACAGGGTGATTCAAAAAGAATACCACAACTTTAGGAATTTAAAACTCTGCAACGACAAAAGGCAGAGCTAAGCACTATCTGTCGCGAATTAAGGGAGCTATAAGGTTTCATTTAGTTGTACATTTGTTCGCTTGAGGCGCTGTTGACTAGGCGTCAGCGTCAGTTGATGCTAAGATGGCGACCGCTCAACAGAAAGCTTTTTGTGTTATTGAGTACGGCAGAAGTGAATCGACGACAGTTGTTCACCGTGCATTTCGAACGAAGTATGGTGTTAAACCTCCTGATAGGTGGTGTATTAAACGTTGGTATAAACAGTTTACAGAGAATGGGTGTTTGTGCAAAGGGAAAAGTTCTGGACGGCCGAGAACGAGTGATGAAAATGTAGCACGCATCCAGCAAACACTTCATCACTGGCCTCCAAGAAGCCCTGATCTTACCCCCTGCGATTTTTTCTTATGGGGGTATGTTAAGGATATGGTGTTTCAGCCACCTCTCCCAGCCACCATTCATGATTTGAAACGAGAAATAACAGCAGCTATCCAAACTGTTACGCCTGATATGCTACAGAGAGTGTGGAACGAGTTGGAGTATCGGGTTGATATTGCTCGAGTGTGTGGAGGGGGCCATATTGAACATCTCTGAACTTGTTTTTGAGTGAAAAAAAAACCTTTTTAAATACTCTTTGTAATGATGTATAACAGAAGGTTATATTATGTTTCTTTCATTAAATACACATTTTTAAAGTTGTGGTATTCTTTTTGAATCACCCTGTACTTGCAACATCGTTTGTAATTGAAGAGAAATTATGCAGTCCTTTATTGCAAATGTAAACATATACTGATTCTCCCCCCTAGGAATCATTTCGAACTATGTGGCTACCGTTAAAAGAAAGCATTTTTAATTTCTAGCTCCAACTTTCGTTTACTTTCCGTTTATTATCATGTTTCACGATTCTAAGTTGGTTATTTCACGAACTACCTATACATACTCTTCCGGAAATAATGTACCTAAATTACACTGTCCACAGTTTATCTATGCGTATAAACTTTCCATTGTACTTCTATAAATTTGCATCTTAAACAATAGTATTGATTGTTACTAAAAGTATAAACAGACGCGCAACACCACTATCATTGCGCAGATTGTATCCAGTTTTCAAAGAGTCGACATCTAAACAGCTCGTAACGCCAATTTTTTATTGCTATACAGCACCTAAGCATTAATAAAAAAATTCATTGCAACTCCTGAACTTTCGTTGACGATTTGCACGACGTGGCAAGATTGCTACAAATTCTTACAGCAATATACTACGGGCAACAGGACATCAGCAGCAAAGTAGATATGAGGATCTAAAAGTCGGGTATTAAATTCTGTAAAATGATCGGAAATAAATTTGGAAATGATAAGGGTAATATTTAAAACATTTTAATGATTCTTTAAGATTATTCTGGAATATTTTGTCGAATAAAGTAGGCTTACGGCTATCCAAGCAGTTACCGTGGCTAATGAAGAATAAATAGAACAATAAGATTTCGTTATGAATACATAGATACAAAAATCAAAAAATGTTCTTGCGTCCGGTCTTGAAATGATTTCTTATACCTCTTCAACCCCGCGGTAACACGTTGATGTTCCCCTCCATTGTTACTGGTATCCTTGCATGTCCTCACGATCTGTCATGGACTAATAAATAAATATTCAAACAAATTTTTAAAACTGTCCCGAATATATTTCCGAGCAAAACCTTTACGTAATACATTCACTAGTTTAATAATACTTGGCATGCGTATATATATATATATATATATATATATATATATATATATATATATATATATATATATTTTTTTTTGTTGTTTTGTTTTACAGAAGTCATAATATGCGTGTCGTCTCTTTTAGATCTCAACACAGACAGACAGCTAATTAATTAGTGCGCGCTGGATAGCTCATTAATAATCATCTCCGACCTCGCTATTTTTTAACGTGTCACAGATGTTATCGCTATCTAGCGGCTAGAGAGCGCGTCTGTTAATCAACCTAAAAATTACCGACACAAATCTACCGTCGAGTTTACATTCACCCAAGAACTTTATTGACATTTTCATTCTCATTAGTTTCAGTCTCGATTTTCAGTGCGTGTATGTAGCGATGAAGAAACCTTTTTTATTATTCATTTTTGGTGGATCTATTCACTGCGATTTCAGAGTGTACTGTTAGCAGTTTTAAAGGATTATATTTACCAACATTCCCAGTAGTAATGTCAGAAGTACTTGAGAATGAGAGCACTTAGCGACTTTCAACAAACTTTACACATAATTTCAAACCTTTGCAAAACTTTTATCCGCTGACAACCCGCACAAAAATTATGAAAGGAGAAAGTTTATCGCTTACTGCATTTTCACAGTTTATGCAGTAAAACTGCAGCGACAGGCATGACGTTTTACATTCATTACTTCTTCTGTAATTCGCAACACATGTTGCACACAGAATCCACATGTACCACTGAATGCACCTACAAAATTATGTCATTGTGCGACACACAGCTGAGGAGCCATCATGTCATGAACATTGAGATGCCGGGAAACTAGCGTCTGCTTAAAGCGGAGCTCAAATTATTCGGATTATACTCATCCAGTGTTGTATAATGAGAGCACTTCAGCAGCCTCCAACAAACTTTAAATATAATTTCAAACCTTTCTAAATTTTTTCCCACTTACATGCTTGACGTCAATATTTAACACATTAACTCATTTATGAAGTAATCTGAAGTCTGAAGCTGTTTTATGCGTGGGAATTCGAGTCTGTAAATAATCGGAGGTTTGTTGTTGAACTATCTAAATTAGTACAAAAAAGTGAAGGTGCCAGAAATTTTTCACATCCAAGGTTTTGGATTCAGTTGGATTTACTCCTTGGCGTCGATTCTTTACTTCTGTATGGACTAGTCTACTAGGGTACAATGATTCCCCGGAGAAAAAGGACTTAGGATGCACAAAACAATCTGCCAGCGCTATTTGCAGCTTAAAGAAACCTGAATCATGTAGACCACATTTCATCTGCATGCCTCGGTACAGCCATGATTGCGTAGGCAACCACAGACATTTTCCATGAAGGAATTGACCGTCTTGTATCACACTGTGCTTACGTTACTGCTGGTTACTGTCAAGTGCATAAGCACGGTACTGTGACGAGATACACTCCTGGAAATGGAAAAAAGAACACATTGACACCGGTGTGTCAGACCCACCATACTTGCTCCGGACACTGCGAGAGGGCTGTACAAGCAATGATCACACGCACTGCACAGCGGACAAACCAGGAACCGCGGTGTTGGCCGTCGAATGGCGCTAGCTGCGCAGCATTTGTGCACCGCCGCCGTCAGTGTCAGCCAGTTTGCCGTGGCATACGGAGCTCCATCGCAATCTTTAACACTGGTAGCATGCCGCGACAGCGTGGACGTGAACCGTATGTGCAGTTGACGGACTTTGAGCGAGGGTGTATAGTGGGGATGCGGGAGGCCGGGTGGACGTACCGCCGAATTGCTCAACACGTGGGGCGTGAGGTCTCCACAGTACATCGATGTTGTCGCCAGTCGTCGGCGGAAGGTGCACGTGCCCGTCGACCTGGGACCGGACCGCAGCGACGCACGGATGCACGCCAAGACCGTAGGATCCTACGCAGTGCCGTAGGGGACCGCACCGCCACTTCCCAGCAAATTAGGGACACTGTTGCTCCTGTGGTATCGGCGAGGACCATTCGCAACCGTCTCCATGAAGCTGGGCCACGGTCCCGCACACCGTTAGGCCGTCTTCCGCTCACGCCCCAACATCGTGCAGCCCGCCTCCAGTGGTGTCGCGACAGGCGTGAATGGAGGGACGAATGGAGACGTGTCGTCTTCAGCGATGAGAGTCGCTTCTGCCTTGGTGCCAATGATGGTCGTATGCGTGTTTGGCGCCGTGCAGGTGAGCGCCACAATCAGGACTGCATACGACCGAGGCACACAGGGCCAACACCCGGCATCATGGTGTGGGGAGCGATCTCCTACACTGGCCGTACACCACTGGTGATCGTCGAGGGGACACTGAATAGTGCACGGTACATCCAAACCGTCATCGAACCCATCGTTCTACCATTCCTAGACCGGCAAGGGAACTTGCTGTTCCAACAGGACAATGCACGTCCGCATGTATCCCGTGCCACCCAACGTGCTCTAGAAGGTGTAAGTCAACTACCTTGGCCAGCAAGATCTCCGGATCTGTCCCCCATTGAGCATGTTTGGGACTGGATGAAGCGTCGTCTCACGCGGTCTGCACGTCCAGCACGAACGCTGGTCCAACTGAGGCGCCAGGTGGAAATGGCATGGCAAGCCGTTCCACAGGACTACATCCAGCATCTCTACGATCGTCTCCATGGGAGAATAGCAGCCTGCATTGCTGCGAATGGTGGATATACACTGTACTAGTGCCGACATTGTGCATGCTCTGTTGCCTGTGTCTATGTGCCTGTGGTTCTGTCAGTGTGATCATGCGATGTATCTGACCCCAGGAATGTGTCAATAAAGTTTCCCCTTCCTGGGACAATGAATTCACGGTGTTCTTATTTCAATTTCCAGGAGTGTATATTGTACCAGATGTTTGACCTCGCGTTGAATCTGTGTACCGGTGTGAATGCTGCAGTTGATACCAGTAATTATTAATCGCTTTATTTATCCTTCTTACTCAGAGATATTAATTTCTATTAGTCTTTTATATAGAAATATGTAATAAGGAATACACCCAATAGATACACTACCGGTATTGTTTAATGTTGACTGGTTGACTGGACTGAACTCTTTGGAATTTTGACTGTAGCAGGGTAAAATGCAGGGTACGAAATGCCGTTTATAAATTGTTCAGAAACCATGCTACAGTTGTGGGAGTGGAAAGACATCAAAGGCAAGAAATAAACTGAGAAGGGAAGCGACAATATTGTAGCTTATCTTCAATGTTATTTAATCTGTAGACTGAGCAAGCAGTAAAGGGAACCAAAGAGAAATTTGATAAGGGTATTAAAGTTCAGTGAGACGATACAAAAACTTCGAGATTTGCCGATGACACTGTAATTCTGTAGAACCGACAAGGAACTTGAAACAGCACTTGAACGGAATGAAATGCATCTTGAAAAGAAATTCTAATATGAATATCAAGAAAAGTTAAACAAGGGTTATGGAATGTAGTTGAATTAAGAAAGGCAAAGCTGCGGGAATAAGATTAGGAGACGTGGCACTAAACACAGCAGATGAGATTTGCTATTTGGGCAATAAAATAACCGACAATGATGGAAGGAGAGAGGATATAAAATGCAGACTATCTACAGCAAGGAAAGCTTATCTGAAAAAGAGGAATTAACATCCAATACAAATTTAAGTGTTAGGAAGTCTTTTCTGCAGGTATCTGGCTGGTGTGTAGCCTTGTGCGCAAGTGAAGCATGGAAGGTAATCAATTCAGACGAGAAGCTTATAGAAGTTTTTGAAATGTGGATGGTACATATGAATGGTGAAGATTGGATGAGTTGATTGAATCACTGATGAGGAGGTACTAAATCAAACAGAGGAAAAGAGAACCTTGTGGCACCACTTGACTAAAAGAACGAATCCTTTGATAGGACACATTCTGAGGCATCGATGAATAATCAGCTTGCTAGTGTGGGGGAAATAATTGTAGTCGGAGGTTTAGACGTGCATACAGTAAGCAGGTGCTATTCAGTGGTGAAGAGACTTGCACAGGAAAGACTACAGGAGGGAGCTGTATCAAACCAGTCTTTGGACAAAAGCCCACAACAACAACACATTAATTGATTGTTACCGTCAAACGTGCACGTTAGTATCCATCGTTCACCCCTCGTATTAATATGCGTGTGCGTTTGCATGTGTGTATGTTTGTATGTATGTATGTGTGTATGTGTGTGTGTGTGTGTTCAAGAGAGCGAGACATTCAAAATAGCTAAGTGTAAATCAATGTAAGTATAAAAAAGTCAAGCAAGCACGTAAATGGCCAGCATGTTGCCATATTTTCCGTTGAGAGGATGTAGGGCCTACTAAAATTATTGTAAAACTGACTTGTTCCGTATCATAGCGAGCGGTCATAATAATGACCTACGGAAGATGCACATAACTAACTGCGCTACCAGTACAACGTTAAGACTGTGATCGGCGACAAACGATACACATCAGAGTGCAACGGAACTGAAACCGCAGGACAGATAGTTTTGCTTTGGTGAGTCTCGAAGCTGACTGCTGCAAACGTTCCCACGTACATATTATGTAATACCAGCGCAAACGTAAAATATGCTACCTTTTACTTAGTTGCATCTAAAACAAAGTAATTCTCATGTAATGCAAACTTTTCTGCCTAGATGGCTTAAAATAAATTGGGAGATACACTAATTATGACCACTTCAACAGAATTGTCAACCATAAACGTGGTACGACTTGCGCTCTGTGGGTTCCGCGCAAACTTAATTATGTATATCAAGAGTTCATCCATCCCAGAAATTGAGAAACTCGACGATTTTGCCTATTATCGACAATGATACTGGCAAGATATCGGTAGTAGGAATTCCAAGACTTTCGAGAATGTTTTGATTTTAAGTCTGAAGTAGGATAACAAAAGAGAAAAGAAATTGTTCTCGTGTGATATAATAACAAATTCACAATTTTATGATTTTTTTTTCGCTTTACTTGTACTGTGAAGCCTTGATTCTTGCTAAATTTCACGATCCTAAGTCAACTGGAGGTATCCTATAGGGTTTCATGAGTGAGTTCGCGGGTATCAAAATATGTGATGTAAATAACCGTATATTTTGATTGCATTGACTTAGATGCTTGCAGTTATTACACCGCCAAGGGCCCATAAGCCTTAACATGTGACATAAATTTCTGATCGATACGTCAAACCGTTTCTGAGAAAAAGGAGTCTTAACAGACGAACAGACAGTCTGATAACGAATGACAAAATACTTTTTTTCGTGTGATGTTACTACAAATTAACAATTTTCAGAGTTTTGCCTTTACTTGTACTACGACCTTACTTCTTGCCAAATTTCAGGATTCTAGGTCAACGGGAAGTATCCTTTAGGTTCTAATGAGTGAGTTTGCGGGTATCAAAATACGTTACATAAACGGTCGTACCTTTTGACTGCATTGACTTAGAGGCTTACATTTATAACACCGCCAAGTAACCACAGAGCTTAGTATGTGGCATAAATTTCAACTTGATCGTCTACCTCTACCTGTGAAAAAGGGGACAGATAACAAATAATAATTTTTTTCTTTGGTTATAATTACAAATAACAGTTTTCGAATTTTTTTACTGTAGTTTTACGGTGAAATCTTGCTCCTTGCCAAATTTCACGATTACAGGTGAACGGGAAGTATCCTGTAGATTATGATGGGTGAATTTGCGATTGTCAAAATAAGTGAAATGAATGCCCGTATATTTTGAGTACGTTTGTACGCCGCCAAGAGACGGTAGACCTTAGTGTGAGACATAAATTTCGACTCCGTATGTTTATCGGTAACCGAGAGAAAAGGTGTTTAACTGTTAGACTGAGAGACGGACAACGAAGTATGGTTCCGTTTTTACCGATTGAAGTACGGGACGCTGAAAACGAGATTACTTTATTATTTAGGTTTTTGTGGTGTCACTTGTGTTCGCTGTACACGGATTTCGGTCCTAGCGTGTTGCCACATCACGTTCCTCAATTCAGTTTTTTTTCCGTAGATGAAGAATCATTTGAGATTTTTGAAAAAGATAGTATTCTCCTAAAATTCAGCAGCACATCGTGCAGTGAAGAGCTACGGCTCGAATTTCAGAACATCTCGTATGGGGAGCAGAAAATTATTGCCAGTGTTTCCACCATTTCTTATCTGACACCTTGCGTAGGAAGACACACAAAATAAGTGTGCACTACGAGATCTCACAGAAATACTCGTCTGCTTCTTCTCATAACACTTTCAAAGGTAGAATAGCATGGAGAAAATAAAGGGCAGAACTGAATTACTTCAGTCAGAAAACATAACAGGAACATCAGCAGAGCTTAATTTGTTTTGTATGTGCTACCGGCAAAGCAACTCTGATGATCCTTGCACTTCCGTGAAACGCGATCTCACTCTTCTGTATGAAAGATGTATGACTTGTTTCGTAGAGCATACGGATTTGTATTCCTTACGTCTAGAATACTGAGAATAAAGTACCCTGTCAGCGGATTATTGAAGTTTACACAGTATTTAGGGGAAAAAAGAAGTAACTCCTGAAATAATGAAGGCTATTGATAACGAGATTTAATGCCCTTAAATATTAATTCTAATATTAAATATGCAACTGAAACACATCAGTTTATTGAGTTCTAAGACGAAGTAAAGATACTACCACCAGTCATGGATTTTCTTGTTTCAAATTTGACACTTACGAAGAGAGGAAAGTACAGTGATGCGTTTCGTTTTATAAATTTGACAATGGTTTAGAAGTATTTTATTCCGTCATGTTTCGACGGACATTTGCACAGAACTTATCATTGTGTGGAGACCAAATCGGCTGCGAAGCGCAAAGCCGACTTCGATGGCCGAAGCTCTGATGTAATTATGTTTCATAACACTGATTGGTAATGCATGAGATACAATCTCTAATTTTATAAGACGAAGGACAGCTAAACTGAATATAAACAGTAGAATATTTTGACTTCAAGCAGAGTACATTAAAAGGAGAAAGATAATAAAGAGAAGGCATTTGCGAGAAGATTTCAGGGCCTAATAAAGCTGTAATTGGTCTATGGCTGAAAAAGACCTACCTGTAAATTAAATGATGTGGTCCTCATTCATATCCTTCAACTCCAGTCGCTGGCGATAACGAACTCCATCCTCAGAAGCCTCAGCTGAATCATAAAGTCCTCCGTTTGTGTTTGGTCGTCTGTACCATTTCTCGTAGTCAGGGCAATCGAATCCTGCAGGTCTTACTCGCAAAAGGGGGAAAGAAAGTGTTCGTTTCTCGCACTCAACGAACCGCGTTTCAAATGACTCCTCAAAGAAAACACAGACAAAACTAGTGAAACGAAGGCAGAGACGGAATCTTTTAGACGTGTCCGTGTACGTTAGCGTACTATTTAGTTCGCCACGAGGACGAGTGTCGGCATCAGGCAATTCGACACGACGCCTCAATCAATAACAGAGACTGCGTGCGCCTCAGCTGCGCGTTTGTTCTCCCATGCGCAAACTCGCAACGGGGCGCGCGCACACACTCACGTGCCTTTGCTACAGTTCTTAGAAAATTTCTTTTGGGTTTGAAGCGTGAAAAGGTCGTTACGAAGAAATGTCTAACAAACTACCTACACCGTGCAAAGTGATATCCTCAGCAACATACGTGGAAGACGGGAGTAATTTGGAGCGTTTCTTATTTAAAGATGGCTCTCGATTCCCCGCCCAGTCTAGTGAGATCTTAGGTCATACGATTAAGAACGAACTCAAAAGGGCGGCAGCAAATCCTTAAGTAACGAGCAAAACTGATTTGTTACAATCAGATAAAATACGGAAAATAAATAAAGGAATTATGCTAAAGATATAAACATCACAAGTGTTCATTCTCCATAAAATAATTTACCAAATTAATTGTATCTAGTTTCTACACGTATGAAGACCACAAGGGAAAAAGGGGATGGGTCTATGTGAATATGTTATACAGAAGAGCGAATAAAAATAATAAAATACAATAACCTGTTCACTAACAGTCTGTTCTTAAAACCATATTATTTTAATAGGTCATACTTATGGGAAAAATTATTTGAGAATTTTTATAATAAATATAAGACAGTGAAATTAATGCCACTCAATCCGGCTCGAGGGCGAAAGAGGAATTGTGAATTGTATGTACAAAAACGCGTTTTGTTAGTTCTGGGCATTTGAATGTTTACAAAACTGAGAACTAATTTAATTCCTTGCTTGTTGTTAGCTGCTTATTTTCTGCTTTGGTAAATAATTATCACATATATTTTTAAGTTATAGTTAATTACTTGTTTTTACCTTTTTGTGCCTTTTTATACAGGATAGTCAGAAACAGTCTGAATAGCTTGTAAGGATGTCGCCTGGGGTGATTGTGCTGAGAAGTAATTGTTCAGAAAAAAATTTATACACTGCGCCGCTTCTGAGTTATTTAGCATTGAAGTTAGGCAATCACCTCGTTGCGCGCGCAACTTCAAGCAGACTGCCAAAGACAGTGTCGTCAAATCTGGATCCTCGTCTGGTTATCTCACACCGAACAAATGTAGTTTTTGCTCACCTAGTTTAAATCTATCACTTCCAAAAAGGCACATTTCAGCTTGTAATGAGTATTTCAACAAGTGGTAACTCCCGAAAATACAGATGTCTGTACATTACGATATTTTAGCGCCACGACTTGATTGACCAACTTTGATACAAAGTAAGTCGAAAACAGCATAACGTATCGAAGGGTTTTCTTAACAATTACACTACTGGCCATTAAAATTGCTACACCACGAAGATGACGTGCTACAGACGCGAAATTTAACCGACAGGAAGAAGATGCTGTGATATGCAAATGATTAGCTTTTCATAGCATTCACACAAGGTTGGCGCCAGTGGCGACACCTACAACGTGCTGACATGAGGAAAGTTTCCAACCGATTTCTCATACACAAAGAGCAGTTGACCGGCGTTGCCTGGTGAAACGTTGTTGTGATGCCTCGTGTAAGGACGAGAAACGCATAACATCATGTTTCCGACTTTGATAAAGGTCGGATTGTAGCCTATCGCGGATGCAGTTTATCGTATCGCGACATTGCTGCTCGCGTTGGCCGAGATCCAATGACTGTTAGCATAATATGGAATCGGTGGGTTCAGGAGGGTAATACGGAACGCCATGCTCGATCCCAACGGCCTAGTATCACTAGATGTCGAGATGACAGGCATCTTATCCGCATGGCTATAACGGATCGTGCAGCCACGTCTAGATCCCTGAGTCAACAGATGGGGACGTTTGCAAGACAACAACCATCTGCACGAACAGTTCGACGACGTTTGCAGCAGCATGGACTATCAGCTCGGAGACCATGGCTGCGGTTACCCTTGACGCTGCATCACAGACAAGAGCGCCTGCGATCGTCTACTCAACGACGAACCTGGTTGCACGAATGGCAAAACGTCATTTTTTCGGATGAATCCAGGTTCTGTTTCAGCATCATGATGGTCGAATCCATGTTTGGCGACATCTCGGTGGACGCACATTGGAAGCGTGTATTCGTCATCTCCATACTGGCGTATCACCCGGCGTGATGGTATGGGGTGCCATTGGTTACACGTCTCGGTCACCTCTTGTTCGCATTGACAGCACTTTGAACAGTGGACGTTACATTTCACATGTGCTACGACCCGTGGCTCTACCCTTCATTCGATCCCTGCGTAACCCTACATTTCAGCAGGAGAATGCACGACCGCATGTTGCAGGTCCTGTACGGGCCTTTCTGGATACAGAAAATGTTCGACTGCTGCCCTGGCCAGCACATTATCCAGATCTCTCACCAACAGAAAACGTCTGGTCAATGGTGGCCGAGCTACTGGCTTGTCACAATACGCCAGTCACTACTCTTGATGAACTGTGGTACCGTGTTGAAGCTGCATGGGCAGCTGTACCTGTACACGCCATCCAAGCTCTGCTTGACTCAATGCCCAGGCGTATCAAGGCCGTTATTACGGCCAGAGGTGGTTGTTCTGGGTACTGATTTCTCAGGATCTATGTACCCACGTTGTGTGAAAATGTAATCACATGTCAGTTCTAGTATAATATATTTGTCCAATGAATACCCGTTTATCATCTGCATTTCTTATAGTGTAGCAGTTTTAATGGCTAGTAGTGTATTTCTCAGCAAAACCTCTCCAATGACACGCTTGCAGGCATTTCAGACTGTTTCTGACCACGCTGTGCGCAAGCTGTCTTGTATTTCTTTATCTTTCTGATTCGGCAGTTATTACATGTAAAGTCCTCTTTAAAATGTTGGCCATAAAAGTAAATGTGACCGCTTCTGTCAGTGGGGCATGGTGGTTGCCCCGACTACATACAATTTGTTGTATCCTGGCGTGATGGCATTTACCAGCAGGATAATGTAAGGTGTCACGTAGCTCGCAGAGTGCATACGTGGTGCAAAGGATTTCACAATGATTTTACCATACTCCTCTGGCCACCAAACTCCCGGAGTTGAACCCAATCGAGGATCTGTTGGACCACCACAACTGGGCTGTTCAAGCCATGGATCCACAGTCGAGAAATCTGTGATACTGGTCACGGCACTGGGATCGGCGTGGCTCCACATCCCTGTCAATATCTTCCAAAACCTCACTGATTCTCTTCCTGCATGTCTTGCAGCGGTCTGCGCTATAAAAAGTGGTTATTCAGGCTTTTTACAGGTAGGCGTATTAATGGGACTTGAGAGTGTAGGGTTGGAGTTAGGAGATTAATTTTTTGCTTTCAAATTCCATTATCGCAGCTGTCCAGTGGGATACATCTGAAAGAATGACAGTGTGGCTGAGACATCCAGTTGCCTCCCGCATGAGTGTGTGTATGTTTGTGTGTGTATGCCTGTGTGTGTATGTAAGATGTTCCTCGATGCTGACCGAGTTTCGGCTCTCCACCAGGATTTATTTGAAAGAGTGGCTATGTGGCTGAAGCATCCAGTTGCCTCCCTTGTGTGTGCGCATGACGTCCCACAATGCTGACAGAGTGCGGCATGGCCGAGTGGTGGCGTGACACCACTGCTTCAGTCAGTGATGTCCTCTGGCTAAGGTAGTGGTGGCTCTGGCATAACTGATGTCTCCAGCGCTGCGGCGGCCGTGACCCACCGTAGGAGCTCTGTCCGACACAAATCCGCTTTCTGTGCACTTTGTAGTCTATTCCACTCCTACTACACTACTGGCCATTAAAATTGCTACACCAAGAAGAAATGCAGATGATAAACGGGTATTCATTGGACAAATATATTATACTAAGACTGACATGTGATTACATTTTCACGCAATTTGGGTGCAGACATGCTGAGAAATCGGTACCCAGAACAACCACCTCTGGCCGTAATAACTCCCTTGATACGCCTGGGCATTGAGTCAAACAGAGCTTGAATGGCATGTACAGGTACAGCTGCCCATGCCGCTTCAACACGATACCACAGTTCATCAAGAGTGATGACTGGCGTATTGTGATGAGCCAGTTGCTCGGCCACCATTGACCAGACGTTTTGCCGGCCGGCGCTTCAGTCTGGGACCGCGTGACCGCTCCAGTCGCAGGTTCGAATCCTGCCTCGGGAATGGATGTGTGTGATGTCCTTAGGTTAGTTAGGTTTAAGTAGTTCTAAGTTCTAGGGGACTGATGACCACAGATGTTAAGTCCCATAGTGCTCAGAGCCATTTGAAGCATTTTGAACCAGTGCATGGGGGCTTATTTATTAAATTTGAAAATCATTTTTATTTTTCGTAGCTGTATGTCCGATTACGCTGTGTCTCGTAAACGGTTGGCCCTGACTAGTATTATTACGCAATCTGACTGCATAGAACAACAACAAAGAATGAAATGAAAATTTTCGTTAACACAATTAATTAATTAAGTCCCCAGCAACTATAAAACCTACGAAACCAAAGCACAAGTATAACTGTTCTGTGTGTGGAAGTATGACTCAACGTACACATCTGGCACGGTTCTTCTTCAATAAGACAAGAAATTTCAAATACCATTTATACTGACGTGATAAAAAAAAATTAGAAATACTATAATTGCGCAAGAAAACCAGAATTACACTCTAATACAAGAACACAAGCCAGATGCTTTGTTGACTGAACCTGTAATGACGCATTATTCAGGGCACTGAAGTAATGAGAAAAAAAAAGAAAAGGAGTTTGTTACCTTCATTTATATTGATGAAAAGCACTCTAATCATTACAATATCTCCACACCGACTCGCTACTACCACATCTCAACAAGAACTGACTACTACGACCTCACGACAAGAACTCTTCACTACAACATCTCAGCAAGCACTCACTACTACAAGTTCTCAACAAGCACTCTGCCCTCCGCTACTTCTCAATAATCACTGCCAGTGGAGGCGGCGAAACAAAACTCTCTGGCGCTGTGGCTCAGTGTAGCCACCTTTCATATGCCCTTCCTCCATGGGCTAGAATTTGATGGTATTTTTGCCAGCATTGGTGGTGAAAATACCACCAAATTCGTCAAAAAAAATACAGACAAAAATAAAAGATAATATCAATACGTAAATATCACATAATTAGATAAAATTTTGCCTTTGCACTGACCTTTCAATAACCTAATATATAAAATACAGTAGGCAATACAAATTCTTTCATACATGTGGCTTTACATAATAGTTTACACAATACACAAAAAATCAGTTTATACAAGTGTTCACATAAAATACTTTTAATTATTCAAAAAAAAAAAAAAAAGTTGATAGTTCCAGCAGCAGCACCCAGCAATGGTCAACAGGTGCAAACACCAACAAGTGACATCATTTTAGTAAAAGCAGTTCCATCTGTGGCACCCAGTAATGTTGAACAGGTGCAGACAGCAAGAAGCAACATCATTTCAGAAGAAGCAGTCCATCAGTGGCACCCAGCAATGTTGAACAGATGCAGAAACCAACAAGTGACATTATTTCAGTAGAAGCAGTTCATCAGTGGCACCCAGTAATGTTGAGCAGGTGCAGGTAACAGTTCATAATATTCACCATCACTAATCAGACAGTTCAGGCATGAACAATAGTTTGAATGCACATACAAATGCTTTTACAAAATTATTCTCAATGCTCTCACACTAAACATACAAATTCTAATAAACACACAAATGATATCAGATAACTGTCATATTAACTATTACAAATACTCAAATATCAGTAAACCTATAATATTTATGGGTGTCAGTGCAAGCCACTACAAACAAATAAAATAATATTTAGGAGATAGATGGGTAGGATTAGGAAAGGAAAACACACTCTCTCATCTTTCATCCACATTAAGTACTACTGTGTAATTGAATAGTGTAAATGCAATTCTGTCAAAATTTGATGTTCATCATGTGTATCAAGTAGTAGTGCCAGCAATGTATAACAGTCAATAATAGTTAAGTCAATGTCATAGTCATCATGTCAAGACCAATGTTTGCCAAGCCAGATTAAAATGTACGGTTGCTGAACAACTGTCAGTGAGCCAAGATATGCAATTACTTACTCTCTCCAAAAAAAAAAAAAAAAAAATATGTACTGCTTATTGATTTAACAAAGTGCGTGTAGACAATCTTCCTTCTACTTGAGTGTTCTAGTCTGCTATCTTCATCCTCCTTGTTCCATTTAGACCAACAAAAAAAAAAAAAAAAGAAATATGCACCTCACTTACTTTACCTCTTATCCACCAAAACTCCAATAATCATCAGCTTCACATAATCTCAATACTTCAATAATACCTCTTACGTCGATACACATAAATCTTATCATCAATATCATTTACCTTACCTCTTGTCCACAAAAACTCCAATAATCATCAACTTCATATAATCTCAATACCTCAATAATACCTCTTCAATACGTCGACACATATAAACCTTATCGCCAATATCATTTCACTTCCATAACAACTCTTTCCTCTAGTCAGTCTCCTCGAACAAGTACAGATAAAATCCTAATGCCAACCTCATCATCCCATACAATCCGAAGACACACTGTCAACACACAACCTCTGTGTAATCCATCTGACCCAAATCTTCTACTCATTATAAATTATAAGATGGATTTTGGTTACCTTGTCCATCATTAAATAAAAGAAATGCATACATGACCTCTAACAGTCTTTAGTTCGAATAACTCTCAGTAATTAAGTACGATTACGGAGTGTGAATGATCATAATATTTCACAGTGTGTACACCACTTCAAGAATTATGGCAAACAGAAGCAAACATGTGGAGTATTTCTTGTGTCAAGTGTCACTTCCTATTTCAATCGCTCACGAAAAATGCAGTGTAATAACTGTCAATGGTCTAAACCTAGTTTTGGTATGTCATGTCGTTAGCTTCCTTCCTATTAGCATAAATTTATACAGCTTCCATAAAACCTCCAGCTCATGTGACTTCTATGAAGTTTCTTGTACTAATGTCGTTTATGTCGAATTACAGCAGTTCATTTTCCTATCTTAAAAATATAAGGCACTGAGCGTAAGCAAAACATGCAATAGCGAGTAAATATACCAGTAGAGAACAGAATGTCAACAAGTGGATGCAGCACAATTCTTACGACGAGGCTCTGCCAAGCGAACAATCTATAATTAATACCATAATGTGACCTAAACTCTATGTTTGTACACAGTATATCAGCATTTCTATATACCAAATTAAAGAGTAGTTATGACAACAAACAGAAATGTATAAATATGCAATCCATACGCATAGCAGCAAACATATATCTTACGTAATAAATAGGTCATTAGCATCATATCAGCATAAGCAAATAAATGTTCATATGTCATCTTAATAAGTAAACATGAAGGCGCAAGCAGATAAATCACAAAGTATAACTTACATACATATCAGCACAACTAATCAGGTGACAATTATAATTAAAATAAATAAGCACAGCAGACACATAATAAAAAAATATGACATCAGTGAAAAAGCATTGCAGCCAAGCGATGCATAATATATACAAATAACAACCCTGTTCATTAATAAAACATTGACAAAAATCAGCAAATGTACGCAAGCACGTCGCTTCACAAGTAAATTCATAGAACATGAAATTAGCACAAAGTATGAATCACGTAATTGCGAGCAGCAAATTACGTCTAAAGTACGTACCTAAGTGGAAATATTTTACCTGAAAAAATAAACTCAATTAATAGTTACCTTTTTAGTTTATTAGTTTCTTCTTGGAAATTACATTCTTTCTGAAATTTTCTCGATAGCAAGTCCTCTTAACGTCGGACACACACAGAATTTACCTGAAGTTCTTAAATATTTTATAGAACCGTATCCTGAAAAATACTGAACGTTAATAACATAATTCATCAAGTCACTATAGCTTTATACTGAATTTAGTCGGAGAAATTAGACTGTGTATTTGTTTACGGCTGTCAGTGCATTCGCACTTAGCGC
Source organism: Schistocerca americana (assembly GCF_021461395.2). Classification (NCBI taxonomy): domain Eukaryota; kingdom Metazoa; phylum Arthropoda; class Insecta; order Orthoptera; family Acrididae; genus Schistocerca; species Schistocerca americana. The sequence continues at coordinate 448,030,790 of NC_060123.1, read as the reverse complement.
TCGATCAGCTGTAGGCGCGTGACGTAGGAAGTAATTGTTTGCGGTCAACGACTGCCTTGTGCGGCGCGCAGACTTGACTGTTGCTTTGAGTATGTGCCGCCGCCAAAACACAGCGCGGTATCCTTGTATTCTCTGCATGTTTACGTAAACTGTTGGTTTCTCGAAAGTGTGTCATTCCACAAAAATTTTAACGTTTGATATATGATGTATTCCCTTAGAGCGTCGTGATTTAAGAGTTTCTACTTCAACAGTGTCATCATGAATAATTTTGCGAATTCTATATGGACCGTTATAAAGCAGAAAAAATTTGCGACACAAGCCTTTTCCTTTGTGAGACAAACGATGAGACTTAATTAACACCTTTTGGCCAACTGACAAAATTTTTAAACGACCAGGATGTTTAGCTGATTTCTCTCTTCTAGCAGCCGCAGATGCAATATTTTGCAGAGCCATGTTCACAACTTCAGAATGCCGCAGTTTCCGTGAAGGCGGAAAAGGAACGATTTCAGATATGCGATTTGTCGGTGTTTTGTTTTTTGATATCAGTATAGGCGGTAAAGAAGTTGAGTCATTAGGAAGTTCATTCAGAATATTTTGAAAAATATGAAGATACTGATCCCACGTTCTGTGATTCTGATGACAATAAAGACGACACAATTTATTGATTTCCTTCATCCATCTCTCTGAAGCGTTAGATTGAGGGTGAAAAAGTGAAATGAAAATTGGTTTAATTTTACGACGCCGTAGAGTACGAAGCCAAATTTTAGAACGAAACTGTGATCCATTATCTGATATAACCTTATCAACATGACCAACTTCTTTAAGAAAATGGTTAATGAAAGCATTAGATACTGAATGAGCTGTTGCTTTGCGTAAAGATGTAAAACACACATATTTTGATGTCAACTCCACTGCTACGAAAATGTACGCAAAACCATTAGTAGAACGAACCACTGGACCAAACAAATCGACTGCAGCCATCTCCGTTAATTTCGCTGGAATGATAGGAAACAACGGTGCTCTGTGAGAAATAGTTGACGGCTTAGCCTTTTGACATAATTTGCATTTGGCCAGAACAGATCGAATACGTTTTTCCATATTACTGAAGTAGCAACTTTTCCGTAATTTATGAAAGCATTATCTGGGACCAAAGTGTGCATAACTGAAATGCGTATACCAAATCAGCTTATTAACCCACTCATCAGGAATACAAACTAACCAAACAGAGTTGTCGACCGATTTTCGTTTAAAAAAAGAACTTTCCAGACAGATCGCAAAAACGAGGTGTGGCCAAATCGTCCAATCTAACAAAGCGTCTAAGAAAATTACAGACACCAAGGAAACTACGAACCTCACGTTTTGTGGTAGGAACAGCATAATTACGAATAGCGTCTAATTTTTCTGGATCAGGAAGAATACCTTCTGTAGAAATAATGTGACCGAGAAAGTTCACCTGAGAACGACCAAATTCAGATTTTTCCAAGTTCACTGTAATGCCAACTCTTGCAAAAATACGTAATAATGAATCCAAAATTTTGTTGTGCTCACTCCAAGAACGTTTAGCAATAAGAATATCGTCAACATATGAAGTAATATTGTCACGAAGATAAACAGGTAAAATTTCGTTTAAGCTACGAATGAATGCTGCTGAAGATACAGTAAGTCCCAACGGTAATTTCCGAAATCACTTTTGGGTAAATTAGTCATATCCGGTTATTCTTTAACGATTCTCTAGATAGATTGACAGTCGAAGAGTTGTTTTGACAGATGCAAAGAATAGTAAAAGAGTAGGCAGCGGTGCAGAAAACTAAAAGGGAAATAGCACCACTACAGCTCGGGGCCCTATGCACGCTACGGCACATATTCACTTAGTGTAGTGAATCCCCTGAGGACTTTAATAGCCGCACATAATTTCCAGTTTGTGACTTAGTGGCCAGTTTCGTGGAAGTGCGTACATAAATTGATCTAACCATGCACATGGATGTATCTCATTCTTAGAATTACGAAAGATCTTAAATTTCCGAACAGTCAAAAAGTGTTTATAGTCAAAGTTTTCGCCTCGTGGCGACAAAGACCTACCACGTCTGTCCCAGTCCCAATGTTGATTATTGTCAAGTTCGCGCGCCTGGCGCTCTCTTGTTGCATCCCGTAAATGAAACAAATTATTTTCTTCAAACCCCTCTGGTATCTGTGATTCTAAATTTCTTTTGCTGTCTTTTCCTACGATATCGCCTTCAATTTGCTTGACTTGCTTTCGTAATGCCTCAACTTCCCTTTTAACGCGTTCATTAAATTTTCCCTGATTTTCAACATGCTTATTTATGTTCTGGTACTCTTCGGTTTCTGCAAATGGCAATGGTGCTGTATCATCTGAATCTCTGTCCCCATTTAAACTAAGACTTGTCAATTTATCTGAAATCTCCTCAACTCTTTCCGTTAAATCACCTATTTGTTCTTTCTGTTTATTTACGTCTTCCGTAAGTGTCGTGACTCGGGTTTCAGTATTAACACATTTGGTAGTTAACTGTTCATATTGTTGTGTTAGGTTATTTAATCTGTCATTTGGTACGGATTCCTTGATTCTCTCAAATATTTCTTCCTTATCTTTTGCACGTTGTAAATTTAACTCTGAAAATTTCTGTACTATCACGCGATCTCTTTCTCCCTGTTCTCTATCCTGTTCCCTTTGTCTAATCTCTACTGCAATTAATCTATTATTGTGAGCATTCAAAATCGGTTGTACTTCTTCTCTGATTTCTTTCTTTCATTCATCTTTCATGTTTTTGAAACATGTCCCTATTCGTGAATCTAACCGTGTTTCCATTGTTTCCATCTCTGTTTTAATTGTTCCTGTTTGTGATCCCAGTGAGCTTAACCGTGTTTCCATTAGTGAGTCTAACCGAGATCCCAAATTTAATATTGCACTCATCAGCTGCTCCATATTAACTTGTTCGAAATTCTTTTCGCCCCTAACATTTCCCGCAAAACCAGTTTCCTTCGTCATAGCTGTAAAGCTATCTGTGTTCGATACTATTCCAGAATCTTCTATCGTTAATCTCGTATTCTGTGAATTTTCTAATTGAGAAAAATTTTGAAATGGTTCCAGACTATTTTCCCGACTTATTAAATTGTTTTCCACTTCATTATTCATCATACTGTCCCCTGTGTTGGCGAGTTCGCCATGTCAACAATTTCGTCATTCTGACTATCCATCATTTTTGCCTTTTTCATCGATCGCGTAATCATTTACAAAACATACAAAACTCGTCACTGTACGAAAATTACACACAATGACTCTTTATCTCCAACAATACCATTTTCACGAAATGTTTCCCTCAAACACGATTAATCGAACAATTGAAATAATTGCCCTAAATTGTCAAACGCGTATACAAGACAATAAAATTAAATTCTGAAATACCATTAGAAGAATGACAACTACCAAATCTACACATGCAATATAGACTACAATTACTAAACTACAAATTACTACATCAATACTACTGTCTACTATTTTTACAATCGGAAGAATTCCAAGGGACGATCCGAAGCAGCGGTCGCCACGTGCATGGGGGCTTATTTATTAAATTTGAAAATCATTTTTATTTTTCGTAGCTGTATGTCCGATTACGCTGTGTCTCGTAAACGGTTGGCCCTGACTAGTATTATTACGCAATCTGACTGCATAGAACAACAACAAAGAATGAAATGAAAATTTTCGTTAACATAATTAATTAATTAAGTCCCCAGCAACTATAAAACCTACGAAACCAAAGCACAAGTATAACTGTTCTGTGTGTGGAAGTATGACTCAACGTACACATCTGGCACGGTTCTTCTTCAATAAGACAAGAAATTTCAAATACCATTTATACTGACGTGATAAAAAAAAATTAGAAATACTATAATTGCGAAAGAAAACCAGAATTACACTCTAATACAAGAACACAAGCCAGATGCTTTGTTGACTGAACCTGTAATGACGCATTATTCAGGGCACTGAAATAATGAGAAAAAAAAAGAAAAGGAGTTTGTTACCTTCATTTATATTGATGAAAAGCACTCTAATCATTACAATATCTCCACACCGACTCGCTACTACCACATCTCAACAAGAACTGACTACTACGACCTCACGACAAGAACTCTTCACTACAACATCTCAGCAAGCACTCACTACTACAAGTTCTCAACAAGCACTCTGCCCTCCGCAACTTCTCAATAATCACTGCCAGTGGAGGCGGCGAAACAAAACTCTCTGGCGCTGTGGCTCAGTGTAGCCACCTTTCACCAGACGTTTTCAATTGGTGAGAGATCTGGAGAATGTGCTGGCCAGGGCAGCAGTCGAATATTTTCTGTATCCAGAAAGGCCCGTACAGGACCTGCAACATGCGGTCGTGCATTATCATGCTGAAATGTAGGGTTTCGAACGGATCGAATGAAGGGTAGAGCCACGGATCGTAACACATCCGAAATGTAACGTCCACTGTTCGAAGTGCCGTCAATGCAAACAAGAGGTAACCGTGACGTGTAACCAGTGGCACCCCATACCATCACGCCGGGTGGTACGCCAGTATGGCGATGACGAATACACGCTTCCAATTTGCGTTCACCGCGATGCCGCCAAACACGGATGCGACCATCATGATGCTGTAAAGAGAAACTGGATTCATCCGAAAAAATGACGTTTTGGCATTCGTGCAACCAGGTTCGTCGTTGAGTACACCATCGCAGGCGCTCCTGTCTGTGATGCAGCGTCAAGGGTAACCGCAGCCATGGTCTCCGAGCTGATAGTCCATGCTGCTCCAAACGTCGTCGAACTGTTCGTGCAGATGGTTGTTGTCTTTCAAACGTCCCCATCTGCTGATTCAGGGATCGAGACGTGGCTGCACGATCCGTTGCAGCCATGCGCATAAGATGCTTGTCATCTCGACTGCTAGCGTTACGAGGGCGTTGGGATCCAGCATTCCGTATTACCCTCCAGAACCCACCGATTCCATATTATGCTAACTTTCATTGGATCTCGACCAACGCGAGCAGCAATGTCGCGATACGATAAACCGCAGTCGCGATAGTTTACAATCCGACCTTTATCAAAGTCGGAAACGCGATTGTACTCATTTCTCCTCCTTACACGAAGCATCACAACAACGTTTCACCAGGCAACGTCGGTCAACTGCTGTTTGTGTATGAGAAATCGGTTGGAAACTTTCCTCATGTCAGCACGTTGTAGGTGTCGCCACTGGCGCCAACCTTGTGTGAATGCTCTGAAAAGCTAATCATATGCATATCACAGCACCTCCTTCCTGTCGGTTAAATTTCGCGTCTGTAGCACGTCATCTTCGTGGTGCAGCAATTTTAATGGCCAATAGTGTAATTCACGTCCGTCTTCCTATCCTTGCACCAATGCCTCTCCACTACTCTCCTGCTGGCAGAAATAAGTTCTTCATGACCTGCAAACACGTGATCATGTGGCTCCTAAGCACTTTATTGCTTAGCTCTGCTAATACTACTACTCGAGGAGCCAACTTGGTTTCTCTGGATGGCAATCCATCCTACATACAAAATTGTGATTGTTTAGTATGCCGCTTATACTCGCCATCCGTCTTCTGCATTCCTTAAGCTCATTACCATCTATTTGCAACACTGCTACTTTCCTACATAAGCCATCTGCGTTCCCATGTTTCTTTCCAGGCTTATTTACAATTTCAAAATCAAACTCCCTCAGTCTTACCACCCACAGAGTCAACCAACTAGAAAGGTCCTTCGATCCCAGCAAACAATCAATGCCTTCTCTGCACGATAGCAATGGAGATACTATCGAAGACAGTGCTGCCAAAGCAGAGTTACTAAACACAGCCTTCCGAAATGCCTTCACAAAAGAAGACGAAGTAAATATTCCAGAATTCGAATCGAGTACAGCTGCCAACAAGCGTAACGTAGAAGTAAATATCCTCGGAGTAGTGAAACAACTTAAATCACTTAATAAAAGCAATTCTTCTGGTCCATACTGTATTCCAATTAGGTTCCTTTCGGAGTATACTGATGCATTAGCCCTATACTTAACAATCATATACAACCGTTCGCTCGACGAAAGATCCGTACCCAAAGAATGGAAAGTTGCACAGGTCACACCAATATTCAAGAAAGGTAGTGGGGGTAATCCACTAAATTACAGGACCATATCGTTAACGTCGATATGCAGCAGGATTTTAGAACATCTATTGTGTTCGAACATTATGATTTAACTCGAAGAAAACGGTCTATTGACACACAGTCAACATGGGTTTAGAAAACATCGTTCCTGTCAAACACAACTACCTCTTTATTCACATGAAGTGTTGAGTGCTCTTGACAAGGGATTTCAGATCCATATCGTATTTTTGGATATCTGGAAGGCTTTTGACACTGTACCACATAATCGGTTTGTAGTGAAATTGCGTGCTGATGGAGTATCGTCTCAGTTACGTGACTGGATTTGTGATTTTCTGACAGAGGTCACAGTTCGTAGTAATTTACGGAAAGTGATAGAGTAAATCAGAAGTGATTTCTGGTGTTCCCCAAGGTAGTGTTATAGGCCCTTTTGCTGTTCCTTATCTATATAAACGATTTGGGAGACAAACTGAGCAGCCGTCTTCGGATGTTTGCAGATGACGCTGTCGTTTATCGACTAATAAAGTCATCAGATCAAAACAAACTGCAAAACGATTTAGAAAAGGTATCTGAATGGTGCGAAAAGTGGCAGTTCACCCAAAATAACGAAAAGTGTGAGGTCATCCACTTGAGTGCTAAAAGGAACTCGTTAAACTTCGGTTACACGATAAATCAGTCTAATCTAAAAGCCGTAAATTCAACTAAATACCTAGGTGTTACAATTACGAACAACTTAAATTGGAAGGAACACATAGAAAATGTTCTGGGGAAGGCTACCCAAAGACTGCGTTTTATTGGTAGGACACATAGAAGATGTAACAAACGTACTAAGGAGACTGCCTACACTACGCTTGTCTGTCCTATTTTAGAATACTGCTGCGCGGCGTGGGATCCTTACCAGATAGGACTGACGGAGTACATCGAAAAAGTTCAAAGAAAGGCAGCACGTTTTGTATTATCGCGAAATATGGGAGAGAGCGTCACAGAAATGATACAGGATTTGGGCTGGACATCATTAAAAGAAAGGCGTTTTTCGTTGCGACCGAATCTTCTCGCGAAATTCCAATGACCAACTTTCTCCTCCGAATGCGAAAATATTTTGTTAACGCCGACCTACATAGGGAAGAACGATCACCAAGATAAAATAAGGGAAATCAGAGCTCGTACGGAAAGATATAGGTGTTCATTCTTTCCGCGCGCTAAACGAGATTGTAGTAATGGAGAATTGTGAAGGTGGTTCGATGAACCCTGTGCCAGACACTTAAATGTGATTTGCAGAGTATCAATGTAGGTGTAGAACGTTTTAACGCTGCATGATCCTTCATCATTCGGAACTTTTTGCCATAGAGATAATACTTGAAGTAGGTGATTCCGTGGATAAGGCTCAAAATCTCCTTTTACGTCGTGGAGTAATTCCTCTCTGCAGTCCGCATGCTTAGCTAGTTGGTAACGTGCTTGCCTCCCCTGCAGCGCGCCTGGGTTCGATTCCCGGGTTGGAGATTTTCTCCGTTCGTGTACCAGGTGTTTTGTTGTCCTCATGATCATTTCATCCTCTTCACCGGCGTACAAGTCGCCCAACGTAGCGTCGACTGAAATAAGACTTGCACTTAGCGGCCGATCTTCCATGGGCGGGGCCTCCCGGCCAACGATGCCATACGCTCATTTCATTTTCCTCTCTGCTGAGTTCAATTCATTTCATTTTCCTCTCTGCTGAGTTCAATTGCCTTAATGCATAGGCTACCGGATGCTCTGCGGTATCTAGGCAGTACAAAGCCAAGTGCATGATTGGACACATCGCATGACAGAATGAATTCCTTGCTGAACTCTGGAATCGCAAAAAACTTGATGTTTAAGCTTCTCTCAGTCTCTCAAAAGCGCGCTGTCTATCCTCTTCAAATTTTAAATCTTTCTTCAGTAATTGCGTCAACGATTTTGCAACGTCAACAGAATCCTTTACTAATCTTCGGTAATAGTTTGCGACTCCAAGGAATGATTGAAAGTCACTCACTGACTCAAGCACAGAAAATTCACGTAATGCTTTAATCAATCCCACGTACGTCTTAACCCCATCTTTATTTACCATGTGACCAAGTTATGCCATTTCATCCAGCATAAAATTACACCTATGCGCACTCAACGCTTCAGTCCGGAACCGCCCTGCTGCTACGATCGCAGGTTCGAATCCCGCCTCGGGCTTGGATGTGTGTGATGTCCTTAGGTTAGTTCGGTTTAAGTAGATCTAAGTCTAGAGGACTTTGAGGCTTAGAGCCATTTGAACCATTTTTTTTCGTACTCACCGTTAAATTCGCTGGCCTCAATCTCAGGAACACTTCCCTTAAACGTTGTATGTGCTGTTCTATATTACTCTTGTAGGCAAACATTGACGTGGTTTCGGTTCTATGAGAACTCCGTCAAACAATCCACGAAACGTCGCAGGTGCGTTCTTACACGGTTATGTAAATAATCATAAAATACGAATGAAATTCATTCAAAATTGAATGTGTATAGTTGTTTATACATTTGTACTAAAATCTGATATAGAAATCCAGTACGAGGATGGTTACATCTAAAACACCGACGTAGCAAAGCACAGGGAATGAGAGACGGCAACTACGGAGTCCAGAGATCATCTACTTGCGCTGCGATCGCTGCGATCTGTACGCTACAAGACTGACTGAAGGCTATCCAGTACAATGAAGTGATTATTGTAAAACTGCAATATCGACACATGTTTGTCGAAAAGTATGGTTCCTAACGTATTCAACGTTATGAGGTAGTTAGTTCGTTCTTGACCATTACACACTGCAGATCGTCCTAGCGATAGGATTTGGGTCAAGAATTTTAAGTTCTGGAGCGGTAAGCCTAACTACGCATATGAAGGTATGGTTAGCACGATCTAGGAACGAATTTGCTAGTTGTAAATTTTTATCTGATTCCAGGAGAACAGGCTCCTTTTGTTTATAATCGGGAATGCTGGTGCATGATAGCTCTTTCTATAGTTAGGAAGATCTTTGTAAGCATTGATGCGAATAAGCAGACAAATACAAAAAGTTTAGCTTCTGCAGTTCTTATTAATTTTCGGTGTTTTTGGAGTTTTGATTGGTATTGTGGATTCGGTCAGACAGAGGAGCCGATGTACTTCCTTTAAAGTAAAGCTAGTGGAACTGTTGGTCCACGCAAAGGAAAATGAGTGTGAGGTTTCTTTTGATTTGACGGTTGATGGCGGTTTCCTATTACTAGAGCAAGGTGACATCTCAGAGTTGTGTAAGTGGTTATTGTATTTAATTTAACAGTCCCTAGCAATGAGTAAATTAGGAAACTTTTTGATGAAAGACTGCAGAAAGTTTTGAAAAGTGTTACAGCGATGACCTTCCCTACCTATGATAATAATTTTCCCTTGAAATTTGGAACCACATCAAGAGACTGCATGTCTGCTACAATTTGGCGACTGGTAAAGTGACGAGTGACCGTTTATTTTGAGTTTATTTGTGGGATTCGCGATCTGTCAACGCCCGAAGAGGCTTAGCTTAGTCCATGAATTGTCCTAAGGTTAGTGTACAGTGGCGGTGACAGTTAGGATTTTTGTTTCTCTTTCAATTTCAATAGAGGGGATTAAATTGATTTCCTGACACTTGGCCACTGTCTTTTGTAAAACACAGACAAAATTAAGTACAAACACAAAAAAGAAATACCTTATAGGAATCAAAAACCCCAAATCATTATTCTTACTTCAACCCATAAGATTTAATGACACACTACAAAAACATTTGTGTGACTTCTTTAGTTAAAACTAACGGACTCACATGGAGAAAATCGAATATCTTGAGAGATACCAAAACAAGATTTTTTTACGATTATTAATCCTGAATAAGGAAACAAACGAAATTTCATCATTTTTTAAAAACGTTCTCGGTGTTCATTGATATTATTGGTCCCAATAAACTGAAGTACCGAAATGTACTCGTATCATCGCTAAGATAAACAAAGAGCAAAGAGATAATTTTCATTCACAGAAGCTCAGTCTTTCTACGAAGCTACCTAATATTATATTACGAAAAGTAATCAGTTTACTACATCGGTCCCAAAAAGGCATAGAGTTTATAGGAAAAGAGATTGAATTTCTTTGTTTATTAACAACAGAGATTAATAACTTACGATGTGGTCATTTAAACTCACTCAAATACTGAATACTCACTAATAAGGGGGATTTATTTTAAAGTTTTTATGTGATTTTTGAAGTGAGAAAAACTGTTGTAGATTTTGCAATAAATTGATAGTGACTGTTAGTTGTTACCGTAATTTCATTTGGCGTAGGCTAATCATTCGCTGAGTAGACATTTTTGAGAATTTAAAACTATTCGTCTACTTGGGATACTTTGCATTCTGTAGTGACAATTCCACTGAATATTAATAAGCGTAACGAATTCTGAACGTGCAATTGTAACAGCAAGAATAACGAGAAACAACAGATTAAGAATCCTCGACTAAATCCATATCAGAAACTACAAATTGTTCTACTATGTAACCTATCAGGCGCCCTTGAACACATTATTTATTAAAGCATTTTTTTCCTTGTGCACATGTTGCGTGTTATGCAACTGAATGGAGTGTAATTATTGTTCGATAATATTACTCTCCTCAATAATCCTCAGCTGCTGATCGATAGAATCTTTTAGAATGGGATAAAGTACCTCGGAACTCTGCATGATTTAAAGTAAACTAATGATTCACTTCCTGTTGGCATCCAGTGATGTGTAATACGCGTAGCTGGCAACAGCCGAAATAATAAATCCCTAAACTCCAAAAGTAACTCTTCCAATGCTTCCTTAATGCTTTCGTTTAGGTGCTTCACCTTTTCTCGTAATGCAGTTTCACTGGCGTTTGGCGATTGTCCGTTGCATACCATTCTTCCTCCTCTACGGTATCCATATTATTGATCAACTCCCCCTTCATTAACCGTAAATCCTCGATGCTACAATTATCCACGAATACAGGTATCATTTTCTCACCATTTACCTCTCGTGCGTGTACAACAGTTGTGTTTACTAAGTAACCTGCCTGATTCAATACTTCATTTATTCCAATGATTCCATCACATATAAAATTCCTACCATTAATATAGACCCGTTATTAACCCAAATCAATTTCCCAGCACCTTTAGGTACATAATTGTGTGTATCAAGTCTTAGTGTGATTGTTAGCAGTTTAAATGGTTTGTCTTTCGTGATGGACTCACCTTGTGACATTGCTACATTGGCAGGGGTTTCACCTAAATGAAACATTTTCCCATCAAGCTCTACCATATGCTGCCAAAGATCGATATGAGCACAATAGTGACACAAGAAATTCAATCCCAGTATTATGTCACAGCCCTCACTCACATGTGGCACAGTCTCTACACATTTCTTAAATTGAAACACACCCAGGCAAAAGTCTACATCCACCGATCCAAATGGTTTGACACATTTACCCCCAATCCAATTAATCTACACCATGGCGGGTTCCATTGCTTATGTTCCATCAGTTTATCACTGGCAACAGACACATGCGACTCTGTGCCAAACAATATCCTGCAATTCCTCTTTCCTACTATTCCTCTAATTATGTGATTTTTGAAGTGAGAAAAACTGTTGTAGATTTTGCAATAAATTGATAGTGACTGTTAGTTGTTACCGTAATTTCATTTGGCGTAGGCTAATCATTCGTTGAGTAGACATTTTTGAGAATTTAAAACTATTCGACTACTTGGGATACTTTGCATTCTGTAGTGACAATTCCACTGAATATTAATAAGCGTAACGAATTCTGAACGTGCAATTGTAACAACAAGAATAACGAGAAACAACAGATTAAGAATCCTCGACTAAATCCATATCAGAAACCACAAATTGTTCTACTATGTAACCTATCAGGCGCCCTTGAACACATTATTTATTAAAGTATTTTTTTCCTTGTGCACGTGTTGCGTGTTATGCAACTGAATGGAGTGTAATTATTGTTCGATAATATTACTCTCCTCAATAATCTCATCCTTCAGCTGCTGATCGATAGAATCTTCTAGAATGGGATAAAGTACCTCGGAACTCTGCATGATTTACAGTAAACTAATGATTCTGCTTCGTATATCTCTGGACTAAATCCTTAAATTCGTCAAACATTATAGTTCTCTTGATAGTCTCTGTACACCTATCATTACTTTTTCTTTTCCTGCTAATCTCAATTTTGCTATTCTTAAAAGTTCTATGTGAGACCATCCTTCCATCTCAGTAAATTCTTAAGATTTTCTATATATGCATGCACATTCTCAGTTGATTTCCTAGAGAACGGAGCAACTGAACTTGCGAGCTGACGATTTTGTATGTCGCTATGGCGATTGCGACTCGACTAGACCACGTAACTATGTATAGTATGCTGTCAAATACACTACCCCTTCCAGTAATATGCTAACTGCCTCTGATTGTGACACACGTTATGTCTTCGACTGCAGAAGCCTTGCCCTTCTCAACATTAATTTTGAAACGCCAATATTCCCAAGACAGACGAAATACAATACACTGAAGAGCCAAAGAAACTACTACACCTGGCTAATAGCGTGTAGTGCCCCTGCGAGCACGCAGAAGTGCCGCAGCACGACTTGACATGGACTCGACTAATGTCTGAAGTAGTGCTGGAGGGAATCCTGCAGGGCTCTCCATAAATCCATAAAAGTATGAGGGGGTGGAGCACGTTGAAGTCTCTTAGAGATGCTCAGTAATGTTCATGTTTGGGGATTTTAGTGGCCAGCGGAAGTGTTTAAACTCAGAAGAGTGTCCCTGGAGCCACTCTGCACCAATTCTGGACGTGTAGGGTGTCGCATTGTGCTGCTGTATTCCTTAAGTCCGTCGGAATGCACAATGGACATGAATGGATGCAGGTGATCAGACATGATGCTTACATACGCGTCACCTGTAAGAGTCGTATCTAGACATATCAGGGGTCCCAAATCACTCCAACTGCACATTTGCCCCACCATTACAGAGTCTCTACCAACCTGAACAGTCCACTGCTGATATGCAGAGTCCATGGGTTGATGAGGTTGTCTACATACCAGTGCCCATCCATCCGCTCGAACCAAATTGAAACGAGACTCGTCCAACCAAGCAACATGTTTCCAGTCATCAACAGTTCAATGTCGGTGTTGACGGACCCAGGCGAGGTGTAAAGCTTTGTGTCGTGCAGTCGTCACAGGTACACGAGCGGGCTTTGGGATCCGAAAGCCCATATCGATGATGTTTTGTTGAATGGTTCGCACGCTAACACTTGTTGATGGCCCAGCACTGAAATCTACACCAATTCGCGGACGGGTTGCACTTCTGTCACAATGAACGATTTTCTTCAGTCGTTGTTGGTCCCGTTCCTGCAGGATATTCTTCCTGCCGCAGCGATGTCGGAGATTTGATGTTTTACCGGATTTCTGATACTGACGGTACAATCGTGAAATGGTCAAAGGGGGAAATCCCCACTTCATCGATACCTCAGAGATATTGTGTCCCATCGCTCGGGCGCCGACTGTAACACCACGTTCAGACTCACTTACACCATAATAACCTGCCATTGTGTGAGCAGTAACCGATCTAACAACTGCGCCAGACACTTGTATTATGTAGGCGATGCCGACCGCAGCGCCGTATTCTGCCTGTTTACATATCTCTGTATTTGAATACGCATGTCTATACCGGTTTCTTCGGCGCTTCAGTGTATATTAACCTAGTTTCTACGTTCAATCACTAACCATTTCGAATTTCTGAACTGCCTAGTCATATGCTCTTAGCGTTTATATGTGAAACATGCCACTGATACTGATTCTACGCACGGTGCTGAGTGACGTTCTGAGTTACGCTGCCTACTTCTAACACTTACTAGCCCATCATGACTCCCATTACCTCTGAAGTGTGACAAATCTCACTGTTTAGTTGCAACAAAATTCACGTTACAGAAAGCACGACAGTCAAGCCTCTTTTTCACGACCAAACATTGAACGACAATTAAATTTTCTAGATTCACCATACCGCAGGCTTTAGATTCAGATTGCTCTAGAAAGGTGACATCAGTGGCCTGACACCAGTGAAATAGGACTGGAGTCAGTAAATTTGTTTTTTGTTTTAAAATCCCTTTACTGTGGCTCTCCCCTGGAACACATTTCAAGCAGCGGCAGTGTAGCTGAGGCATCCAGTTGGCTCCCTTGTGTGTGCGCGATGTCCTGAATTGCAGACAGAATGCAGCGTGGCTGAGTGATGTCATAACTTCGGCGACGTCCTTCGACCCCGGCAGCCAAGGCAGCGGCGGCTGATGTCTCCTGCACTGTGGTTGTCGTGACCCACCGAAGGGGCGCTGTAGTCAACGCGGTATGTCCCAAGGCTCTGAGGGCCGCGCGGTGGCAGTGGCTCTGCGTCTCGTGTCTCAGGGCAAGCTGTTCTAATGCAAAGTCGAACTGCAAATCCTATACAGCATTCCAGGTGGCGCCCAAGTGTCACAGCCCTGTGACAACAGTGCTGCGATACTAATACAAGAACATCTCACAACAGAAGTGGTAAATGTAAATGTCATGTGACTAGGGCCTCCCGTCGGGTAGACCGTTCGGCGGGTCTTTCGATCTTACACCACTTCGGTGACTTGCGCGTCAAAACAAAAGTGTTTAGGTTAGGTATTTATATGCTTGGGCTGTGCTTGCTTGGATTTTGCTATGCCTTGCGACACATAATATACACTAAACATTTCTGCGGTTTGCTGGCGTACAAAGGCTTCCACCTTCTTCCACTTAGGTGCTTCTGTGTCAACTACGAGTATTTCCACATGTCACCTGGCCGGCTCACCTCGCAACACGCGACAGCTGCGCTATGTTTTGTAAGGGGAAACGTGCACGCTTGCCTGCGGCTGGTTCGGCTGTGATCTGCTTCTGCCTTTGTGCTTCTCTGTCTGAATATTGTATGCTTATGCCACAGCTTTTTCCAGCCCTCGAAACGCTTCTGAAACTCGTTCCTAAGGTAGCTTTATGTCCTCTCAGCGATGTGTTTTTAATCTCATCTCTTTTACTTACTTACTTACACGTCAAGTTCCGTAGGACAAAATTGAGGAGCAAATCTCTAAGGTCAGGCAGCGTGTCAGTGCATGAAATGACTACGTAAAAGTAATAACAGATAAAAAATAAAATGTTTATGAACCCGAAAAAAATCAATCCATAAGTTTAAGTAAACGCTATCAACAATACAAGACGAGTCAGCTTAATTTTTCAAGGAACTCCTCGACAGAATAGAAGGAGTAACCCATGAGTAAACTCTTCAGTTTCGATTTGAAAGTGCGTGGATTACTGAAAACATTTTTTAATTCGAGTGGTAGCTTATTGAAAATGGATGCTGCAGTATACTGCACACCTTTCTGCACAAGAGTTAAGGAAGTCCGATCCAAATGCAGGTTTGATTTCTGCCGAGTATTAAGTGAGTGAAAGTTGCTTATTCTTGGGAATAAGCTAATATTGTTAACATGAAATGACAGTAAGGAATATATATATATATATATATATATATATATATATATCTTGAGAGGCCAATGTCGAAATACCCAGACTCGTGAACAGGGGCCGACAAGAGGTTCGTGAACTTACACCACTTATTGCCCGAACCGCCCGTTTCTGAGCCAAAAATACGCTTTTAGAATGATTGCTCTCTAAGGCTTTCTTTAATTTTTGGTCCACAAAAAGTCACCATGGGTCTGTGTCTGGGGAATAGAGAGACTGGAGTATCATTACTGTAACTTTCTGGCTTGTTTGGCATGAAATCCGCGTTTAGTTTTCGGATTCGTTGAACTTCTAAGTAGTACTCCTTTTTGATCATTTGACCTTGTGACGAGACCTCATGGTGCGCTATGCTGTTGCAATCGAAGAACACAGAGAGCATAGCTTCACATTTATCTGCACATGTCCGAGCTTCTTTCGGTTCTGGCGATCCAGAGTGATTCCATGGTGCAATGGAGCCTTAGTTTCGACTTCACATCCATAAATACACATTTCATCGTCTGCTATGACACGTTTCAGTAGTTCAGCGCTAATGTAGACTTTATCAAGTGATTCACTCTGTTGGAGTGCAAGCAGATGAAACGCTGGATGTTTCTTGTAAGTCAGAAATGAATATTGTTCCCAGCTTTTGTTCACAAGTTGGTCTCACAGAAATATTTATTGGGTTTCAAAATGTTTCTACAGACATTATTGCTCAGGGTTTATCAGAAATAATTGTACTCTATGCGCTTGATGTTTGGGTAGTCATTGACAAAATAGTGAGTCAAACGTATGATGTAGCCCCAGTAATGGCAGAAGACATGGAATTGTCCAAAATTTTGTTAAACAAAAATGTGAATGAGCTATATTTTTGCACTGTTACGCTCATAAGCTTAATGGAGTGCTGTTACATTGTTATAAATATATCAAAGAAGTTAGGTTTTTCATTTAAAATCTTGTGCCAGTACATTCATTTTTTAGCAAGTCCTCAAAGAGAACACAATTATTAGTAAATGAAGGTTTCAGATTGCTCAAACTTGTACTACTCTCTTAAATTTCAATTCATGAGCTGTTCAGACAATAGATCTTAAATACTATGAGTTGAAAGACCTTCCCAAAATATCACCACAAATGACGAAGACTGGGATGCAGAGTCGTTCAGCAATGTTTTTAGTTTGGTTAGCATTGTTAATACATCTTAATTCCTTTTCCTGCTTTACTTTGTGAAGAAATTTTTGTATTTGTTGACCATCTCTATATCCTGTCTCAGGTTTTTTGGTTAGTGTTTGTTTAATGATTTTTCTGATGTTTCGCCAGCAGAAGTGGCTTGCATTGTCAAAAGCTTTATTCTTCATCGCTGGTGATTTTATGACGATTCTGAAGATGACAGATATTGTAGGTAATTATAACACATTTACTGGAATTTCGAATTGGTGATATATTGAAACATGTAAGAATTAATAGGCTGCTTGCATAAGTTTGCTATTTATAATTCGTGTAATATATTTTAGTCTTCTAACGATAATACAGTTTATCCAGTTGTACATATGATTTATTTATTTACAGATGGAGTACTTCAGAACGATATTGACACGACGCCACAACAGGAAACGGGTCCAAAAGATCGTGAATTTCGGAATGGTAATTACTGCCAACCCCTGTCTATGATTATAGACAATATATAGACTGGAAAAAAGTAAACAATTTTGGCCAGTGTTATGCAATAACTTGCTTACGTATTGAGGTAAATCGTGAATTTCATTTTGAATTATTTGAAATTTCTTCTAATAATTTCCGGGTATGCAGCCGGATCCCGTCGACATTCTGCCACGATATTTCGGCCCAGAGACGTCCGGCCATCATCAGGTGAGTACACAACTACTGAAGAGCCCGCAGACGCAGACGCACAAGACCGAGGGCTGAACCCTCTGCTGGGGGCGAAGTACTAGCGCTTTATGCGCTTCACCTTCTTAAATGATGGGGTGAAGATGTGGGATAACATGGTGGGTGTTTTTTGTTACTTGACGTTTGTGCTGGTAGATTTTTCTTTTCTTTTTTTTTTTATAGAAAAAGAAAGATTAAAGGACAGTGAGAGGGACAGTGAGAGAAAGGGAAAACGAAAGGCCTAAGTGACTGGCCGGTGGTTATGGTGAGTCTCCGCTACGCCTGATGGTTGCCTAGTGTGTGTTCATTTCTGAACTTGGCCCTGTGATTTCATTTTTTTCCTGACAAATATGTCACCGGGAAGCTTCTTCTCTCTCCTACCCGACCGGGCCTCTTCCCACACCCACGATTCTATGACGTCGACCAGGTTGTCCCATTGGGGGGGGGGGGGCGTAAATATTGGGTAAGAGTTGATGATGGCTAACTCTTCGTCCGTGGCTGCTTCCGCTAGTATGGTACGCCATCTATATGTCCGTAGGTCGAGCGGTTGATGGGGGAGGGGAGGCTTAGACTGGCCGGGTGGGGTGTAGGGGTATGGGAGGTGTGATTGGGGGTACGACCCGCTCTTCAGTGACGAGGCAGTGTACTTGAGGATTTCCTGCACATCGTCCATTCTTGGGAATGGTAGCCGCACCTTCCTCCTCTTCTTTGGTTGCTCGGCTTGCGAGCAGTCAGGAGGCGCGGTAGCACCCTTGCTTGTGGCTGCCACCTTGGAGGGGGGCAGCCCGGGCGGCACTTCTTCTGTTTCCATGGGCGCCACCTCCTGCATTGCTGCAGGAGGGGGAGCGGTGGTTTGCGTGGCCGCGTCGACCCCCATCGGACGACTCACGGCGGGGGTGGCGGCGGGATCTGGCGGCTGCTTCTTGATAGCCCGCAGCTCGTCGCGCAGCTGCTGGAGCTGGCGATGCACAGCTGCGAGCTCGTCCTTCAGTGCGGCCCTTTCGGCCGCGAAGACGGCTTGGAAGCCGGCCATAGCTTCGTCGGTGATGGCCTCAAGGCGGCGCGGCTCGCACCCCTCGCCGAAGCGGGGGGCCGGGGCGGCCGTCGAGGCGCCTGACGTCGCCGCAGGGCGTGGTGCGGCGGGTAGACGGCGTGACTCGCGGAGGTAGCCGCAGCTACGCGAGTTGGCGGCGTGTGGTCCGCCGCAGTTCGCGCAGACGCAGGCTACCCCACGAGGCTTCGTGCAGCTGCGGGTGTCGTGAGCCGCCGCGCACTTCAAGCACGCGACGGCGTTCTTACACCCGCGCGCGGTGTGCCCCAGCCGCTGACAGTTGTAGCACTGGAGCATCGTCCTGTCCCGCTGCGTTCGCCTACGCCTTGGCTGCCATTGGCGGCCGCCGGTGAACCCCATCGCGTGGATGAGGGCCTCCAATGCGGCGGCAATCTGCTTCCCAGCCATGGCGTTGCGTGCGCGGAGACGATGTGAGTCGCAGCGAGTCGAGCGGGCTGAAGAGCCCAGGTGCAGTCGCGGTATTTATGCCGAATCTCGCGCATGCGAAATGTACTGGCATCCTACAGCGCATGCGTCAGGTGTTGACATGCGCAGCATAGCCGAGTTGTACGTGCTGCCCTCGGTGGTGAAAATAAAGGTTCATCTCGCATGCGCTGTAGGATGCCAGTACATTTCGCATGCGCGAGATTCGGCATAAATACCGCGACTGCACCTGGGCTCTTCAGTAGTTGTGTACCCACCTGATGATGGCCGGACGTCTCTGGGCCGAAATATCGTGGCAGAATGTCGACGGGATCCGGCTGCATATCCGGAAATTATTAGAAGAAGAAATACGCCGGGAAAGTTTCAAAAGTCACATATTTGAAACTTGTAGAATAATTAGTAATTGCAAATACCTACTTCAAACAAATAATTTGTTCGCTTTTCATGCATGACATATCAGATTGTAAATAATAAAATCATGTTAGCAGGTCCTACATATGACTTAATTACTTACAGAAACTGAAGATCAAGTTGGTGATGTGGAGACACCCCAGGGTGTAGAGCAAGCTGTTCTTTATCATGGAGTTGAAAATGGTAATTATTCTCAACCTCATCTTTCTCATTATCAATAAGAATACTATTGATTTAGGGAGAAATTATGATACTTAATTTTACAAATATACTTTCACGTTGTCAGTTTAGATCATCAACCAAAACCTCGAGCAGCCAGTTGAGTGTGTTGATTTGGTATGGGACCAATTCCTGTGTCTGCACCTCCTGTAAGGAACATTGTTCATGGAGAAGTTCCAAGAATTACGGTTCTACTTGATGCCACATAAATTGAATTTGACTTTTTTGAAAACGATTTCAACAGGGATATGGTGAAGCTTGTGAAACAAGAAAAAACAGGTATGCTGCAAATACCATTGTAAAACTGAGGCATACCAATCAGATCAAGGAACACAGTTTGTGGTCACGTAGGAAACCCGTTACCTTGGCAGACGTTTATAAATTTTTTCCATAGTAATTCAGAAGTGTATGGTGAAGAAGTCATCCATAGCAAATTACTGGTCTACAGCTGCCATTCTTCACTCCACACTTTCAGCTAGACTGATGTTCCGAGAACGTTTCAAGTCCGTTTTGGCAATGCTGCGTATAATTAATAATGAAACACACATACCACATGTTCAGCCAAATCATGGTCTTTTGCATAAAATCAGGCTATATTTTGATTATCCTGTGCAGAGCTTCAGAGCCTGACTAGTGCCAAGTGAGAATTTGATCATAGATGAAGGAGTGTGTGCCTTTAGAGGCAGGATACATCTTAGAGTTTAAGTCTAAATGAGGAACAAACTGTTCTTTGTGTGTGCCTCACACTCTGGTTATGTTGTCAACATGGATATTTTCACTGGCAAAGGTGATGACTTCACAATTATTCCATTGTTTGAACGCCTACTTTCACTCTACTTATCTAGTGGCCACGCTGTTTACATGGACCAGTTTTATACTAGCCCTAAAGTCATAGACTTTTCATGGAGCAAAGACGCTTTAGGTGTTGGCGCTGTTATGCTAAACAGGAAAGAAATGCCTAAGAGTCTGAAAACAGCTGTACTGAAGAAAGGTGAAATGACATTCAGACACAGACCGTAAGTGGCTCATAAGTGGAAGGACACCAGGGACGTAGTAGTGTTGTCTTCAAAACAGGGATCAAAAGTAACTGAAGTAACTATCAGCGCCAGAGGTTGCAATGTAGACAAAATCAAGCCTGCTGTAGTCCTTGATTATAATATAAACAAGACAGGTGTTGATCAAAGTGATCAACTTGTTGGTTACTATCCCTTCAAAAAGAGAAGTATGAAATGGTGGAAAAAGCTTTTCTTCCATCTTTTCATTCGAGGTACAGTAAACAGTTATATTACGTATAAAATGTCACATAGGCAACCTGGTTCTCTACATTAATTCATGTCTGTTTTTGGAGAAATACTGGCCGTGATGCCAAGAGAGGAACAAGTAGGAGCGAACCCTTTGACTGAAGGCAAGAGACTAACTGGGCGACATTTTGGAAGAAAAATTCCTCCAACTAACAACAAAGTGAGGCCGTGCAGATCTTGTAAAGTGCGTGGTGACAAAGCTAAAAAGAAACTGGAAAGTGGAAAAGGAAAGAAACAACATACGGTTCTCCAACACGTGATATTGTGCTGTGCATGCCAGAATGTTTTGAACTATTTCACATGAAAGCCAATTTTGTATAG
Source organism: Schistocerca americana (assembly GCF_021461395.2). Taxonomy (NCBI): domain Eukaryota; kingdom Metazoa; phylum Arthropoda; class Insecta; order Orthoptera; family Acrididae; genus Schistocerca; species Schistocerca americana. The sequence continues at coordinate 448,009,477 of NC_060123.1, read as the reverse complement.
AAAAAATTTATAAAAAATAGTAATCTAATTTAGTTGTAGATTGTGATTTTTTTAAATAAATACCTTTCAGTATGATTTTATAAAACATAATCAAGAGCAATATTCTTTCTACATACAGTAAATCCTACTATAAAACTTTTTTGTTTTCCTCGTTTCAGCTAGAGACTTGTGATAACAGTGTAAATTTAAGTGAAGTTAGTAACCATAATGTGTTACTTCATTTTGAACTTTGAAGTACTGCGGTTATCTGTAACTATTCCTGAATTACAATCTTTTTGAAAAGGACACAAAAACTGTCTGATGTGCTAGAATATCGTACTAAGTCCCAGGCCTCCGCTGCAGTCCTTGTGTGTTTTTTTTAGGGTGGTTGGCGTTGACAGTTAGCATTGTGGGTTGAAGAGAAGTTTTTTCTGGGTTGACATCTGATCTGTGTGTATGTGTGTGTGTGTGTGTGTGTGTGTGTGTGTGTGTGTGTGTGTGTATGCATCTGTAATATACTGTAAAATCGTTTCTCAAAAAGAATATTGGAAAAGAATGAACAAAACGCTAAAACTTTATATGTATCGCTGTTTCACCCCACCTGTCTCTCTTTTATCTTATTCGTATGGTCTCTATGCAACAATGCGAGGGCTGATGTTGAATCATTGTGCAGCCTATATAAAACAAGATCCCTAAAATTACTCAGCAGAGTTTTGGAATCTTGTCGCTCTTCCATACAATCCTATTTCTCTGCGGACATAAGGAACCTGTGTAGGGACTGCATATGCATATGTACAAACAGCTGTCTGTTTGAACTGTGAAACAGACAAAAAAGCTCACAAATCCCACATTGGTCAAGACTGGAATGGTGGAGATATATTCTAATGATGGTTCGATGAACCCTCTACCAGGAACTTAATTATGAATTGCAGAGCAGTCATGTAGATGAGACCATGTCGCCTCTTACAGTTACGACACCTAAGTTTAGCGTACATATTGAGACTACTGATACAATCACATTACTTGATTGGTTGTTTTCTGCTGCCTTCTTCCACACATTAGAATCCTTGCTGTTCTAATGATGCAGACACATGAAGTATTATAATTAGGGGTGAAAACAGTAGAACAGTCACACATCAATCTGTATTTCATTGCAGATATGGGTAGATTTCAGCTACGGTATAGCTCTCATCAGCATGTTTAATAGTGAGTCATAAAGATCCAGAAAGCTTGTAGTGGCCATGTTGTTAATACCACCTGATGATATCTGTAGCTCAATTCCCACTCAGTATGGAGAGCTTAGGGTCATTTTAACAACATGTGCACATACAAGGTTTCTGGGTCCATATGACTCGCTACTAAACGCACTGATGTTGGCTATACTGTAGCAGAAATCTAGTTAGATCTACAATAAAATACAGACTGACATGCAATTCTCTGCTCTATTCATCACTCATTATAATCAATTCACAGTCGCTCAGCACAACTGTTCCTAACGGAATCAGACCTGAGGATAATAGCAGGCTCTATGTGTTGTAGTCGCATTATGCCATTGGTAACATGCCGCTGTAAACAGCAGCCTAGTTATTTTTCATCTGCATTGTGCATTTTGGTAAATGACTTCGATTTTCAGGTATTTTACTGTATTGGAGGACTTTGCTGTTGACAGTAGTATGTTAAAACATTTCATTTTCTGGAAATACCCTTGAGAATGAGAGAGTTTTGTAATAAAAATATATTACTGTTGTTAATACTGCTTACTTTCTCCTCTTCTGTGTGCTTCTGCTGATACCGACTTGTCTGCCTTATCACATTCTCTACTTCTGTGATGTAGGTGTGGGTAGATGAAGGGTGTGGGTTGGCGGTGTATGGTGATGATGGGGGGGGGGGGGGGGGGGGGGGCTCTCCAGCAGAGGCTGAGGCAGGGGTGACTGCTACAAGCATATTTTTTAGTTTATTCTTAATGAAATGCATTTTTCTACCATTTTCTATCCAATTCTCTAGGCAGTGGGCTCTTTGTCTATGGAGTGGCGTGTGAGCACTGAGACAATTACACTTGAATCTCCACATCTTTTTAGGTAAAAGTGCAGTTCCTTTATCACTCCTCTCCTATAGTGACTTTAATCGCTTCTAGAGAGGAAAGAGGATTTGGGGGGGGGGGGGGACATGAGAGCGGGTTGCTTATTTTTTTATTGGCTCAGGAGGAAGTGGAGGGATTTCCTGCCTTTTTAACACACACAGAGCTTTTATCACGAACGGAGTTTTGAGTATAGGTGGAAGGTGGCTCGCATGGTCGTGTATGGACACGAAAAGGGTTTCACGGCATGTTTCTTAGTTTGATTTATTTTTTCACAGTCCATTTCCTCTGCCATTCATGTTCTAAGCTGGCGAGATTCTTCAGAGTGCAGTAACTCCTTGGGATGCTACACCGCACTCCACCAACTTGGCATGCTGACACCACTTGCTGCCCTGCTTGCAGCTTGGCACGAGGCAAGGCAATGTAGCGGTGCGGGATACGGTGTCCAATGTGCAGTGATCCAATTTTCGTCCAAAGTGCTGGGCAAGTTCATCCGTTTGTTTGGAAGGGGAGGCCGACAGTGTCTGAATGTCTGAAACCTTTCCGCCAGTCGGCTATTGCTAAATCAGGGTGCACGCTCTGCAACCTTTCTCAAACGATTTTAAAGAAAATATTTCGTAAAAAAATCATTTTTGCTTTACTTGTAGCTTTATATGTTAGGTTCGTGGTGGCGTGCCCATCATTTCGTTAATGGTCATAATTATTGTGATATTTACTTGGAAGTAAGACTCTGCGCGTAATTCGAAAAAGTTGTAATGAAAAATTGAGGTCGCTAAGATTTTGCGTTTAGTGCATATTACATAATATATTGCTCTGTATTAAATTTAGCTAACATATTGAAATTTTTTTAGACTTGGCAGGCGGTCTCTATCTGTCACCAATTTTAAGAAAATTGATCTGACATAGCACACTCACTTGCGATCGCACCGTGTCAAAGATAAAGCCAGAGTGAAATATTTAGGGGGGGGGGGGGGGGGTGCTCAACATCGAGGTCATCAGCGGTGAAATATTTATAACGTTTGTCACATTTCATATTTCCTAAACTATTTGAGGTATCGAAATGAGATTTTGACAAATAATAACACACAAAGAGAAGAGTATTTTACGATTTGGTTATTATACAAAACTGCATTATCTACCGTTTTATTCCACTAACTACAGACTTTTTCGATGTAAGAATGCAATTTTTAAGAGCCATCAATAGTTGATGAAACGATAAATGCTAAGATGAAATTAGAATTAAATCAATAAAATTAGCTGCTGATGGGCGTTGATATACATCAACGGGAACAGTTGAAAATGAGTGCCCCAACCGGGACTCAAAACTGGGATCTCCTGCTTACATGGCAGACACTCTATCCATCTGAGCCACTGAGGGCACAGAGGATAGTGGGGCTGTAGGAATTTATTGCTGGCACACTTCCTGTGAGACAAACATTCTCAACTTATAGTCTACACACTACATTCGTAGTGCCCCTGCCATTATAATTCAACGTGGCAGCCAGAGAAAGGCGTAGGTTTTATTCAAAATTCGCCATTCATGATGCTCCTCTGAAAGTCATAAACGGTTAAAAAGCCAGGCGAAAATAAATTGCTGCATTTTTGGGGAAATTCGTTTTAGATACTAACCAAAGCAGAGGTCGACAGTAGATCTTTCTGAGTGGGCACCATGCAAGTGTGGACGTGTAGGGCCCCCACTTAACATTTAGAGAAAATGTGAGCGTGCACTTCAGTTTAGAACGGCACTACCCCTCCAGTGCTCGGCATTTCCGCTACAGCGCCAGCCCTTAACCCCCCCCCCCCCCACCCTCCCTCCCCCCCACCCCCTCACAGCCAACTATCGCTCTCGCCACGCGTGCCCTGCCATCTGCACATCTAGTTGCCAAGGTATTCTGCGCGCACTATAGTTCGCGATAGGTCGTGGTCTCACTGTGGCACGATAGTGGAGAGTGGAAGTCGGCAGAGACAGGGTGGGTGGCTGGCGGAGTGTTGATTGTGCTATTTGTTTATTGTGGTACATCAGTGTATTTTCTTTAAGAATGTTCTGCACTAATTGTTCATTGATGTATTCACATTTGTCTTAGAATGATAACTTAGTTATTTGTAGCAAATAGCAATGGTAGGTGCGAGTGCTTGCAGTAAATGTCATGCCGTCATCATTATACAGGGTGTTACAAAAAGGTACGGCCAAACTTTCAGGAAACATTCCTCACACACAAAGAAAGAAAATATGTTATGTGGACATGTGTCCGGAAACACTTACTTTCCATGTTAGAGCTCATTTTATTACTTCTCTTCAAATCACATTAATCATGGAATGGAAACACACAGCAACAGAACATACCAGCGTAAACACTTTGTTACAGGAAATGTTCAAAATGTCCTCCGTTAGCGAGGATACATGCATCCACCCTCCGTCGCATGGAATCCCTGATGCGCTGATGCAGCCCTGGAGAATGGTGTATCGTATCACAGCCGTCCACAATACGAGCACGAAGAGTCTCTACATTTGGTACCGGGGTTGCGTAGACAAGAGCTTTCAAATGCCCCCATAAATGAAAGTCAAGAGGGTTGAGGTCAGGGGAGCGTGGAGGCCATGGAATTGGTCCGCCTCTACCAATCCATCGGTCACCGAATCTGTTGAGAAGCGTACGAACACTTCGACTGAAATGTGCAGGAGCTCCATCGTGCATGAACCACATGTTGTGTCGTACTTGTAAAGGCACATGTTCTAGCAGCACAGGTAGAGTATCCCGTATGAAATCACAACGTGCTCCATTGAGCGTAGATGGAAGAACGAAACTAAAATGAGCTCTAACTTGGAAATTAAGCGTTTCCGGACACATGTCCATATAATATCTTTTCTTTATTTGTGTGTGAGGAATGTTTCCTGAAAGTTTGGCCGTACCTTTTTGTAACACCCTGTATAGTAGTTCAGTCACACATAGTCAGAGTATTTTACCTCTCAATGAATGGTAATTACAGTCATTTTCTGAGTACATGTCTAGGCTGTGGCTAAGCCATATCCCTGCAATATCCTTTCTTTCACGAGTGCTAGATCTGCAAGGTTCGCAGGAGAGCTTCTGTAAAGTTTGGAAGGTATGGCGGAAGTAAAGCTGTGAAGACAGGGCGTGAGTCGTGCTTGGGTAGCTCAGGTGGTAGAGCACTTGCCCACGAAAGTCAAAGGTCCCGAGTTCGAGTCTTGGTACGGCACACAGTTTTAATCTGCCAGGAAGTTTCATATCAGCGCACACTCCACTGCAGATCAAAATCTCTTTCCGCAGTTTCTAAGTAAGCTAACTCTGCTACTGATGATCCCTCACTACAGCGCACAGAACACGAATAGCAAGGCTCAGAGAGAAAGAGTGGGGAAGGGTTTTTGGCCTTTTTTAAGACATGTAATTGATGCTGTGACCTGGTCCTAGATTGTTATCTGTTCTGGTGTTGGTACAGTGTATGGATGACCTTCAATTTTCTGCCTTCACAGCTATCCGAGGTACATGGCCCAGCCACATACCAGGAAGATGGGAGGAGTGAGGATCTTGGTAGACTTATCAGTAACATTGAGATAAGATCATTGTCTGTCCCAGTTCCCTCTGTGATGCTTTCCTCTCAGTATCTACCATTTTGGCATGTGAACGACTATTGAAACGAGGAAAATTATTACAATCTTCCGCATCAAAACAATTTCAGAAGACAGAGTGTTTCAGCCTTCTGTCTACGATCTTATGTTTCCGTACCAGTATTGTTCTTGAGCGTCTGAACAGATGATTTTGGCCTGTTCACTGACCTTACATAAGGCGAAGACTACTTGTTGTTGTGGTCCTCAGTCCAGAGACTGGTTTATGCAGCTTCCATGCTACTCTATCCTGTGCAAGAATCTCCCAGTACCCACTGCAACCTACACCCTTCTGAATCTGTTTAGTGTACTCATCTCTTGGTCTTCCTCTACGATTTTTACCCTCCATGCTGCCCTCCAATACTAAATTGGTGATCCCTTGAAGCCACAGAATATGTCCTACCAAGCGATCCTTTCTCCTAGTCAAGTTGTGCCACAAATTTCACTTCTCCCCAGTTCTGCTCAATACCTCCTCATTAGTTATGTGATCTACCCATAAAATCTTCAGCATTCTTCTGTAGCGCCACATTTCGAAAGATTCTGTTCTCTTCTTGTCTAAACTATTTATCATCGACGTTTCACTTCCATACATGGCTACACTCCATACAAATACGTTCAGTATCGCCTTCCTGACACCTAAATCTATACTCAATGTTAACAAATTTCTCTTCTTCAGAAACGCTTTCCTTGCCATTGCCAGTCTACATTTTATATCCTCTCTACATCGACCATCATCAGTTATTTTGCTCCCCAAATAGCATAACTCATTTACTACTTTATGCGTCTCATTTCCTAATCTAATTTCCTCAGCATCACCCGATTTAATTCGACTTCATTCCATTATCCTCGTTTTGCTTTTGTTGATGTTCATCTTATATCCTCCTTTCAAGACACTGTCCATTCCGTTCAACTGCTCTTCCAAGTCCTTTGCTGTCTCTGACAGAATTACAATGTTATCGGCGAACCTCAAAGTTTTTATTTCTTCTCCATGGATTTTAATACCTAATCCAAATTTTTCTTTTGTTTCCTTCACTGCTTGCTCAATATACAGATTTAATAACATCGGGGAGAGGCTACAGCCCTGTCTCACTTCCTTCCGAACCACTGCTTCTCTTTCATGCCCCTCGACTCGTATAACTGCCATCTGGTTTCTGTACAAATTGTAAACAGCCTTTCGCTCCCTGTATTTTACCCCTGCCACCTCTGAAATTTGAATGAGAGTATTCCAGTCAACATTGTCAAAAGCTTTCTCTAAGTCTACAAATGCTAGAAACGTAGGTTTGCTTTGCCTTAATCTTTCTTCTAAGATAAGTCATAAGGTCAGTATTGCCTCACGTGTTCCAACATTTGTACCGAATCCAAACTGATCTTCCACGAGGTCGGCTTCTACCAGTTTTTCCATTCATCTGTAAAGAATTCGCTTTAGTGTTTTGCGTCCATGGCTTATTACACTGATAGTTCGGTAATTTTCACATCTGTCAACACTTGCTTTCTTTGGGATTGGAATTATTATATTCTTTTCGAAGTCTGAGGGTATTTCGCCTGTCTCATACATCTTGCTCACCAGATGGTAGAGTTTTGTCAGGGCTGGCTCTCCCAACGCTATCAGTAGTTCTAATTGAATGTTGTCTACTTCCGGGGCCTTGTTTCGACTTAGGTCTTTCAGTGCTCTATCAAATGTTCATGCTGTATCATATATCCTATTACTTCTTCATCTACATCCTCTTCCATTTCCATAATATTGTCCTCAAGTACATCCCCCTTGTATAGACCCTCTATATACTCCTTCCACCTTTCTGCTTTCCCTTGTTTGCTTAGAACTTGGTTTCCATGTGAGCTCTTGATATTCATACAAGTGGTTCTCTTTTCTCAAAAGGTCTCTTTAATTTTCCTGTAGGCAGTATCTATCTTACCCCTAGTGATATACACCTCTAAATCCTTACATTTGTCCTCCAGCCATCCCTGCTTAGCCATTTTGCACTTCCTGTCGATCTCATTTTTGAGGCGTTTGTATTCCTTTTTGCCTGCTTTATTTACTGCACTTTTGTATTTCTCCTTTCATCAGTTAAATTCAATATCTCTTCTGTTACCCAAGTATTTCTGTTAGCCCTTGTCTTTTTACCTACGTGACCCTCTGCTGCCTTCACTATTTCATCTCAATGCTACCCATTCTTCTTCTACTGTATTTCTTTCCCCCATTCTTGTCAATGGTTCCCTAATGCTCTCCCTGAAACTCTCTAAAACCTCTTGTTCTGTCAGTTTATCCAGGTCCCTTCTCCTTAATTTCCCACCTAAGGTTTTTTATTGCATCAGCTGACACAATTTTATTTCCGAATTCATTGAACTCTTTTTGCTTTGATTTGCTTACGCTCATTTAGATTTTGTTTAACTTCTGTGTTATAACAAGGCATTTACTTTCCTTTAATCTGTTATGTAGCTTTTTTGTGTTAGTAGCTGCTTTCTGACACGAAGTCCGCCCCCGGTAGCTGAGTGGTCAGCGTGACAGACTGTCAATCCTAAGGGCCCGGGTTCGATTCCCGGCGGGGTCGGACATTTTCTCCGCTCCGGGACTGGGTGTTGTGTTGTCCTAATCATCATCATTTCATCCTCATCGACGCGCAGGTCGCCGAAGTGGCGTCAACTCGAAAGACCTGCACCAGGCGAACGGTCTACCCGACGGGAGGCCCTAGCCACACGACATTTCATTTCCTAACACGAATATTGAACCAACCGTCACACCATTGCTCAAGACATACTGATGTAAGGTGTTATGATACCTCCGCTGGGGGCGACCTTCGGCGACTCACAGCGCCAGAGGTTCAGGAGTAAGCCGGACCCCGTGTGGTGAACACCTAAGGCGCACACAGTGGAGCCATTCTGCAACCACAGCATTTAGGACTTAGAGGGCCAGAGGCCGTTAATGATTACACTCCCGTGACACCCCAAGCTGCCCATAGAGAAGACTCGCTGCAAAAGGAACATGATACCATTCAGAGAGAGACTACACTCAAATGTCATGACAACAAGCGCGCCGAGATAACGACAGAGGTGGAAGCTCGAGCCTCCACAGCAACTGAGAGGCTCATATGGAGCAGAGAATGCGAAAGAAATTGAAGAGTGACTGAGAAGCACTGTGAGATGCGCCACGGAAATACGAGTATAGTGTACTCCCACATGCCCGTAGTAGAAAATATTGTTGTTCTGTTCACAGTCGAGAAATGTGCAAAAGTAAGACGTTTTCGGAGAATCGCAGGTGTTTCCATGCGTATCGAAGTATCGAGAAAAACTGATGAAGTCTCACTCGAAAGCAGTGGACACTGCAGACAACACCGAACGCTTAAGCTGCTTAGACGACGAAAGCGAGGTTGCGGTAGCCTAGGAGCACAATGTCGCTCAGTAGAGTACTGTACAGCAGTAGCAGAATGGACAGTTGTAGGTGGCAGTTAACAACACGTTGAATTCTGCAAATAGATTGTCTGTCGTAGTAATTAGCGGGCAACACGCAGCGCAAGGCTGAGAGCAGCTGCTCGCAGCTGAAAACATGAGGCTTGCCGTAGCGCGGGATTATCATGCAGCCCACACAGGGGCATTACCGTTTCTAGGTACGCTTTTGTATGTTTGTTGTGTATACTTAATTGTAATATTATGTGTACATTTTTTCGTGTTATTTTACCATAACTCAATCATAAGAAGAGAATGAAATACGTGTTGACGGTGAGGACCAAACATGCAACAATATTTAATGAGTTTTCAGTTGCAGTGTACTGAGACGCACAAAAGGTACCTCACGGTCAGCGGAGAAGACGTTTACCTTTCCAAATTAGTGCACGAAACGTCGATTGAAATATGTTAAGGTTATTTTTTATGTTAGAATTTAAGGGTAGGTTAAAATAACTACAGTGGATAAGTCACACACATAGTCCGCAGATGACGAAGAGATTGATGAAATGCATGATGAGATAAAAGAAATTATTCAGATAGTTAAGGGAGACAAATTTAATTGTCACGGGTGACTGGAGCTCGATAGTAGGAAAAAGAAAAGAAGGAAACATAGTAGGTGAATATGGAATGGGATTAAAGAATGACAGAGGAAGCCGCCTGGTAGAATTTTGCACAGAGCATAACTTAATCATAGCTAACGTTTGGTTCAAGAATCATAAAAGAAGGTTGTATACATGGAAGAAGCCTGGACATACTGGAAGGTCTCAGATGAGTTATATAATGGTAAGACAGAGATTCAGGAAGCAGGTTTTAAATTGTAAGACATTTCTGGGGGCAGGTGTGGACTCTGACCACGATCTATTGGTTATGAACTGTAGATTAAAACCGAAGAAACTGCAAAAAGGTGGGACTTTAAGGAGGTGGGACCTGGATCAACTGACTAAACCAGAGGTTGTACAGTGTTTCAGGAAGAGCATAAGGGAACGATTGACAAGAAGGGGGGAAAGAAATACAGCAGAAGAAGAATGGGTAGCTTTGAGAGATGAAATAGTGAAGGTAGCAGAGGATCAAGTAGGTAAAAAGACGAGGGCTAGTAGAAATCCCTGGGTAACAGAAGAGATATTGAATTTAATTGATGAAAGGAGAAATTATAAAAATGTAGTAAATGGAGCAGGCAAAAAGGAATACAAGCGTCTCAAAAGTGAGATCGACAGGAAGTGCAAAATGGCTAAGCAGGGATGGCTAGTGGACAAATGTAAGGATGTAGAGGCACATATCGCTAGGGGTAAGATAGATACTGCCTACAGGAAAATTAAAGAGACCTTTGGAGAAAAGAGAACCACTTGCATGAATATCAAGAGCTCAGAGGGAAACCAAGTTCTAAGCAAATAAGGGAAGCAGAAAGGTGGAAGGAGTATATAGAGGGTCTACACAAGGGCGATGTACTTGAGGACAATGTTATGGAAATGGAAGAGGATGTAGATGAAGATGAAATGGGAGATATGATACTGCGTGAAGAGTTTGACAGAGCACTGAAAGACGTAAGTCAAAACAAGGCCCTGGGAGTAGACAACATTCCATTAGAACTACTGACAGCCTTGGGAGAGCCTGGCCTGACAAATTCTACCATCTGATGTGCAAGATGTATGAGACAGGCGAAATATCCTCAGACTTCAAGATGCATATAATAATTTCAATCCCAAAGAAAGCAGGTGTTGACAGATGTGAAAATTACCGAACTATCAGTTTAATAAGCCATGGCTGCAAAATACTAACACGAATTCTCTACGGACGAATGGAAAAACTGGTAGAAGCCGACCTCGGGGAAGATCAGTTTGGATTCCGTAGAAATATTGGAACACGCGAGGCAATACTGACCCTACGACTTATCTTAGAAAATAGATTAAGGAAAGGCAAACCTACATTTCTAGCATTTGTAGACTTAGAGAAAGCTTTTGACAACGTTAACTGGAATACCCTCTTTCAAATTCGGAAGGTGGCAGAGGTAAAACACAGGGAACGAAAGTCTATTTACAATTTCTACAGAAACCAGATGGCAGTTATAAGAGTCGAGGGGCATGAAAGAGAAGCAGCGGTTGGGAAGGGATTGAGACAGGGTTGTAGCCTATCCCCGATGTTATTTAATCTATATATTGAGCAAGCAGTGAAGGAAACAAAAGAAAAATTCGGAGTAGGAATTAAAATCCATGGAGAGGAAATAAAAACTTTGACGTTTGCCGATGACATTGTAATTCTGTCAGAGACAGCAAAGGACCTGGAAGAGCAGCTGAACGGAATGGACAGTGTCTTGAAAGGAGGATATAAGATGAACATCAACAAAAGCAAAACGAGGATAATGGAATGTAGTTGAATTAAATCGGTTGATGCTGAGGGAATTAGATTAGGAAATGAGACGCCTAAAGTAGTAAAGGAGTTTTGCTATTTGGGGAGCAAAATAACTGATGATGGTCGAAGTAGAGAGGATATAAAATGTAGACTGGCAATGGCAAGGAAAGCGTTTCTGAAGAAGAGAAATTTGTTAACATCGATTATAGATTTAGGTGTCAGGAAGTCGTTTCTGAAAGTATTTGTATGGAGTGTAGCCATGTATGGAAGTGAAACATGGACGATAAATAGCTTAGACAAGAAGAGAATAGAAGCTTTCGAAATGTAGTGCTACAGAAGAATGCTGAAGATTAGATGGGTGGATCACATAACTAATGAGGAGGTATTGAATAGAATTGGAGAGAAGAGTTTGTGGCACAACTTGACTAGAAGAAGGGGTCGGTTGGTAGGGCATATTCTGAGACGTCAAGGGATCACCAATTTAGTATTGGAGGGAAGTGTGGAGGGTAAAAATCATAGAGGAAGACCAAGAGATGAATACACTAAACAGATTCAGAAGGATGTAGGTTGCAGTAGGTACTGGGAGATAAAGAAGCTTGCACAGGATAGAGTAGCATGGAGAGCTGCATCAAACCAGGCTCTGGACTGAAGACAACAACAACAACACACATAGTTTGTTTTTGTGTTGTTGACGTCATTCGAGTTCGTTTGTACGGTTCACATAGTTGACCCGATTGAATTTTTATTTTTATTTTCTTAGACATTCGAGTCCTTTCATGCGGCTCCCACAACTGACACTATGCAATCTAGTAAAAAAGATGGAGACCTCCCAAAGATCGGCACCGTTAGTAAAAATGTTAAGGCGCTACCCACCCAGTCCTATTATCCCATGGCAATCCAGTAACGTATGCCATCAAAAACTTATTGTGTTGCATGACTAAGTGTTTGGACGGACACCCATTCTGTAGCGATTTTACAGAGCTTGATGATGAATAATAATAAGTCTTAGTGTCTTGTATGTTTCCTGTGTTGGCATTTCTGACGTATAACTCTTTGTTAACCCCTTAACGAGGAGTGTCGCTAATTCACATGATACCAATGTGAGTCTCATAGATGGAAGGCTGTTTCCGAGCGCCAGTTTCAGTAGGTACAGATTCTCCGGGAGGCTATCAACGCTTCTGACATGTGCTGCAACCTTGTGAGCGTTTGCGTTACAGCTAGAGTGACATAAAGTTTGATTATCTTCAAAGAAGAAATTTATTCAGGTATTAACGGGATAGACATCATTGTGGTGTACAGTTCATTTTTGTTTCACTTGTCTTAACTCTTTGTGTCGTGTAGATCTATATTATTCTCATTCAAGAAACTGGTATAGGAATGGTTATTCAAATACAGAGATATGTAAACATGCAGAATACAGCGCTGCTGTCGGCAACGCCCAATATAAGACAACTGTCTGGCGCAGTCGTTAGATCGGTTACTGCTCTTACAATGGCAGGTTTTTAATATGTGAGTATGAACATGGTGTTACTGTATAGTCGCCGTACAAGCGAGGGGACACAGCATCTCCGTGGTAGCAATGAAGTGGGGATATTCCCGTACGACCACTTCACGAGTGAATATCAGGACCCCGGTAAAACATCAAACGTCCGACATCGCTGCGGCCGGCAAAAGATCCTGCAAGAACGGGACCAACGACAACTGAAGAGAATCGTTCAACGTGACAGAAGAACAACTCTTCCGCAAATTGCTGCAGATTTCAATGCTTGGCCATCAACAAGGGTCAGCGTGCGAACCATTCAGAAACATCATCGATATGGGCTTTCGGAGCGAAAGGCTCGCTCGTGTAACCCTGCTGACTGCACGACACTAAGCTTTATGCCTCGCCTGGGCTCGTCAACGCCGACATGGACTGTTGAGGACTGGAAACATGTCGTCTGGTCGGACGAGCCTCGTTTCAAATTGTATCGAGAGGATGGACGTGTACGGGTATGGAGACAACCTCACGAATCCATGGACTCTGCGTTGCAGCCGGGGACTGTTCAAGCTGGTGGAGGCTCTGTAATGGTGTGGGGCGTGTGCAGTTGGAGTGATATGGGACCCCTGATACATCTAGATACGAGTCTGACAAGTCATCCGTAGGTAGGCATCCTGTCTGATCACCTGCATCCGTTCATGTCCAGTGTTTATTCCACGGACTTGGGCAATACCAGTAGGGCAATGCAACACCCCACACGTCCAGGATTGCTAAAGAGTGGCTCCAGGAACACTCTTCTGAGTTTAAACACTTCTTCCGCTGACCATCAAACTCCCCAGTCATGAGCACTATTGAGCGGATCTGGGATGCCTTGCAACATTCTGTTCAGAAGATATATCCACCCCTCGTACTCCTACGGATTTATGGACAGCACTGCAGGATTCATTGTGTCAGTTCCCTCCAGCACTACTTTAGACATTAGTCGAGTCCATGTCACGTCGTGTTGCGGCACTTCTGCGCGCTTGCGGGGGCCCTACACGATATTAGGCAGGTGTAGCAGTTTCTTTGGATCTTCAGTGTACATCTCTTTGGTGAGTAGTATTATTGTGTATGGTTTGTTTTTGATTTCACAATTCTTGATTACATATTTAATTTGGATGTGTCTCATATATGCCTGTGACGTTATCACCCCATTACGTGTGATTTGTGTTCGTTATGTATCGTTTACTTGTTGTGATCTTTGTTTGTTTGTGCATGACCTGTATCTTTTCATCAAAGTCAACCGTTTGTGTAAATAGTCGACTGAGTTTGACACGCTAGGACACAACTAAAAAAGTGAAACTAAAGCACTGTGAAAGAGGTCAGCCTGCTTAAAAATATGTTTTCCAGACAGGAAGGATGTTCCTTATAAATCACGAACGCCAGCAGGCTATAAGATGAAGTACAAACGTGATATATTCAGGCTTCGTGCAGAGTGTGCCGTTACGAAGAAGTTTCACGACAGCTTAGGAATGCAGAAGGACATCGAAACAATGAGCGACCAGTGCTGGGAACAACCTCGACAGTGAAATCGTGAGAAAGACCCCAGTGCCCGAGTCACATGCCATCCCACACAAAATAGGAAATTTCCACCCTGTACAGAGAGCCGTGGTCATGAAATGGCGGTCAGTCATTGAGCAGCATGCAAATTTAGTTCACAGATGACAGTGTCAAGAGGAGTAGCTGAACTGAGTTATGGATGAGGAGTGAAGAGAGGAGTCGGTGAGACAGCACGGAAGCTAGAGGACATGGCTCTTCCTTCCACCACCAACATTCGCCTTCCGACAGCGTGGTAACGTTGCTCCGGCTACGGCAACGCATGGCGGCGACCTGTAAATGCGGGCGCCGTTCCGGACTCCCGCTGCACAGCTGTGGGCCACCGTGCAGAGCGGCTGACTCGCGCCGCACACTCCCAGACGACGCGCCGTCCCAAGCCACCACATGCCGCCATCATCACCACATGACAAACGTCCGTGAAGAATGTTGAGATGAATCATTTCTCCCTCCCACTCCTTAGTAACTGAATTGTGTCCACTCTCAACCAAATCGGATCTGGGATTTGCAATTTTTTTGTTTTGTTTTGTGTGCGAAAGTTACTGAAATACGAGAGTCACTCCATTCCGACTACGTTAACGAAACATGAAGGGGCGCCAGACACTCACCACGTGGCGTAGGACAAAGGGCACACGTTTTCAAGCTAGGAAGACATAAATTCTGAGTCGAATTTTACACAGGAGAACTGAAAGAGCTACTGTCGGACGAAGTGGAAAAGTGAGCATGAATGTATGCACTTTAGTGCCGTACTGCAAGCTTCTGTGACCAACCAACACGTCTCGCACATTATGCCCGACTGTATAAGAAAAACCCTACAGTCTGATAACACGGAAAACATTGCATAAACCGTAATTCAAGGAGCGCACATCAGTACAATGACCTATAAGGTTCCCTCTGGGCCGCAGGGCAGACGCAGACGCACAAGACTGAGGGATTGTACCCTCTGCAGTTGGCGAAGTTATAGCGTAACTAAGACGCTTCTTCTTCTTACTTGAAGATTGGTGTGGAATGTCATGGCGGTTGGATGTTCGCTTGACCTTTTTTTTTTTTTTTTTTTTTTTTTTTTTTTTTTTTTTTTTTTTTTTTTTTTTTTTTTTTGCACGTCGGCGCTCATGCTTACCGAACTTCATCTCCTGGAAGCAGCACCTTCGGCCTCAGGCAGTCACACTAGCACTGACTACTGCCCCTTGTCCACTATCCATCCACGGAGGGCGGTTGGCGCCCGCCCGCGAAAAACGGGCGCGCACCTGAACCGGCCAATCATATGGCCGGAATTTCACAGGGAGGCGACCTCGCGACGTTAAAGTTGAGAAGAAATATCAGTTACAAGGTTGGTAAGGCAGGTTGGGGAACTGAGAGCAGGAGAAACTTTGGCCACTATTGAACTTTTAAACGCCACCACGTGCTACCCTGGCGATCGGAAAAAGGATAGGAAACGGGGAGCCATCATGGCTGCTAGGAAGACTGCTGCCCTCGCCCATAAATAAATGAAATTCCTGGCGCCAAGCTCCTCTCGCAGATCAGTGTGAGACAAGCTGTAAATATCGTCAAATAAATCAGGCAACCCATAGAAATGATTAATACTACCTGAATTATTAGTTTACCGAATACCAGAATGCGTGGATTAGAAATATGAAATGCGAGCACTGAATGGTGAATGAAGTGCACGTCTTTCAACTTGTTTTCCCCAAGGCTATTATTCATTCAAATGTGTAAGTCTTTTTTTTTTTAGCAGTCAAGTAACTTGTGGTATTCAAGATGGTCAGTAACATCACACTCACTCACACACACACATACACACACCACACACGCACAGTGCTTCTCCTGAGTTTAAATCATCCAGTTCCCCATAGTTTAGTTCTTCCCAGTTTTGCTACACTGGGAAATGATGGGAAGTTTGTATCCTTATTTTTAAAAAAGACACCACACCAAGAGGAGGGGCCTCTGTGCTACCCCATGCCCTATTTGCAGTAACAGACCTAGTGCTAAGTTCATGTGATATTTAGGCACAGGTATTGTATGTCAACACACTTTTAATAGAATCTAAATGCACTCCTCATAATGGAAAGGGTGTGTGCGATACAGATGTGTCTGCCTGTTGTAAAAATTGAACACTTTATGCAGATATGTGAGTATGCATATGGTAAAAAAAAATTGAAGTCTAAAGTCCCAATTATTACAGAAAATATGTGTGCAATACAGATGTAGCTGCATTTGGAAACACTTATGTATGACAGGTTAGCCGGTCGTGGTGGCCGAGCTGTTCTAGGCGCTTCAGTCCGGCACTGCACAACTGCTACGCTCACAGGTTCGAATCCTGACTCGGCCAAGGATGCGTGTGATGTCCTTAGGTTAGTTAGGTTTAAGTAGTTCTAAGTTCTAGGGGACTGATGACCTCAGATGTTATGTCCCATAGGGCTCAGAGCCATTTGAACCATATGACAGGTTAGAATGAAAGAAAATGAACGACTTGAGTTTAATAAACTAGATTTATTAGTTTGTCAAAATAGATTGCTGATCTGTGTGTCCCAAATGTTACATTAGCTCATATTCAAATAATATATATATATATATATATATATATATATATATATATATATATATATATATATATATTTCAACATAGAAAAAACCATGTGCCTCACATGTTACATTTATATATTTGTTTCAACACAGGAAAAAACAAGATATATATATATATATATATATATATATATATAATATGTTTCACCATATGGTTTCCTCTAATTTTGAGGTACTTTTAATCTTCCATAGCTTGAAATAGTCATAGGACAGTTTGTAGAGTTTTAGTACAGTTAAAATACACACTTTATGCACAACACTTGACATGGAATATTTATTTACAATTCCCGATTGAGATATAGCACTGAAGTAAATAAGATCTAATTCTTCACGTTTTCGTGACGACCTGATGACATCTTTGAGGTGTTAGGTACTCTGCTGGATATCAGCATCGTTCTTACATTATGTTTCGATAACGTAATTCATTATCTTCATCCAGTTCTACCTGAAACTGATGCTCGACTGGAATCAGGTCTACTTGAGGATCAATCTCAGATAGAACCTGATGTTATTGAAATATAGTGCAGAAACTGCTGCTCGACTGGAACAGGTCAACTTGAGGATCAATCTCAGATAGAACCTGATGTTATCGAAATATAGTGCAAGAGCGATGTTTATGTCTGGTAGACTGTGGAAGACACCATCCAGGTTCATCCCCAATGTGAAACATATCATCAGCTTGGGATGGTAACCATTTCCCAGAACTGGCAGACAAAGCGGCAGGTCACTGTGCACACCATCAAACTAACAGGGTGCGTTAGATCCGGCTCTAAAATGTAACTCGTTACAGAATATTCCAGTATATGTTTGATTTTTTTACCCAGCCTTGCTATTCCCTTATCAGACAGCCTTTGAAGCCCTTTAACTGGTAGAGGCTGTTGTGGGGGATGCCCTCATAAGTTGTTTACATCTAAGTACAGATGTAACTTAAATCATCACTTGCACTGAATGGTTCATGCATTTGTAGGTTATTTGCCTTGATGTGGCTATACACACGTTGCCAATGTCCCCTTGAAACCCTTGTTCCAGAAACAACAATATGTCAATGTTGGTGAAGAGTTCCATATTGACACATGTCTTTTTTTTAAAGCTCAAGCAATCTGCATGAGTATCTCAAATATATGAATCAAAGTGATAAATGCTAGTATCATACAAATATACAATTTGTTACTCTGCTGCAAAAGGTATATGCCATTTGGTGAGAGTGGTATGAATAACAGTAGGGTCAACCTCACAGGCTGACATAGGAGTGGAAAGATATTCAATGTCAGTGTATATGATAAAATATATAGTGTAGGCATTTCTGCACACACCAGGTCCTTTGTAGAGCAATCCAGCAGATACTTTGTTACTCACTCACTCATTTGAAAGAGCAAAAGTGTCACTACTTGGTAGGAGAGAAGGTAGGGCATACCTTTGATCCAGCATTAGTGTTGTTTCTCAACCTCTAAGATTAAAAACAAATCGACATGTGGAGCACAACACCCAACAACTTTATAAACCTAAATGGGTCCATCGACTTTGTGTGTAACAACACCATCATCTGAACTGCATTCCCTCAGGCTATATACATGCATAGAAATGTAGGGGCTCCAGTTCTCAAATTTACTGATTTCCCAAGGGCTTGGGAATTCAGTACCTTCATGTTTGTAACACACACCTAATATCAACATGGTATTGTTCTGGACGATAGGCATGTTTCTTATAATCTCTTTTGTACGCCACAAATTACTACAGAAAGCAGTACTGGTCTTTATTTCGGACATTAATAAGAGCCTTTTGAACAGCTTTATCCTTTAGTAGGCAGATATCCAAGAATACCCCCAGCCCCCCCCCCCTTTTTGTACTAGTCTATGAACATGTGAAAGTCTAATGCATAACTCTGTGGCAAGCTTTACTTGAATCTCTTTGTTGTAATCCAGAGAGCCAGGTCTGTATTGACTTCAGGGTAAAACCATCAAACCACTTAGAGACTGAGGTGCCTTACGATATCTCGCCATTTTCACCTCGCTTACCTATAAACACACTCTTAGAGGCACCCTCCTTATGTAGGAGAGTGAACTGACAGCATATCACAGTGCTGCCCTTAATGGCAGGACACCGCAGATCATTTAAGACCTTTGAAAGTTCCCTTTCTAGATGCATTACTGATGGGGTAAATAAGCTCCAGTCTCTAAGTGTACGTTGAATCACTACAGATGATAATTCTGGATGGCATTCCTGTAAACCCTCATCTTCATTGTCTGAATGGCCAGAGAGGCTGCTGCTGGATGATAGCTGATTACCATTAACAACACAAAGACCCCATCCTGATGGCCCAAGTGCCACCTTGTGGCAGTGATGATGCTGATATGGATGATGCTGCTCCCACTTGCGATGGGCTGGCTGTGTGCTACATCATGGCCACCATTAGCACAGGCGTGGCCACTTTTGGCTGAGGAAGTTGAGATGTTGCTGCCAGTGCTGCTGCTACTGCTCACAAGGGGCTGGCCATGTGATTTGCCGCGGCCTTTGCCATCAGTGCAGATGACATTCCAGGTGTTGGTGATAGGGGTGACAGCTCCAATTTGTCAAGCACTTCTTAAACAGCACAGAACAACAGTCTATAAGTACCAGAAAATTTACACACACACAAGTACAGATAATGGATAGACGTGTACTTATATAGAAATTCTGCCTTGCCCGACTGAGTCAAGAGTGAATATCCTTCCTCAAACCTGTCATTTAGGTCATTCAAGAGCTCATCATCTTCAAGTTAGGTCACCTTATTGGGGCAAGGGTGATATGGTTGTGTGTGTGTGTGTGTGTGTGTGTGTGTGTGTGTGTGTGTGTGTGTGAGTGATATGGTTGCTACCTCCACAGCACTGAACATTTCTGAGAAGAAAAAAAAACAATGCAACAAACTATGGGTCCCATAAAATTTACACATAATCACACACAAATAAGAGAAATACTTATGTAGAGACTCTGTGTTGTCATCATCATTGTCATCATTACCATCAGTTCACTAGGAAATATCCACCAACTTATTAGTAAACCCATGCCACACCTTGTTGTATCTATCTAACTAGAACAAACAAAACAACAACAATGTTTTGTTAAGTATACATGGAAACATCTGAACTCAGCATGTACTGGTTGGCGATACATTGATCAATTCTGAAACAGCAGCTAAGCAAAAAGGAAAAAAAAAAAAATACAGACACTAACACAACTACATACAAAGTGTAGTGAGTATAAGTGCAGATAGTTTATATGTGGTATCTTAATATGTACACACATCAGTGTATTGTTTTTTTTTCTCTGTATTGAATAGTCTTCCCACAAACACATCACCACTAAGTGAACTACACCAGTCGGTATGGACCACTTGTTTTGCTTCCAAATAGTGACCCTTCAACAACTCACCTTCTGCCCATGGATATATAAGCATTAGGAAGTACTAACAACCTAAATACATAATACTTCTAATAGCTAAAATTATAAGTCAGCAAATGAAGTAAATACTGACATAATGTTGTTCAGTACACCGTCCTCAGTCACTAATAAAAATGTCTACTCTTATATTTGTTCCACTCTGTATATGAGATACAACCTTAAGAAGCGGCACCACCATTTAGGATAGGGAAAGTTAGTTTTGTGCAATATTCTGAGCACAAGTTACAGCCAGGTGTGAGCCGGATTGCAGTGAGTTACACATACCAACAGTTGCAAAGTAGAATACAGGGCCATCACATTGCTGAAAGAGTGTACATAGCGGTTTTGCATGTCACGAATCACAGGCAGAAGGGGCCCACTGGCCAACCTTGCATGATATGAGTATGTGACGTGAAGTTGCACATCTGGCAAAACAGAGGCACACAGCCGCGTATAAATAGGTGCGGGTTTCTAACGAGATTCATTCAAAACAGCAGGACGTGTCACACCAGCAGCTACACGCAGCAGCAGATGGGGCGCCAGCGTTCCAGTCCATGGCAGGTCGCTGGTTCGAACCTCTGAGGCCGACACGGCGCCCGTAGCCAGCCAGCAGCAGGCCACTCCACAGCTCACTACCGTGGGCATGTGTCCTGGCTTCCAACACATGCCAGAGGCATCCCGAGGCGACAGCCGCAGATTCGGACGCTGGATCACTGGCGCTTGTTGTTGCCGTGATCTCAGCCAAGCCGGTGAGAAGCGCGCAGTTGACCGCCTGCTGCTCACACCAAGCAGCACTGTGTCGGCAGGGATGCAGACCACTGAGTTAACTGACGGCATTCTGACAGCACCACACCTCCACTGGCGTACAAGGCCGACACGCAGTGCGTGCACGGGTCGCTGAGGCAGCCATTCTGCACCAAGCCATTTCACAGACAGCAAAGTGGTATCCTCAGCATTGCGGGACCTGGTGACACAGACCAAGGGGAACATGGCACTGTAGCTGGAAACACTAAATCACTTGGAAAGCTTGGACAATTCTTAATACAGTGCGTTCTACTTCTTCCCGCTACATTTAGTCATCCTGATACATTCAGTGGCAGACGTTGCCACTGCACTTAAATGGTGTAGCTGCCAACTCAATGCAAGAGGTGACGTTTACCTACCCCCTTCTGATACCATCATAGCTGTGAACAATATGGCAGCTGCAGTATTATACTGCTTTATTATGGGTGCCAAGGCTGGTACAAACATGACCTTCGAATACTAGGAGCACACATGTGCACTGAGCCTGTTTGGCCATCTTAAATAGGCGCAGCCTGTGGAGCAATGATGGGGTAGATTTCAGTCAGTACTGTTCCAGCATCCATCAGGAGCGGATGCAAGTAATGGTGGCTCTTAGGGTAGAGTGCTAGGGGTGTATTGGTGAAGTAAGATGACGTGAAATACAGTTTTAAAGTAATTTATTTATAATCTAATTAAATAGCACCTTTATGTTATCCAACAATTCGTCTTCTTCTTCTTCAATCTAAGGCAGTACAGTGAAGGACATCTAAATCCTTATAGATCACTAACAGAGGCGTTCTTGTAAATATCATGTTTCCAGAAAGATCTATCACTGCCTTCCATGTAAAAAAGTGAGTCTGTATATTCGAAATTTCGAATATACATCTTATGTCTTCATCCCAGTCGATGCCATGATAATATTGACTTAACCATAACACACATTTAAACGTTTTGAGACAGTTAATATCTTTGAAAGCCTTACCTGGAGCTGCTATTGTTGAGAGCATTGTGGCAACGCGCTCTGCGTTTGTTAAGACGATACATGGGACATCTTTGATAATGAAATGTCCATGTTCATCGAGGAATCCTTTGACAGCAGTTATAATGTTAGCACTTTGAGGTACCATAATGAAATGGTTTAGTTAGGATACTATACTTGTTACGGTAATTTATACAACTCTCTACACAATTCTGGTAGGTGGGCTGTAGTTGATGATTGGTCCTGCAGTATTAGTGCGAAAGCTGCTGTGTTTTCTGGAAAGTTTTTAGAGTCTTCAACATCAATATGAACATCAACAGGACTACGCATCTTGACACTTTTTGTTCGTAGCAATCTATAACGACAGATAGAGCCAGCGCCTTAAATTCCCTTTGACTGAGCATTTATTCTTCGTTTTCTTCACTCTCAAAGCGTATGGGACGAAATGTAGAATACATATTAAGAAGCAGGCTGTGTACATTATTAGACCAATCTTGCTGTAGCCTGTCATTTTGGTGAAATTAAGAATTTAAGTAAACTCTGTCGTTTGTTAAATTACAATTGTTGAATTCACTTGAATCACATTTGACGTTCACTTCCCTGTCAGTTTGAAATTCAAGGATGACAAATCGATATGTTCCTAATGGAACTTATGTTTTTATAGTCCATCATTGTCTACATGAGCTTGGAAGTAGAGGATATTCAAACATCTCCCATGATCTGAAAGTTAAGAGCAGTGGAACTGCAGTTATGAGTGTTTTTAAATGTTTCAGACATTCTTCATCAGTTACAGAGGCATGACGCACTTTCCAAATTGATCTCACAAGCACAGCCTTGTTCTCTTCTTCACTGACACCTTGGATACATGCGTTACCATCTGTTTGACTTCTTACGAATGCAAGTACCTGCTTCATGTTAAGTAGAATCCTGCTCATATGCTCAAGGCTCCCAATAAGCAGTTTGGGAGGTATGCATGCAATATATCGCTTGCGCTCATCTGCTGATGGTGGTTTTTCCATAGATAATCCAGTATTTTCTAATCTGTGCAATCCGATTTTGATTCTAAATTGTATGTTTTTAAGGTTGATGTGATACCCACATTTCATCCGCAGCAAATCTCAGAACCTTTCAGCTCGTATTTTATTTCATAAAATAGGAAAGCAAGTGTGTTACATGTAAGATGAAGGGCTGCTGACATGGGACTCCCATCTTTTCGTTAATTTATCTTCCAAATGTAAGAAACTCCAGCTTGGAATGGTCAAAGCATGCTAGTGTTCGTTCATAATGCTGACCTCGTTATTGTTGTCTAACATTGATGAAGTAAAAGGTTTGTGTAAGAAGTATTCCTAACGAATTATTCGTCCATCAAACTTGACTGGAGTGGTTATACAGAGTGATGACATTGTTCTTGCGCAGTTTCCAGCTTAGTGATGTAAGGAAAGGACGGTTCGTTGGTGTAATGTTGTGTTTAGATTGTAAAGTGCCGCTGCCAGTGTGTGTTGGTTTTATTCTGTACGCCCATCCTGCTTTCACGTGACGGTGCATCACAATCTCTTCACCGTGAAAATCGTCGTCCTGGTCCACAATCCTCAACTCAAGAATATCTAATGTCTGAACAGTCGCTGGACTATAAATCGTGTTGCTTGGTCTATCCACAATTTTATATTCTTGCCTGACTCACTTTATTCTTGAGAAATCAATTGTTTGAAATATTGCACTTGACTCAATTTGTGTCAACTGGTAGTATATCCACTGAATGAGCTGACCCGTGAAATTAATTTGAACTGTTCTGCAAAAATTGATCCTTTGAGAAAACTAGTAGCAATCGTATTGAATTTTTCTTTGTAAAGTCTCTCAGTACTCAGTCATTCTTATTTCAGTTTTAAATGTTTAATAAAATAAAACCTTGTCCGTTGTAGACTGTATTGTGCTTTATTAAAAACGTGCTATTAGCATATTTCAGCCTTGAGCCATTATCAAACACATTTGCTATGTCACGAATTACATAAGTGTGTTAATGTTTGCATGTAACTTGCAATCTGGTACATCCATTTTAAATATTCGTTTAAATCATGAATGTCATATGCGGTGTCAGGTACTTACACAGCTTTACTACTTCCCAGATGTAGACTGCAGTTGGATACTCGGATAGTAGGAATGGTGTTCCACATTTCTACACCTGTCAGTGCAGTACTCCAATCCAGTTTGCTTAGGTCAACTGGTGGGAATTAATTCACTCTTAGTACCGACAGTAGACCATTTACAGCCAAAGTGTATGACCTCGGCAGCCAGAGATAGTAGTATGTGTGTGTGAGCTGTGTTTATGCGAATGTGTGTGAGTATGTTGTCTAATTCAGAAGAATGCCTTGTTACTGAAAGCTTACTTGTTTCATAGTCTTTTTATCGTGCCTGTCTGTGACTCAGTATCTCCAATGTATGGTGAATAGCAATCTATCCTCCTCATAATATGGTCAACGCACCAAAAGTTGGGAATATCATAGAGTTTACTACAATGACTTCTTACAGCACTCCCATTGAGGTTTGTACAATACCGTATTAACAAAATAAACGTAATTCTTTCTGAAAACAAGAACGACTTTGGTTTACAAAATATTATTACAAAACAAGACCGGCTCTCTCCTAAGTGTACATCTTGAAACAAAAACAGTGAAAATCTTATCTCATGATGATGATTACCAGTGGGTTGTATTGTTTGGGTGAGGAGACCAGACAGCAAGTGTGGTGTCACCGCCAGACACCACACTTGCTAGGTGGTAGCTTTTAAATCGGCCGCGGTCCATTAGTATACGCCGGACCCGCGTGTCGCCACTATCAGTGATAGCAGACCGAGCGCCGCCACACGGCAGGTCTAGAGAGACTTACTAGCACTCGCCCCAGTTGTACGGACGACTTAGCTAGCGATGCAACACTGACGAAGCCTCGCTTATTTGCAGAGAAGATAGTTAGAATAGCTTTCAGCTAAGTCAAGGCTACGACCTAGCATGGCGCCATAGCAATTGATATTTATCGTATGAAGCATGTCTCATCAAGAACGATGTATACAAATGATGGATTAAAGTTAAGTATTCCAGAAGCTACGTACTTTTCTTTATAGCATTCATTACGTATCCTGTTTCCGACCTCACGCCATCCTGCGTGAGCTAGTAGCGTGCATTTCGGCCTTCTCTAGCTATATAACAGCAAGGTCATTAGTCTGATCGCATTAGGGAAGGACGGGGAAGGAAGTCAGCCGTGCCCTTTCAAAGGAACCATCCCAGCAGTTGCCTGGAGCTATTTAGAGAAATCACGGAAAACCTATGTCAGGATGGCCGGAAGTGGGATTGAACAGTCGTCCTTCCGAATGCGAGTCCAGTGTGCTAGCCACTGCATCACCTCGCTCGGTTATTATCAGTCTGTGGTAGTGTGTCCTTCCCAAACACATACGATTTATCCCACTTGGCGAGGCATGCACCGGATGAGATCATCATGTTTGTCTTGAAGTATGAGGTCGTCTCGTCAATGGCAGCTTCGGCGAGGTCCTGACGATTGTCAGCTGGATTCGGACACTGTGCAATGGCCTCCAACAGATTTCATGCATGCTCAGTTGCATTCGTGTCTGAGGACTGCGCTTGCCAAAGCAGCCGGTTGATGTTGCATCTTTGAAGATACCAAGACACTGCCAGAGCATGCTGTGATGTTGCATTTTCATCGATAGGATGAAGTTGTTAACGACTTCACGTCTGTAGAGCCTTACAATCTTTTGTAGGGCCTCTTGAAGGTATCAGGGACCAGTCAAATTGCTGTAGGTGGTAAGTAGAGGGGTCTGCCGTCCCATCATTATTATCACCCTGAACTTTACACTTCTGCCTTCAAAAGGATGAACTTCCTGACGATCCTGGTGCTGTCTAGGCATCTCCAAACCCTAAAAGTCTAATGTCTGGTCGCAAACCAATCCTGCTACCGTCAGAAAAATGGTATTATTCCATGCTGCAATGATGATGTGCAAGAGCCCAGACCCTTCGATTGCGTCGGTTATGTTGGTTCAGCCAAAAACTTTTCATTGGCCTTCTGTAACAAAGACCACGCCGATGCATCTTCTAAACACTGTTTGATCTGCAGTACGAATCTCTGTTAGCCAGGAGAAGTCATTTCCAATATTCCTGGCAGTTGATGTTGGGCGCCTGCAAGCCAACAGTTGGATGAAACGATCCTGCATTGGTGTTGTCATATGAAGACAACACTCCGTGGCCTATCGTTCACATTTGCTGCCTCTCTGTACTTTCTCCACACCTTAGATGCACCACTCTCAGTCACATGTAACTGACCAGCAGCATCTTGATATGTATGACCTGCCAAAAATAAAGCCACTATCCTGACTCTATCAAGGTATTGTACGCCTCTATATGGCATATTACTGCAGTGCTGAACAGAAACTGAATGAAGCTGTTGTTGATACTAGACTGCTCACAGTGTTCCACTGTGGCAGCAGTATGAGTGGGAAATGTACACAAAGCATGCCAGTAGTAAACTCAGGCCGGTATATGGGCTGTAACTGGATAATGCATGAAGTGCCTTTCTCAATGAGACCTCTAGTATTGTAAACTTATATGTACACACTGAGGTGACAGAAGTCATGGAATGCCTTCTAATATCATGTCAGACCTCTTTTGCCCAATGTAGCGCATCAACTTGACATGGCACGGACCCAACAAGTCGCTGGAAATCCCCTGCAGAAATATTGAGCCATGCTGCCTCTTTAGCTGTCCATGATTGCGGTGGTGTCGCTGGTGCAGAATTTTGTGCAGGAACTAACGTCTTGATTATGCCCGATGAATTATATCAGTATTAAAAACTACTTTCCTACCCCTAGGCTTCATTACATCAACCTCTTCTAAAGCTGCTGTGGCTGTTACAGTCTCTTAAATCTATAAGGGAACTCCATATATACTTCACGTGACATCTCAGTAGGCAATCCTCACAAAAACGCATCTAATTATCATTTATCTCCCTCCTGCAAAATAACTTTATTGGTATCATTATCTGTCAATTCATATGAGTTAATGTTTATGTTCCTTATGCAGTCCACAAAACTCTCCACAGATTCTTCCTCTCACTGAGTTATCCCGTTAAGTTACTTTCGATTGCACCTAGACATGTTCTTTCTTCTGAAATGTTCCACTAGGATTGAGCACTTCACAACTTTTTGTCACACATTATATATAATCTGGCATCACCTGCCAATTTTAGTTGAGCTGTACTTAACAAATGCTCACCATTCCAATTCCCTAACTTTTTGGCTGTATGTTTATTATACAAAAAAAGCCCTTCCCAGATTTACATTAGAATGGAGTCACTATCGATGTGGTGCTTGCATCTAGGACAAGTGCAGATATCTCCCTTCTTTCCTCCCTTAGCTTGCTTGAATCCCTACGTAAATCCTGATTATCATTTCACATTTGAGATAAATGAATCAGCAAGTTTCCTGGGTTGACGTTTTCTCACTAACTGCCACTTTGCATATCTATTACTATAAGAACTGTAAACTATACTCCAGAAAAAAAGGAAAAAGGAAACATAGGAAGCTACTGTACAGGTCCACACAGAATAAAACACTGAAAGTCACCACTTACTTGCACATTTTCATAGAACGTCGCTATTGTACTGCCCTACAACTACTATCATTATTTTTATTCCAAGCCTCCAACAGATCTTCTGACACCACTTGTAAAGGTGTGTGCTAGGTGTGGGTGAGTGGTTCTCTCATGGAGGTGGCGCTTTGGTAAAGAAGATTTGTTGACATCTGGGTTGGATAGGTGTAGCTTAAGTGTCCACAGGAGGTGGTTGTCAGAGATTGGCATCCCAAATTGGGATGGCAGGAGAGGAGGTGCAGGTATCAGAGCTTCTGTCGATAAGGCATGGTGGTGACGTTGTTAGCGGTGCATCATTTGGCCCTGTGGTGCACCAAGAGGCTTCCTTATGCTCTCATAAATGTGATTGAATGGTGCAGCATTTGTCTCCAGCATTGGATGGCAGTGAACTGGGATTGGACCTGGGGCCAGTGACAGATGCGGATGCAGGCACTGAGGCCCTAGTGGCCGGAGCTGATGGGACGCTAGCTTGACCCCTGGCCCATCCAGACTGCAGCTGGCCCCTAGCAGGAGGTCACGATGAAGTGGTCCATGAATATTGTCCATCTCATGGCGGAAGATAGCATACAGCAGACGTTGATTCGAAGACCAGATATGTCTGGATGGACACCCTGCTTTTATAGAATGCAAGACCGGTCTTGTAGTGGTTGAGGTCACATATGTGGCCTGTCACGTGACGTCGAAATGCCTCGAAATGCTGTCATTGGTCCAGCCCCTGTGTCGTGATTGGATACCAACTGGCATAATGTTGCTCAGCTTTCAGGCATTGGCGAGCATTCAGAGTTTGACATTGGGCCCGATCTTGTGCTTGCACCGCTACAATAGGCAAACTTCTCATGTTAGCAGATGGTGACACAGTCCCCTCCCCCCCCCCCCCCCCCCCACCAACGTCAAGGTCAAAACTTTCTTCCCGAGAAACCTTGACGGTGAGGTGATGTAATGTTCTGTCCCGTTGACAGCCTTTGTGAATTCCACCACTAAAAATGTTAAGAATATTTTGACGTCAGGTGCGGATGATCTCAAAATCTTACTTGAACTGTTCGGTACTGGATTAATCGAATGGTCGTTGTGTTGGCGTGTTGGCGTGTTGGCGTGTCGTCTAGTGTAAACACATCTCCATTTGACTGTGACGTTGCCCTCTTGTCCTGTGCGCTCCGTTGACATCTAGTGTGAATCGATCATTCACTGCACCACATCTCATATAGATTACTTGGACTTTTAAGATGTACCATCGTAGCAGCTATGATGCAAAGAGTGACTGTGATAATGATATATTCAAAGTTTTATAGAATATATTACAGTCACCTTGTTTACATATAGCTTCCACAACGGAATTTCGTAAACCCATTTCCCAATACTGCTTTTGGGTGGTCATGCAAACACTCCAAAAACGTTTCTGGAAATCCGCTTCTAGTTGCCAGTTTCTGATTCTGCACTCGGTTTTCGCTCCCATGTAAACGCAACCGATTTTGGAACGTGCTTGAGCTGTCATATTGGTTTTAAAAATTTATAGCTAATATGGACAGAGTGATTTTTTGTACAGTGAAGGATAAGCTGAAATATTTTTTTTCTTCATTGTGATTTTCAAACCTTTACATAAAGGTAGGCCGGCAGCGGCCTATCGATGCCACTCTTCGGCCATAGAAAAACATACATTAAACAGGAAGATATAAAAACAAATGTACATGGAGGATAAAAACAGGTGATATACATATTAAAATAAAGGAAGGCGTTCATGGACGCACTGGTTATGTAAAAAACGTTCAGCACTATACACAAACGGAGACACAGAGTTGCACACGTGAACGTAAGAGCACTGAAGGAGAGACACAGATGATCTGATGAGAAGAGAAACACTAGCACAGTGGCGACGAACTTCGGCACACTAAAACACACTGTTTGCATGAAAATTTTTTCCCTGCCATAGGGAAGAGGAGACGGAAGGAGGGAGGGGGTTGGATGCCAGTGGGAGAGAGGAAGGGAGGAGGAGGGGAGAGGGTATGGGGATGTGGAAGCCCAGGAAGAGGGGAGGGGAGGAGTAGAGGAGAGGGGAAGAAGTGAGAAAGGAGAGAGGGGAAAAGAGGGAGCCCTGGGAGAAAAAACAGAAACCACGTTGGGCAAGGGTATGGACTGTGATAAGATGGAGAGCAGGTGGGATGCAGGCGTACAGGTGCGGCAGAGGACGGGGGTGGGAAAGGATGGGAGAGACAAGCGGGTGAAGGGGATCAAGTTTACGGAAGGTGTAAAGGATCCGTATCTGGAGGTGTGAGAAAGGAATTAAGTCATAGAGGATCTGCATGGGGGATGGGAGGGGGATGTGATAGGTGAGGCGGAGTGCATGGCATTCCAGGATTTGAAGGGTTTTCTAGAAGGTAGGAGGGATGGAGATCCAGGCGTGATGGACATAACAGAGGATGGGGCAGATGAGGGATTTATAGGTGTGGAGGATTGTGGAGGGCTCCAGACCCCATGTGCAGCCAGAAAGGAGCTTGAGGAGGTGGAGTCAGGAGCGTGCCTTGGCTTGGATCGTCCGGTGATGGGGGGTCCAGGATAGGCGAAGGTCAAGGGTGATGCCAAGGTACTTGAGGGTGGGGGTGAGGTTGATAGGACGGCTGTAGACAGTGAGATAAAAATCTAGGAGATGGAAGGAAGGGGTAGTGTTGCCTACAATGATTGCCTGGGTTTTGGAAGGATTGACCTTGAGCAGCCACTGGTTATACAAAATGGTGAACCGGTCAAGATGGGATTGGAGAAGATGCTGAGCATTGCAGGGTCAGGGTGAGGGCAAGGAAGGCGGTGTCGTTGGCATATTGGAGAAGGTGTAAGTGCGGTGTAGGCAGTGGCATCTCCACCATGGAAAGACGGTAGAAGAGAGGGGAGAGGACGGAAGCTTGGGGCACACTGGCGGAGGGGTGGAAAGTGTAGGAATCCGTGTTATGGATGGTGACATAGGAAGGACGGTGAGAAAGGAAGGAGGCGATCAGATGGACGTAGTTAATAGGAAGGGTGGAGGTTTGGAGCTTGAAGAGGAGACCGGAATGCCATACACGGTCGTAGGCAGACTCAAGGTCGAGAGACAGGAAGATGGCGGAGCGACGGGAATTTAATTGTTCGGAGAGGAGGTTAGTTAGGTGAAGGAGAAGGTTATCGGTACACAAGGATGGCCGAAAGCCACATTGGGCAGAGGGAAGGAGGCGGTGCTGGTGGAGATGCTGGTGGATGGGTCAGGTGAGGATGGATTCCAGGAACTTGCTGAAGACCGAGGTAAGGCTGATGGGACGATAGGAGGAGACAGCGGATGGCGGTTTGTCAGGTTTGAGGAACATCAGGATCCGGGAGGTTTTCCACAGGTCAGGGTAGAAGCAGGTCGACAACACCACATGTCTGGCCAGGGTGGAGAGGAAGGAGGCGGGAGCTTCACGGAGGTGACGGTAGGTAACATGGTTGTGACCGGGAGCAGTGTTGCGTTTCGCGCGTTGTGTAGCTATGATATCTTAAGTGGTGATCGGGATGTTGAGTTCAGTGTGTGTAATGTTGTCCAAGTACTGGAAGCCAGGAGCGTGTGGAGGGGCATAGGTGTCAGTTCGATCACGGTCATCAGGGAAGAGCGAGTAACAAAGTTGAAATATTAGACTAAAGCTATTTACAGCTCGTCTAACTGAAGAGAAATAGCGAGTGTGCTAACTAAATCAGAAACTGTAACAGCTGTTTTTCAGGCGCCATATCCATCTGGGCTGGCATGACCGCTTCAGACCTCAACATGCAAACACGACAGCGAAAAACAGTTTCCGAAATTCCGTTTTCTTCTTCCGGAAGATGTGTCGCATGTAAACCTTGTGATTGTAAATATCGCATCTCGGTTTGATTCGAAATGGTCGATCGCCATATCGATGGAGACAACAAAATACGTCACAGAAATATACAATATGGTGGATAGGTGAGGTGGGTAGGATGATAAGGGTTCCGCCTAACATTTTGCATCGTTTTCTACATTACAGTGAACTTAGCACGTAATAAATATCATATAGAGACTACGAATGTCACAGGTTTTCAAGCAGCATGTTTCTTGCACTGACATAGCTTTGTATTATAGTAATTGATGTATGAAATTGTCTGTTTTCCTTATCGCAACCAATTGGCATTAAGGACAGTGACAGCTCTGTGTGCGTGTTTATTTCTATTAGTGAACGATTTTCGAAAGTTGTGTCATAAGCATTTTGTCCAGTGATTAGCATAGAGGAAGTAAACAATTCTGTCATAAATCGGTGGTAGCTATTCGCATAGTGTTAGGGATACAGTACCATTGTCACAGTGAAATGCAGGAAAGTATTTATATAGCGAGAACGAATTTTGTTTCAAAAGCTGTAGATTCTGTTGAGAAGAATGTTTCCACACGTGTTATACGGATGGGCACTGTTGTGAAGATAGTAACTGTTTGCGAAAAGAACGAAAGTGTCAATTTCGTAGTCAAAGGGAACGAAGATGAATCACACGAGTGTGTTGTGTGGAGCAGTGAGAAAAGTAACTTCATCCCATTGTTAGATGTTTTATGGCAAGCGTTTTGTGGTGTTCCATCACCCTTGGACCGCGTTCGCATAGCAGACAATTCACGACTCTGTCATGAACTAGCGAGAGTTGATGTTGGAATGGTTGTGAATCTTCTTCCTACCCATGAAAATTCAACTGACTTTCCTGTACCGTCTATCGTAAGATACAAAGGTCCCGTACCAGAGATGGGGAGTGGATATTATTTTGGCCTCGAAATATTGGTAAATCATAATGCAACGCCTGAAGTTACTTCAGTAGCATTATTTTGCAGTAAATTTGTTCATTGTTATTGTCGCAGTTATGTAGTCGTACGAATTCTACTGAAATATTCGTCGAATTTGTAGAGAACTTCGTAAACTGAATAACTGTAATGTATATTGTTTTTTATAATTACTTTTTTGTGGGAGCTTTTGTGAGAGGTAGGGTAGTGCTTACGTTAGTGAAAGACGATAATAGCGATTGCCAAATTGAAAATCCAGAAACGTAGTTTGTTTTCTTATCCAAAAAAAAAAAAATGGTGTGTGTCTTTGTTATCCCCAAAAACACGATCTCGCGCGAAATTGATTGTAGTGGAGCTGCTAGTGCTTACAGTAACAACTTTCGGACAATACTTTCGAAGTGTCGTAGCTAACAGTAGAATTTGAGAACATTGTTGCAGTCAGTGTCTCGGAAAGGCCTCTATTGTTGATTTCCACTTCTTGCTTACAGACTTTTCATATGATGCACAAAACAGTTGTATTGACGTAGAACATATAAAATGAAATATTTGCACCGTTGAGGTTAAATAATCTTGAAATATATTATTTCATAGTGTACAATTGTGTAGACAGTGAGTGTTATTTGGTATTACAAAGTTGAGTATTATTTTTGGCTAGGTACATGTGATACTCTTATTTTGCCACAGTAATATTGCACTATGAGGGAAAATGTGCTATAGACAGTTTGAGTAATGTTGTTAACGAACACTGCCTTTTTTATATAGAAAAGCGTTGTTGCCAGATGTGCTATTTTTTATTTAAGAAGAGATATTAAAATAATCAAATGAGATGGTGAGTTTGATGTGACAGTTTGTTATAAGCAGAATCAATTTCCCACTTACATGGGGAACTTAGACAATGTAATTATTTGCTTCATAGACCATTTTCATGATAAATGTTGATGGTGTGTAATGAGTACAAGGACTGCTCATATGTATAAAAGAAAGTAACACTTGCCCATCTAAAGGTCAATTGACTACATACGACTGTTGATGGAATTGTTTATAATGAGGAAGTTGTAAGGAAGAAATATGTTTAATTTGGTTTAAAATTCAAATTTCTTTTAGTGTTGTATCAAACATTTGCTAGGTACATGTGATACTCTTATTTTGCCACAGTAATATTGCACTATGAGGGAAAATGTGCTATAGACAGTTTGAGTAATGTTGTTAACGAACACTGCCTTTTTTATATAGAAAAGCGTTGTTGCCAGATGTGCTATTTTTTATTTAAGAAGAGATATTAAAATAATCAAATGAGATGGTGAGTTTGATGTGACAGTTTGTTATAAGCAGAATCAATTTCCCACTTACATGGGGAACTTAGACAATGTAATTATTTGCTTCATAGACCATTTTCATGATAAATGTTGATGGTGTGTAATGAGTACAAGGACTGCTCATATGTATAAAAGAAAGTAACACTTGCCCATCTAAAGGTCAATTGACTACATACGACTGTTGATGGAATTGTTTATAATGAGGAAGTTGTAAGGAAGAAATATGTTTAATTTGGTTTAAAATTCAAATTTCTTTTAGTGTTGTATCAAACATTTTGTAATGTTAATATTAATTTACTGCATCCATCTGTTGATGGAATTGTTTCTAGTGTGGAAGTTGTAAAGAAGAAATATGTTTAATTTGGTTTAAAATTCAAATTTCTCTTAGTTCTGTATCAAAAATTTTGTAATGTTGAAATTAATTTTTGAAACAGCTTGTAGATACCCACTCTCCCTTTCATGTGTGGTATTGACTATTGTTGTCAATCTCAAACTGGAAAAAGGTTGTTGGCAGCTTATCAGAGGATACAGCTGTGCTTTGTGGCTCCCAGTATTCAACATAGCTTCAGTATGTGCCTACGAGATTTTAGTGTTTGGCTCCCCCCCTCCCCCCACATGCAGTTGTAGTTAATAGAGTGCTGGAATGAGGATTGCTAAATGATTTACTATTATTCTTATAGAAATAGAACGTGAACTTCATAGATTTCTTCTTTGCATGTGTGATTAAGTGTCAGACCATGAATCAAAAGGTCTGTGATTCAGACCCTGATTTTAATCAATCGTGTATCACCTCTGGCAATGTTGGTTATGTGCTAAATGCCAAGTTACGCCATGGTTCTGAGTCCAGGTTAGTCTGAAGGTCGCCCTATAAGTTAATGGGGAAGCCAGTTCAGAGATCAGAGGAAGGTGACTTTTAAGTTTAAGGCTAGTACTTTGTCTATCTTTGCATGCCACTTGGCATGATTGAGAAGAATAAATCACCCCCCCCCCCCCACCCGGATTATTATTATTATTCCCCCCCCCCCCCCCCCCCCCCCAAGAATGATTGTCTATCGAAGTCACAGGGTCCAAACGATACATGTCGAACGTGCGATCTTAAGTTGATTATGTGACTCTGGTGGCAGGTGTTATGAGTATGTTTACAGTGGTCGCTAGTGCAATGACAAAAGAAGAGCATTACATAACTATTTGTAATTACAAAGGAGACGGCTTACCTTACTTGTCGTTGGTGTTGTCATTGTGTGAAACTCCTTGTGATGTGTACGCTACGGGAACAATTCTGTTTTTTCCATAGCCTTGGTAGACTCTGCCAATATCGTGCAAGAATATGGGTAGTGTGTCACATGTGTTAACTTTTCCCTGCAAACACAAGTTGTGGAAGTAGAGGTCCTGAAACAAGTACAGTTCGTCTCTTTGTCCTAGATGCCTTTTACTTTTAATGGAAGACCTCACAGATTTCCATAGCTGATCGATGTTCTGAGTGTGCACACTGGGGTCACCCGAAGAAGTGGACTCTACAGAGTGGTTGACGAACTCGTGGTTGAATCCTTCTGCTTTGAGTGTCTTGTAGGACTGAAACCCGTCTGTAATGACTTTACTACCAGGGAGTATGAAGTGCTTTATCAGACACACTAAAGGGACCTTGTCTCTGGGCAATACTCTGACAACAAAACACTTCCGGGACTCTCTTTCGATTCCACCGAATAACCAAATGTGATCGATTTCACTCTTTGAAGCTCGTTTTCTCTGGTTCTTCCTTCTTGCTATGAGAGATTTGTCCACTTCAACTACTTTACTCGGTCCACCAATTGGTACACTGTCATTTGTCAGTACCACATAACACAGTTCTCTACAAAACCCAAAATAGTTGCACACGGTATTAGCAGATAAGTCATTTTTTGATGCTGTTGCTTGTAAGGTGTAGTCTTGAATCCAGCAAGATAGAAGAATTACGCTGGTGTGGATGGATAAGTTGGAAGAGTCGAACTATGTATTCTTCCTGATACTCATTCGTTTTCCCCACTGTCCGCAATGAAATTGTAATGCTATTTCAGCATTGAAACTCTTCTTACGAAGTTTTACACCATTTGCACCACCACAGTCTACACAGTCCCTCCTTTCCTTGTCCGGTAGTACTCCATATTTGCGACAAAAAGTCAAACAATTTTCTACACTGGATAAGCTTGGAATTAGATTTTTCCATGTGCGAGAATCCGTCGAAGAAACGTCAAACACCAGATATCCTACTCACTACCGACATAAATCGTCTGCGTTTCCCTACCAACTCACAAATAATTCACGGAGGTACGTAATTTAGAGCAACTAAGGGAATGATGGAAAACAGATTATAATGACAATCACAAATAATTGAACATAATGTCCGCCACCAGAGTCACATAATAGTTTTAGGATCGCACGTTCGATATGTATCGTTTGGACCCCACAACTTTGATAGGCAGTCATTCTCGGAAATTACCCATTTTTTTAGATGAGGGGAGTTGTTTGAGCATTGTTTATTCTTTGAACCGTGGTGTATATGTTGCATAGGTGGATTTTATGAGGTTTTTATTTAGATGGTTTTTTGTGTGTGTGTGTGTGTTTTGGTTGCAGGGTCTCATTTAGTTTTTTCCAGATGGTGGCCCAAATTATGTTGTTTACTTGAGCTATGTAGGCCTAGTAGAAATGGTGTGTGTATTGTAGATCACAGTGCTTTCATTCTCCTTTGGACAGTGATGTGACTTTTTTTTTTAAATGACGGATATTATTACAGACTGAACTCTAATGTAACCCAAGGTCAGGTTTAGTCTGGAATGTGACTTGTCAGTTTGATTTACATTTGTGAAGTCGGCTAATGTGTCCTGACACTCTGTTTATCTTTTCTTTCTGTAGTTATATTTACATCTATGGTGAAAATGCTTGTGTTAACGGGGGTCTGAAATATTCAAATGTTCCATCTGTTTGAAGGTATTAACAGAACTGATGCAGCTGATATCACTAGTTCTTTCCCTTTCCTTTCCATTCCTTTCTCCCTCCTTCACCCTCAGTTTGCATAAAAAGTGCATACTTCAAAATCTTGTATCCCTGCGGAGGTCCTGTTTGTCAGTTTTTGTTTTGCTAATGTTTTTGTGTTGTGGATGTCAGTTGTGACGTTGTGTTGTTAGTTTCATTAGTGATCATTTCTTCAAGCTTAATTCTGATGTTCCAGTAACGTCATCAATCTATGGGCATGATGTCACGCTGCTTACGAATCCCAGATTTTACTACTTGCAGACTAGATATAGCCTATTTATTTCAGAAGGGAATTTCAAATGAACATTAATTTCACTAATTTTTTTGTGTCTTATTACACAAGTTTACTGCCTTTCTTTGTCTAGTGAAGGTTTCGAAACAATTTTCTCCTTCTGCGTTTAATAATTCTCAGAAATATATGGCAACATATCTATCTTTTTGAATACTTTTTAAATGTGAAAAATACTTTGATACTGCTGCACTGACTCTCGACCATACTGTCACCTTCCAATGTAACCTAGACCACACACTACACTACAGATTGTGCCGCCACTGCAACTGGTATTCCAAAAACTAATGTACATACAAAAGAAATATTAATTATTCTGTTCTTGTATGTGCGCACACACACACACGAGGTGACACATCACACTATCATTACTTTATGGAACAAAACTGATATCTGGCATTGATTTGAAGCTACCATTGCCAGATAATAGCTTTGTCTTGTGTCGTAATGTTGCTGTGGAGTGCGTGAGAAGATAACAAAACACTCACAAAAAAATTTTCTGCTGATATCCCCAAAGTACAATCTGGGGATGGATAACAATAGATCTAAAAGATCTGGCACAATAACATTGGATCATGTGTCCTTTGTCCTTGTCTGATGACTCAGATGATGACAATTCGTATGATGGTATGGATGTTGGTCTCTGCCTGAGGGAACTGCTGAGTCCCACAAGTCACCCTCTTCCATTGCAAACTCCTCATCACAGATGAACAAGAAAGGGAGGAAAGAGAAAAGTCATACCTCTATGGTGGCTCCCATCATTTCAAGACTTGTGGAGAAACACTTCTAACTCAGGGAAGACCAATGTAGGTGTCGCCAGGTGACACTTTTTAAAAACTAGAATAAATTTCTTTATTTCAGTCTATGATAACAAAATTAAGTCCTTAGACTGCTAGTTTTGGTCTGCAATGCCCTTTTTCAGATCTGTTTTAAACATTTCCTAACATAATGAAGCTGCAGTGGCATTGTCAAAAGATAAAACACAAACAGTGACCATTTCCAGTTCTGTTTTTAAACATTTCCTAGTATAATGAAGCCATAGTGGCACTATCAAAAGATAAACACAAACTCAGCTTAGTATTGTGTGGTTCTTGTGATGATGCCACTGTGGCTTTGTTATATTAGGAAGTAAAACAGATCTGAAAAGGGTCATTGCTGACTGAAACTGGTAGTCTAAGAACTTAAGAATTTTGTGATCGTAGACAGAAATAAAGAAATTAATTCTACACTTTTCTCAATCACAGTTCTATTTGCGACCATGTCATAGCGTGTGAAACTTTTTTAAACTACCTGATGCCCCAGAGCTGTGTGACTACAGCCACCACAAAAAGTATGGTATTAGATGGGACAGAGGTAAAGGAGAAGTGGCTAATTTTGTAATCAGTGCGTATGACTCATCACCACTGCCACTCACAGTGAAATACAGAGGTGATGATGCTACAGTATGGGGGTGTTTTTTATGGTTCGGGTGTGGTCCCCGTGCTTAAGAAAACACAATCTGAAGGATATGAGTCAGAATTGAGGTTGTAGCAGGCTGTCGCTATGAAATGAATCTATAAGGATCAGGATTGCCAGAATTGAGGCTATATCAAGCCATTAGATTTACTGGCTTACATATAAAACGGTTGAAAGTGCCAAGTGGTATACACACAGTATCCCCCCTGCGGGTCCGGGGATTAGAATAGGCCCGAGGTATTCCTGCCTGTCATAAGAGGCGACTAAAAGGAGTCCCGCCCCCTCAAGGGGGTCGTTAGCGCCTGCGTCCGGAGACGGACGGTTCCACGACCTCTATTTGCCGTCATTTTGCTTTTTCACTTCTCGTTTCTTCCTTCCTTTGGTTGGTTCCTTTCTTTGCTCTTCTCCACCTCACTGTCTTCCTTACTAGTTCCCCTGCAAAATCTCCTTGCCTTCTTCTCCTTGCCTTCTCATTGCATTCTCTCATTGCCTTCTTCTCCTTGCCTTCTCTGGTCTCCGCCTCGGCATTTGAGACAGTCTGTCCTCTCTCTCTCTCTCTCCCTCTCTCTCTCCTTTTTCCTCTTCTTCCTTCCTCCCTGTGCGCACCTGAAGGCCGACCCACGCGTTCGCACGCGTAGCCGGTGACGGGGTAACGCGTAATTCCCCGCCCTGGGTAGACATGTAAGGCACGCGCGTACCCCCTGGTAAAGGCAAGGCCCGGGGAGGGGTGATTGCCTGAGCTGATACCTTCTGACCATGCCGATTGGTCCCTTCGTCTGTTTCTCGGGAGGTGTGACCTGAGGTGTAAACATTCACCTAAGGCGGGAGTGCCCTCTGAGAGGGTCCCCACAAGGAAGGAGCGCGCCATCGGAGACACTGGCAATCATGGGGGATTCCTCCGAAATGGATTTCACTCCATCTCTCTCGACTTCTGCCCAAAAACGGAAACATGACCAGCCACCAGTGACAAAAGTACTACCGCCTGCCCCACAGTTCCTCGTCGTTTCTCGATCTGAGGACGGAAAGGATTTTTCCTCTGTCAACCCTTTCGTTATCCAGAAGGGCGTAGATGCCATAGCCGGATCTGTCAAACCTTGTACCAGGTTGCGTAACGGTACCTTATTACTAGAAACTGAGAGCGCCTTTCAGGCACAAAAACTGCTTCGGGCCACACTCCTGTACACGTTCCCTGTCCAGGTGGAGGCTCACCGAACTTTGAATTCGTCTCGTGGTGTAGTCTATACTAGCTCCCTCGACGGATTGACTGACGAGGAGATTCAATCTCTCCTCGCTGAGCAGGGCGTGACGGCTGTCCATAGGGTCATGAAAAAGGTCAACAATGACCTTGTACTGACCCGGACACTTTTCTTGACCTTCAATAGTGTTAAGCTGCCATCGCGCATCAAGGCGGGCTACGAGGTTATTTCTGTTCGCCCCTATGTCCCGACACCTACGCGCTGCTACCAGTGTCAGCGTTTCAATCACACTTGACAGTCTTGTTCCAATGCGGCTAAATGTGTCACTTGTGGCAGGGATGCCCATGAGGGTGACTGTCCACCTCCGTTTCCTCGTTGTGTGAACTGTCAGGGTGACCATGCCGCATCCTCCCGCGACTGTCCTGTCTATAAGGAAGAACGCTGTATCCAAGAAATTCGGGTCAAAGAGAAAGTGTCCACCTCGGCTGCTCGCAAGCTATTGGCTAGTAGGAAGCCCACACTGCTCCCAGCAGGGAAATACAGTACTGTCCTCGCCTCTCCTCGGACTACCAGGGAGGTGGCAACCCAGACATGCGATCTGACCTTCA
The DNA here is from genome assembly GCF_021461395.2 of Schistocerca americana. Taxonomy (NCBI): domain Eukaryota; kingdom Metazoa; phylum Arthropoda; class Insecta; order Orthoptera; family Acrididae; genus Schistocerca; species Schistocerca americana. The sequence continues at coordinate 447,968,894 of NC_060123.1, read as the reverse complement.
GCACCACGGTCGTCCGTTCGGCCAGTGCTAAGATCGCGCGGTCGACGTCATCTCTTCCTCCCATCACCCCACGGACACCAGCCCCTTCATCAGCTTCTGCTAAGACGACGACCCAGAAGTCAGATGCACGGGCCTTCAAGAAGGAACCGTCCCGTGCAGACTTCCTACGTACCTCGACCTCCCAGCCTTCGACCGGTACTTCCACCAAACGTCCTTCCAAGAAGGCTCATAGAAAGCACAGTTCTCCTTCTCCGCCAAGGCATATTTCTTCTCCTGCGCCACCCAGCGGTTGCCGCCCCAGGCCGTCATCCGTTTCGCCTGGCCGCACCGCTGGTAGCCGAACATCTGGCCGTTCACCGGCGGAGGAAGCTCCCCCTCCCGGCCATCTTCCCAAGATGGCCGATGAACCTATAGACCCAATGGACGATGACTGACCGCCTACTGATAGCGGCGGCAGTGCTCGCTCGAAGCCAGGCCCTCAGCGGCCTTCGAGGTGACCCCTTCTTTCATCTTCCTTTTCTTCTTACGATGGCACTTATTCACTGGAATATTCGCAGCATTCGCTCCAACCGAGAGGACTTGAAGTTGCTGCTCCGCTTGCACCGTCCGCTCGTCGTAGCCCTCCAGGAAACAAAGCTACGCCCATGCGATCAAATTGCCTTGGCACACTACACCTCTGTGCATTTTGACCTACCCCCTGTGGTAGGTACCCCGGCTCATGGAGGGGTTATGTTGCTAGTCCGGGATGATATTTACTACGATCCCATCACATTGCACACCGGCCTGCAAGCAGTTGCCATCCGCATTACTCTCCCCACTTTTACATTTTCCATTTGTACCGTTTACACTCCATCGTCATCTGCCGTTACCAGGGCAGACATGATGCAACTTATTGCTCAGCTACCTGCACCATTTTTGTTAACTGGAGACTTCAATGCCCACCATCCCCTTTGGGGCTCTCCAGCATCCTGCCCGAGGGGCTCCCTGTTAGCAGACCTTTTCAACCAGCTCAATCTTGGTTGCCTCAATACTGGTGCCCCTACTTTTCTTTCGGACACATCTCACACCTATTCCCATTTAGACCTCTCTATATGTACTCCCCAACTTGCACGCCGGTTTGAGTGGTATGCACTTTCTGATACATATTCGAGCGACCACTTCCCGTGTGTTATCCATCTCCTGCAGCATACCCCCTCTCCGTGCTCCTCTAGTTGGACCATCTCCAAGGCAGACTGGGGGCTCTTCTCTTCCAGGGCGACCTTTCAGGATCAAACCTTCACAAGCTGCGATCGTCAGGTCGCACACCTCACGGAAGTCATTCTCGCTGCTGCTGAATATTCCATCCCTCACCCTACTTCTTCTCCACGTCGCGTACCGGTCCCCTGGTGGACCGCAGCATGTAGAGACGCTTTACGTGCTCGTCGACGTGCTTTACGCACCTTTAAACGCCACCCTACAGTGGCGAATTGTATCAATTATAAACGATTACGTGCTCAGTGTCGTCGTATTATTAAAGAAAGCAAGAAAGCCAGCTGGGCTGCTTTCACAGGCACCTTCAACAGTTTTACTCCTTCTTCTGTTGTCTGGGATAGCCTGCGCCGGCTATCTGGCACTAAGGTCCACTCACCAGTTTCTGGCTTGACGGTCGCGAATGACGTCCTTGTGGCCCCTGAGGATGTCTCCAATGCCTTCGGCCGCTTTTTCGCAGAGGTTTCGAGCTCCGCTCATTACCACCCTACCTTCCTCCCCCGCAAACAGTCAGAGGAGGCTAGGCCACCTAACTTCCGCTCCTCGAATCGTGAAAGTTATAATGCCCCATTCACCATGCGGGAACTCGAAAATGCACTTGGCCGATCACGGTCCTCCGCTCCAGGGCCTGATTCTATTCATATTCAGATGCTGAAGAACCTTTCTCCTGCGGGTAAAGGTTTTCTTCTTCGTACTTACAATCGCATCTGGATTGAGGGACATGTTCCCGCATGCTGGCGCGAGTCTATTGTTGTCCCGATTCCTAAGCCGGTTAAGGACAAGCACTTGCCTTCCAGTTATCGACCCATCTCGCTTACCAGCTGTGTCTGTAAAGTGATGGAGCGAATGGTTAACTCTCGGTTGGTTTGGCTGCTCGAGTCTCGACGCCTACTTACCAATGTACAATGTGGATTTCGTAGGTGCCGCTCTGCTGTTGACCATCTGGTTACCTTGTCGACCTTCATTATGAATAACTTCTTGCGGAAGCGCCCGACCGCGGCTGTGTTCTTTGATTTGGAGAAGGCTTACGACACCTGTTGGAGGGCGGGCATTCTCCGCACCATGCATACATGGGGCCTTCGCGGTCGCCTCCCTGTTTTTATTCGTTCCTTTTTAATGGATCGACAGTTCAGGGTACGTGTGGGTTCTGTCCTGTCAGACACCTTTCGCCAGGAGAATGGGGTGCCACAGGGCTCAGTTTTGAGCGTCGCTCTCTTCGCCATCGAGATCAAACCAATAATGGATTGCCTCCCAGCTGATGTATCAGGCTCCCTTTTCGTGGACGATTTTACCATCTATTGCAGCGCGCAGTGTACACGTGTCCTGGAGCGCTGTCTTCAGCGTTCTCTTGACCGTCTTTACTCCTGGAGTGTCGCCAATGGCTTCCGTTTTTCTGCCGAGAAGACGGTCTGTATTAACTTCTGGCGCTACAAAGAGTTTCTCCCACCGTCCTTACGACTCGGTCCCGTTGCTCTCCTAATCGTGGAGACAACAAAATTTTTAGGTCTTACGTTTGACAGGAAACTTAGCTGGTCTCCACATGTGTTATATTTGGCTGCCCGTTGTACCCGTTCTTTAAATGTTCTCAGTGGTATGTCGTGGGGAGCGGATCAAACCGTCCTGCTTCGTCTATATCGGTCGATCGTCCGCTCCAAGCTGGATTATGGGAGCTTCGTATACTCCTCTGCACGGCCATCCATCTTGCGCCGCCTCAACTCCATACAACATCGGGGTTTACGACTTACGATCGGAGCGTTTTATACTAGTCCCGTAGAGAGTCTTCATGCTGACGCTGGCGAATTGCCACTCACCTACCGGCGCGATATACTGCTTTGTCGGTATGCCTGTCGGCTACTGTCAATGCCCGACCACCCGTCTTATCGTTCCTTTTTTGACGACTCTCTCGACCATCAGTACGGGTTGTATGTCTCTGTCCTGCTACCCCCTGGAGTTCGCTTTCGTCGCCTCTTTCAACACCTTAATTTTTCACCCCCTGCAAGCTTTCGAGTGGGCGAGAGCCACACGTCACCTTGGCTCCAGGCTCAGGTCCGCGTTCACCTTGACCTCAGCTCGCTCCCAAAAGAGGTTACCCCCAGTTCGGTCTACCACTCCCGTTTTGTTGAACTTCGTTCGAAGTTCATCAATATGACCTTCATTTATACAGATGGCTCCAAGACCAATGACGGGGTCAGGTGTTCTTTTATTGTCGGGGCACAAAGTTTCAAATACCGGCTCCATGGCCATTGTTCGGTCTTCACAGCTGAGCTCTTTGCCCTCTACCAGGCTGTTCTTTACATCTGCCGCCACCGACATTCTGCTTGTGTCATCTGCTCCGATTCCCTGAGTGCCATCCAGAGCCTCAGTGATCCGTATCCGGTTCACCCTTTCATGCACCGGGTCCAACGCTCTCTTCAGCAGCTGGTGGACGTCGGTTCTCCGGTTAGCTTTATGTGGGTCCCTGGCCATGTCAGTATCCCTGGGAACGAAGCTGCAGATGCCGCGGCCAAGGCTGCGGTCCTCCAGCCTCGGACACCTTCTTGTTGTGTCCCTTCATCAGATTGTAGCAGGGTCATTTGTCGGCGCATTTTATCGCTGTGGCATGCCGATTGGGCTGCACTTACAGACAACAAGCTTTGGGCCTTGAAACCTCTTCCCGCGGCTTGGACGTCCTCCTCCCGCCCTTCTCGGCGGGAGGAGGTCGTTTTGGCCCGGTTACGCATTGGACACTGCCGATTCAGCCATCGCCATCTGCTGACGGCTGCGCCGGCGCCGTTCTGCCCATGTGGGCAATTGCTGACAGTCCGCCACATTTTAATGTCCTGTCCGGATTTTAACACACTGCGTCTAGATCTTAACCTGCCATGTACTTTGGATGCCATTTTAGCGGATGGCCCACGAGCAGCTGCTCGTGTTCTTCGTTTTATCAATTTGACAAACCTCTCTAAGGACATTTGATGATGCTGTTTTTTAATCCTATGCCTGTCAGTCTGTCTTTTATCGTGTTTTGCCTTTTAGTTGTTGTTTTAAACTTGTGCCTCGCGGTGCATTCTTAACGTAGTCAGGGCGCTAATGACCATTGACGTTGTGCGCCCTAAAAAAAAAAAAAAACCAGTACATTTATATAGTTGAGTGATGCATAGAATGTTAAACATGTTTTTACTTGGTGCAGATGAAAGTGCAGTAACAAAAGCACACAGGAAGAATAGAGCAAAAGAGGATATTTTTGAACAGATTCAGTTAAATAGTGAAACTGGACCAATAGATCGAGGTATTGCTGAGGAGGAGGTGGCATTGGCCATCAAGGTGGTGGTTGCAGGCGTAAATGGAAAGATGCACTAAACATGAATTGGTTGCAGCATGCTGTACATGTCTAGTGGAACTATATTTTTAAGGAAGAGTAACATGAATGGAGATGAAAGTCATCAAGCTTGCTTCATGTACTCAAATGCTCAGTGGTTCTGATATTGTAATTGATGGGGTTTTATATGATTTCCCTAAATCACTTAAGGTGACTGCGATGACTATTTTCCTCTTCAGTATTAAACGTAGCTGTGGTGATTCATTATACTCATATTGACTTCCAAGCTATGTTGGTCTCATGGTGAGGTGCACTGAAGAAATGCACATCTTTGCAGAAAGGTGTAAAAGTATGAAAAATACACAAGGAATAGCTTTAAATGGCGAATAAGGAGAAAAGATTGCCAAAAATAGCAGTTATGTTATGGGAAATGCAAATTCTACTGTGCAGTTTGTTTAGCAAGTGGGTGGTCTGTCACTCTGAGCAACAATTTCATGGGGTTGGAAAGAAAGGTGATGAGTTTTATCAAATTAATAACTTCTGTTCTTCATAGTAATTCGACAAAGTTGTGCTCTTAATGTGAGAATAAGCAGAAAGGGTGCTGAAATATTCATCACGCATCAAGTAAACAAATCAGTATGTAATGTTGATTGGCTGCATGATTGAGCATAAATTGTGACTTACCTCTTGGCTTCAAGCATTTTTCACTACTTCCTATCCTGCACTGTACTCTGTAAACAAACTAGTGATACTGTAGTGACAGAACTTAACGTTATCTGAATAATTAATTTATTAGTAGTATCTTGGCACTGCCCCTAAACTTTTCATCAAATTAAGGAATTTTATTTTTTCAGATACAGTTTGCAAATGCTTAAAAATATTCCATATCCTATGTATGTAGTATCTTGACATGAAAGAATACACCTCCTTTAGTTGTAGTTTGGTGTAGACTGCATTGTTTCCATGTATTTCTATTTCTGGAATATTTACGTAACAGTTGATTGGAAAGTATTCTACAGTTGTAAGGAACTACCTTTTCAACTAATATTTTTTCCCCTTATGCACACACTTGTTTCATTGCAGGGCAATAACCGAGGAAATTGCGATGGTACGCTACGTGGAAAGACGTACTTCTCCTGCCAGAAGTACAAAGGTGTTTTTGCAACACTGAACAGAATATATCCAGGAAACATAGAAAAGACTTTAGGTGGAATGAACACACATTCGGATGCAGTGAAACTGAGTGAAATATTTACTGATCGGAATTACACTTATGAATCCTTGTTATCAATGCCGTCCAGTGACTATAAACACTATAATGCAAGAAACTCCAACTATAAAACTACCCTTGTGCTTCATCTGAGAGAAGAGAGCAGTACAAGTATGTCCAGAAATATACCACCTAAGGTGGAAAACAAAGAAAAGTTGCCAGGTAAGATCCCTGGTTACTGGTATGCAGTTAGTAGGTTTGAGTCACTGGAAGTGTCAGATTCCACCCACCTGCTTCGACCCATGAAATAATGGTGTTGTGGTGTGTGTCATCACTGTGGCGCAGTGCTTTTGTGTTGGTTTGTGTTTGTAGAAGTTGTGTTGTAGAATTTGGTGGTGTGCTTTTGTGGTGGATTTTGAGGTTTTAAGTTGTTTGTGTTATGTTTTGTGTTTGGCTCTGGGTAATCATTGTGTTAACTTGCTGTCGGAAGAGTTAGTGTCATATGTGTTCTATGGAAGGGAATGTAATAACATTACTTTTTTATGTTAGTGATGGATATGACTGATAAATTCAACAGTTGTCTCTCCGTGTTGTATTGGGCGAAGACGGGACTGCGGTTAACTTCTTACAGCTGTTTGGATTGATTTCTGATTATGTGAGGTACCATGCTTGTGGTGAGAGTATGAAGTTGACCAGAGACTTGGCCTCTTGTACCAGGACCGTATACACGTGGACATGTCAGTATAAGATTTGGAGATCGATTCAGTGTGGAATTTGGCTTGAGAGATCTTGGTTGGCCATAAGTGAGATTGTTTTGCTGACTTATTGTTTTTTTATCAGTTCTCTAAATTTTTGTGCCCATGAGACTGAAGTGACTGTGAGAAGTGTCTTCTTTTCGTAGGGAAATATTTTTGGAGTATGTTAAGTATAGATGGAAGTTGGGGGCATAGGTTGGTAGTGGAAATAAACGGGTCACAGTTTGGGTAGAAGAAGTATGGGAGAAGTAGTTTGCAGGTTGGTTTGTGGGAGGGGGGGGGGGGGGGGGAGCTGTGTTTTTCGGGTATAGTGAGGTCGTACTAAGAGGGAACTTGTTTGGTTGATTGAAGAATACATTGTGGTTGGAGTACCGTGATATTGGATGAATTTTTGTTATTTTGGGGTCTGGGGTATAGAGGGTATGAGAATATGGTTGTAAATAGCAGTTTTGAATTTAATGATTGTGACGCCTAGGATTGCACAAATGCGATACACCATTTTTTTGGGGGGGGGGGGGGGCATTAAATCTATGGTAGGGAAGGGGGAAGAAGCACTCTTCCAATTTGCAATGTCAGTTAGATTAGTATTGCTGATGGAATAGTGCCTTTGAGAATTATTGTGTTTTTTGGGTCTTTTTAGGACAGTGTTGAGGATGTACAGTCCAAGGCTCGTGAGTTGAGGAGATGGGATTTTTGGGAGAGGGGGGGGGGGGGGTTATTGTTGGTGTGGTTTGTGTGGTAATGGAGCAGGTTTTGGGTGTGTGGAGTGTGGGTTTGAGAGTTATTTTCTTTTCTTTTTTGAGGACTGCTTTTCTGTAAGATGTGAAAATTATTAGGCTTTGTTTGTTCTATTCCAATATGGATTTTGTGCTATGGAGTGGTATTGAGTGGTTTCTTTCTTCTTCTTCTTCAACTTATTTTTTTTTGGGTTGGGGGTGGGGGTGGGGGGGGGGGGGTGCTCGGGACAACTTTTTCTGGCCAAAAAACCAAGAAATTTTGGCACTTTTTTCAGGGTTTCACCCATTACTCAGAAACTTTGTATCCTACTGAAAGTCTTACCCTTATGAAAATGGAAGAGCATTAAATTGTGCGTTGAATGACCTACTTAAATCTCAAAATCAGCGCAGCCATTTGGCCACAATCAATTGTCAGTGTTTCCTTCATTTTTACCAGCTTAACTAGAAAGTCCCCTCTAATGCCTGTAACTCAAAAATGGCTACTCCAAATGAAAAATGTCAAGCTATCAGAGTTGAAGAGCATGAAATTTCATGTTTCAAAAACATCTAGTTTCTTCAGTTTTATGCGCTAGTAAGTGTTCATAACTTGAAAGTCAGAATATTTCCACTTTTTCTTTTTAATTCAGAGTTATTCAATTAAATGAAATTCCTAATACAGAATACATAAATCTGCCCCTCAATTGACATGACTGAGCAGGTGGCGCAGTGATTAGCATACTGCACTCACATTCAGAGCGATGATTCAAACCCATGTCCGTCCTTCCTGATTTAGGTATTGTATGATTTCTCTAAATCACACCAGGCAAATGTTGGGATGGATGCTTTGAAAGGGCACGGCCGACTTCCTTCCCCATCCAAAGTCCACGGCCGACTTGCTTCCCCATTCTTCCCTAATCTGATGGCGCAGGTGACCTCGCTGTTTGGTCCCCTCCCCTAAATAAATCAATCAACCAACTACTGAGATGTTGTAAACGGCTGTGGCTGCCATTCCCTCTGTTGTTTTGTTATTGTTTCCACTGTTACGACTTCCAGTCTTCCTGTGTTGTGTGACAGACACGTTCAAAACTCCTTGTGTCTTGGAAAATTCTTGTTCTTCATTTGAGGTTACTTTTATTTTCTGTCAGTACATTTTAAATGAGTGTTCCAAATTATTTGGAGGTGTGTTTTATATGTGACAACAATTTGGCAGGTGGTGATGTGGTTAAAGTGAAACAGAAAGGACTGGAAACGCTAGTACAATCCAGTAAGGATAGAAAATTGCAGCACATCGTAAATTATCAACTGGTCTGGGTGAAGTTGAAGTGCACAGTGCTTGTCAGAAGTAGTGCAGTAACCCAAAACTGATTCGATCGTCTTTTGCAAAAGGCCCTGCACCATCAACATCAAATCTTCGATCATACAAGAAGGTATTTGATTTTAATAAACACTGATTTTATTGTGGAGAGGAAATTGATGCTAATGGGAGAAACTTTGTAGACTTCTTTACACAAAGCAAAATATTGTTCTTAAAGTTATGAAACTTGAATTAACAGATACTGTTGTGGGATTGCTGAGAGGCGAGGTGATGACTGGGCTCACGAGTTATTGGAATGTATCCACAATACTCAATGTCATAGGTTTTGTCAAGGGTCTTTAACTGGCCAGTCAGGGGAGGAGGAAAACGAGGAAGTCCTGGATCCACACACAGATGAAGCAATGGAAATGATGTCTTTCTACAACGAACATTCAGAAGAGTGTCAGTTTATTTTGCAGGAGTTAAAGGACCAAATCACGAATGGCTGGTAGTTTTTGAGTTGCAGGTGTTGGAGTCAGTTTCTTGATGTTTTGGCCACAAAAAGTTGTCCCGAGGGGTTTAGAGGTTGCAAACTTGGATTCAACATACTCTCAACTGCATACAAAAGATAAAATAAAATCTTCTACCTCGCCCCCCCCCCCCCCCCCCCCCCCCCCCCAAAGCAAAAAATACCCCATTACTGGACTAATAAGTTATGTGAATTTTGCGGTACCAAGACTTTTGACTTGTGTTTGGGTTCTAGGTGTTGAGGGCTTTGTTTGTGCTATGTTGGTCAAATGAAGTCACTGTTGCCATGTTTTGAAGTTGCAGTTGCATGTAGTGATTTTTTGGTATAGCGGGCTTCGTTTGAGCCATGTGGGTCAAGTGTAGTTTGCGATGCCTCGTTTGGTGTTTTTGGTATCGAAAGCATCATTTGAGCTATTAGGGAAAGTTAAATCTGTAACTCCCATGGTTTGTCGTGTTTGTAGTGTTACGTCGTAGTTTCAGAATTTTTTTGTTTGATTTTCTGGATAATAAGTGTTTTCAGGTGGTTCTGTTTTATGTATTGTTGTATGTTTAAATTGTCACCATGCTAAACCCCCTAGCAGTTGTCCCATTAGTTTGTCTTTGGGAATGAAATATTTGTGTGTTTTTATTCTTGGTCACATGTCTATGCAGTCATGTTTTGGTTACTGTATTAGATGTTCTAGAAATAGGACTGTCTGCCTTGTTGATGACATCATGGGTCAAAGCAGACAGAAGGAATCGGATACTTCTGTAATGTCATAGGTCTTAGATGTTATAATAAATTGATTGTGTACTGATTTGTACTAAAAGTTTCAATTTTGTGTTGAATAATGACTTCAGTCTCATTACCTAATTGCAGGACTACTAACGATAAATTGGTACATCTCTCTGGGCCATTCCATGTCAAGTGGTCTAATTTCAGAAAAAGTTCGTACATGACCATCATGGATTTTGTTGAAATTTTGTGTGAACATTTGCACAGGTACCCAATGAACATCAGTACAAAGTTTTGCTTTTGAAAATTGAATACTTGCAGAGATTTATTCATTTGTTTGACCCCATAGTGCGGCAATCAACAGTGCACCCATGAGTTTTTGGTGACTTTGAGACATGATATGCCCTTGAAAGGAACAAAACTAGGCCATTTTGTACATTTTTTTGCACTCTCTTAAAGGGGGGGGGGGGGGGAGATTTCCTGAGTGATTTTGCATTTGTATAATTTGTAGCAAATAAAATAGCTGCTTGAAAAAATGTAAAGTTTAGCTTTTCATATCTCTGAAAATAAATGCGGTATAAGCCGAAACTTTGCACTGACTAATACAAGGTTTTAGAATATAAAATTTCATATTCCTACTGCTTTTCAATAGTTTACATACTGAGGGCAAAAACGATGGTTTTTCAAAAAATGCCATAATGTCTAATTTTGCTCCACTTTCACAAAAAATGTCTTCTCTGCAAACTCTATTAAACCATTTTCTTAAGAAAGACCATTTTTTAAGCCGCCTAAAAAAACTAGGCCTATATTTGGTTTTGCAGTGCAAGCAAATAAGGCCCTAAAAGTTGGCATTGGAAATGGGCACATATTCTGTTTATACTCAAATTAAATCCGACACCTTTTATAACATTTTGCAGTTGTTAAGTATTCTCTGTGGAACATAATATCAAAAGTCATGATGGCTAGGAAATGAGCTTTAGTCACAAAAACTAAAAACTGCAAGTAAGTAGTCTCTCTCTCTCTCTCTCTCTCTCTTAAGTTGTCTCCACAGCATCCAGCTCTACAAAATTCTCTTTATAAAAAATGAAATGGAATGAGTATTCTCATAAAAAGAATAGTTTTCTCTTTTTTATGGCTTTAATAATGTGAGGTAGTCACATTTTAAAAGATTTTTTAAGCTCTGTGTTAACGAAAATGCTCTCAAAAGATCCCCATCAGTGTTATCATCTGGCCAGCAGTATAGGATTCCCCATGACATTCTACACCAAATTAATGAAACCTGTAAAATTAGATTGAGCTTAGGATCCTTAAGAGGTCTCTTCTACCTTCGGCCTGTAACATTTACAGAATTTTTTTGTCAGTGTGGGATCCTATGTTACGAAACACTGATCAGGGTTGGTTATGCGTGATAAAAAGCAACTTATCCATGGCTGCTGTACCACAGCTATTTGGCATGGGGCCTATGGTGATGGGGATGCTGATTTTCTCACTTTAAAAGGAACCAGTAGTGGTGGGACAATAACGCCTTTATACAATTTTTCATCAGTACACTAAAAGTTCCGCATGAACCGCAAACTGCGTTAACACAGAGTGCACTATAACTGAAACAAGAATTAAACTATCGAATGAACAGAATTACACAATAAAAATATGTGCTGATAATGCTGTATAACATGAATCCATTCCAAAAAATGGCAGGAAACCTAGAGAGAATTTGACTCCCCCCCCCCCCCCCCCCCTTTTTCCCCTTTTTTGTGTTACATTGGCATGTGAGCATATTTCATTTTGGGTATGAGGGAATAAAATTTAACATCCCATTGACAATGAAGTTATTAGAGACAGAGCACAGACTCAGATCAGGGAAAGAAAAAGGCCATATGCTTTCAAAGGAATCGTCCTGCACTTGGTTTAAGTGATTTAGGTAAATCTAAAACTGATCTAAGTTTTTAATTTTTTAATTTCGTGTATAAAATAATATTTTTAGAAACTTCTTTTTATTTTAAAATGCCGTATTCTGTTGTTACTTTGTGCAGAACTGAATAATTACACGCATTAAATTGTATTTCTGCAATGAAGATTATGTATTTGCAGGCGTGGAGTCAAGCAACCACAATGTTGGTTCAGGTAACCCATTCTTGAAAGTTGGTGATAGAGTTGTATGGGTAACGGATTCTGGTCCTGAGGTTGGAATTGTTCGCTGGCTTGGAGATCATACAGAAGATAATTTGACCAATGTGATTGTTGGTGTTGAATTTGTGAGTACAAAACCAACAAAGTAAATTTTCTTCTGGTATTTTATGTGATTACTTCTGCAAAACTTGTCATGAGATGTGTAGGGAATGTAAAAGAGGGTGTCACAAGCTGCTCATAAATAGCTGAACAGAAAGCAGCGGAAAATATAGTTTTGTGGCAGTAAGTTTAAGTAAGTGTGTGAAATTCTGACTGGAATATAAGCACAGACTGCACAAGGTGTATGCTAGAACACTGATCAAAATTCAGAAATTTTGCTAAATATTCACCATAAAAACGTAGTTCTGTGGCAAAAAGTTTAGAATGAAAGTTATAATGCATTGCAATTTGTTATATGCATAACCTGTGATCACTGACTGTTCTCACAATCATTACTTAAACTTTTCAGTAACTGTAACAGAAGTATTTCTCATGGCACCTCCTCTCACAATGAAACATCATCCAGCTTAATCTATACCTTGAGCTGCACTACACATTAGTCTTCCACTTCAACCTTCATTCAGAAACGCAGTAAAATTATATTGAACATCAAACTTTTGCAGGATTTAAAGTTTTTATGTATTTTTACCTTATTTATCTTTATGTAGGCATTGCCACCTTTACTTGTGCACATATATACAAGCATACTTCCACTTTTGTCATAAGAAGCTCTTGAGTTCAGTACTTAAATGCTTTATGACTTCCAAGTAGGTAGGTCATGACAGTACATAAATAGGCTTCTTAAAACAAGCACTGGAACTTAAGTGGCACCAGTGATATAGCAACTAGCCTATGTATCTCTGCGTGTAGTTTCTAAAAGCCAAATGTGTATTTTGGAATAAATTTATCATTTGAATTTTTATGTTTTTGCAAACTAATATGAATGCTACAGTAACAGACATGCTCCCTGCAGTGAACAGTTTTATCAAACATAAATGCCAGATGCAAATTTCTAACCTGCTTATGAGGTGCTTTTGAAAAGTCCGTGCAAGAACTTTTTACGTGTTTGGGGTAAACCTTTTTTATTTTTCGACATAGTCTCCTTTTAGAATTATACACTTCGTCCAACGCTGTTCTACTTTGTTGATCCCTTCTGAATAATAGGAATTGTCCAAGTCTGCAAAACAGCTATTAGTTGGTGCAATCACCTCCTCGTTTGAATAAAATCTTTGTCCCGCCAGCCATTTCTTCAAATTGAGAAACAAATAGTAGTCCGAGGGAGTCAAGTCTGGAGAATAGGGGCGGATGTGAAATGAGTTGGAATCCTGTTTCGATTGATTTTGCTACCATAACTGCTGAGGTGTGTGCTGGTGCATTGTCATAATGGAAAAGGACTTTTTTGCGGTCAAATCACTGTCGTTTTTCTTGCAGCTGTTTTCAAACGGTCCAGTAATGATGAGTAATATGCACCTGTAATAGTTTTAACCTTCCCCAGATAGTCGATGAGGATTATCCCTTGCGGATCCCAAAAGACAGTCGCCATAACCTTTCCAGCCGGAGGAATGGTCTTCACCTTTTTTTGTGCAGATTGTCCCTTGGTAAGCCATTGTTTAGATTGTTCTTTGGTCTCAGGAGTATAGTAATGTATCCATGTGTCTTCCACAGTGACAAAAGAACGCTTAAAAGTCATGTGGATTCTTCCTGAACAGCTGCAAACCATCCTTTCAATACTTAACACGATTCCGTTTTTGGTCAATTGTGAGCAATCACGGAACCCGTCTTGCGGATAGCTTTTTCATCTCCAAATGTTTATGCAAAATATTATGCACCAGTTCACTCGAGATGCCCACAGCACTAGCAATCTCACGCTCCTTAACTCTTCTGTCATCCATCGCCATATCATGGATTTTATTAATGGTTTATGGAGTCATAACTTCCACAGGGTGTCCAGAATGTTCAGCGTCACTTGTGCCCATATGGCCACTCCGAAAACTGTTGTAATCAGAGGTGCAGAGTGACCGTAATGTTTATCAAGCTTCTTTTTAGTCTCCTGAGGTGTTCTGCCTTTCATAAAGTAATGTTTAATCACCACAAGAAATTCTTTTTCATCATTTTTTGACAGTCACATGACGTGCTTGATTCACACGAATGCCAAACACAAAGAAATAGACCAATATGGCTGAAACTGTGTGCGTTCTTTCCAAAGATGCTACTAACTAAACATGACCTCGATACGCGCCGGTGGTGCCATCTCTCGGAGTTTTCAAACGCCCCACGTTTATGTTGTTCCCTGGTCCAACAGCTAAACTTGCCCAGTGGGGCATGTTTCTACAATGTTCTGTTATGTGAACCTGTCACTCATTCACAAAGCCACTGGTGTGGATACTGGCTGTTACTCGAATTAACTCTCATCAAATCTGCGCTTTATTTTCGTGTGGCTGACTGGAGAGTTTTCCGAGTAGACTGCAGTGTTTTCCAGTGAATGGCATATAAAAATTTAAAATGATGGCAAATCCTTGACATATGTTCTCTTCCATTAGTGGGGTAACATTATCTCTTATGTATGCAAGTGAATGGTGGTATATATCTAAAAACAAAGATGATTTGACTTACCAAATGAAAGTGCTGGCAGGTCGACAGACACACAAGCAACCACAAACATATACACAAAATTCAAGCTTTCGCAACAAACTGTTGCCTCATCAGGAAAGAGGGAAGGAGAGGGAAAGACGAAAGGAAGTGGGTTTTAAGGGAGAGGGTAAGGAGTCATTCCAATCCCGGGAGCGGAAAGACTTACCTTAGGGGGGAAAAAAGGACGGGTATACACTCGCGCGCGCCCACACACACACACACACACACACACACATGTGGATGGATATGTGTGTGTGCGCGCGAGTGTATACCCGTCCTTTTTTCCCCCTAAGGTAAGTCTTTCCGCTCCCGGGATTGGAATGACTCCTTACCCTCTCCCTTAAAACCCACTTCCTTTCGTCTTTCCCTCTCCTTCCCTCTTTCCTGATGAGGCAACAGTTTGTTGCGAAAGCTTGAATTTTGTGTGTATGTTTGTGGTTGTTTGTGTGTCTGTCGACCTGCCAGCACTTTCATTTGGTAAGCCAAATCATCTTTGTTTTTAGATATATATTTCCTACGTGGAATGTTTCCCTCTATTACAACCATATCAAGTGAATGGTGGGTGACACTTATGCACTCTTATGGGATGGGCTTGGCGGGATTAAATGAAGTGTTCATGAAAGAGGTGGGAGAGAGTAGGAACAGTGGATAGGAATGTGGCAGCCAGGAAAGTTCATTATTCGGTCCACTTTTTGTTGAGTTTCGTTTGCGTAACACAGATCTACGTTAGCGTGAGTGTCTTCTTTTCATGTAAGAGTGTATTTCAAGCTTTCCCTTTAATTGTCTGAACACATGTTATCAACTGCACTTGTATTTTAGTTCTCTACTACTTCTGGTCACTGATCCCCCCCACAGTTTCCTTATGTAGTTACTGACCAAAGTGGAAGGATAGTCAGACACTGAACTCTGAGGATGGTGGTTCAATTCCACCTCTGACTGTTTAGGTTTTCCGTGATTTTAAGTATTTGTCAGCAAGATGTAGTGTTATTTATAATGTCAGCTTGTGCAGATGCCATGTTACTGGTTTGGGTAGTGAAGGTAGGAGCTGTTCCAGACCTGTGGCGACTGTCCCTGCATCCACATCACATTTGTGACTCCTTACCAAAGTGAATGGTGTGAATAAGTTCATAGAATATAAGGTATTCATTTGGAAAATATTGGGTGGCATATTGCTGACAGTATGGGGACTTACGAACATAGCTTCAGGATGCACAAGGAAGCCAGAGCGTTTACCAACTAAATAACGACCTCTCGATAAATATGTCATTTAGTGGACCACGTACCATTTCTACAGCGCAAATAGTAAGTTCCCAAAACTGACAAATTGGTCCCAGTTTTGAAAGAGAAGAGAAACGTTTTGATCAGGCGCTGGGCTTTACAAAAGATTGGTTGTTATGTATTGCTTGGAAGCAGAAAAAGTGAAAAAAAAGATTTGTTAACAGAAAAGATTTCAAAGAAGGGCTGCAATATTTCCAAGCCATTGAAAATTACAGAAATAGTGGGAGGTCTGTTATGTACGTTAACAAGATTTGTGCGCACACACACACACACACACACACACACCAGTCTTGGAGTAGTGATAACAAGAACTATTACTGAGTTGCTGGTGGTGATACGAGGTTTATGTCAAAAGCGTTATTAATATTTGAGCCTGGGAAAAAGTATTGTGGTGATGCTTATCACCACACTAAAAAAAATCATAGGGAGAAGAAGAATGGACAACTCTCAGTTACATTTTAACTACACAGATTTAGTTCTTGTTATTAGATACAGTTTTATCTGAGCCCTGTCTTTGAATTTGGTATATGTCAGTTGTAGGATGTTATCGTCTGTTCAGCCCTTTGTAGACACCTCTGTTGCAATCATCCAGACAGGATAGGCATGCAGTGTATAGAAAACAATTGAGCAGACTGAAGACATGGTTTTTGAACTTATTAATCTGACTTGATCAGTTACGTCACTGTATTGATAGTTAGTTCCTGATGTGATGTGTGTTCCTCCACTGCTATTAAAATCAAACCAGTAATAACGATATAAACATGTTTATAATCTCTGGACAAGGAGATGAACAAATTTGATGGGGGAGGGTGTGGAGTGGAGAAAGCAAGCTCCGCCCATGTTCTCTGGATACATTGACTGCTGAGGGTAGAGAGGTGGTGCAGGGGAACAAGCTGCACTTACGTCACACAGTGCTGGTGCTACACTTTTGCTTACTTATTAATTTATGCTCCAAGTGACCGGATACAAAACCTCTTTGGTTTTGTTCTGTCCCTTAACCTTCTCCAAGGATTGGAAAGAGTATGTGGAATTGCCTTTGAAGAGACAAGATCTGCTTCATCACTCACCAAGAGGTGCAATAATTTGACACAACACAACACGACATGACATGATAAACACTTTGCTAAGTTCTGTATCAGATTACTGAGGCTGGCAGCAGCTGGACACACAACATGAGTGGGCCAATGTTGACTGCCTTCTGCCATTCAGAACTAGGGAGCCATTGTACATCTGTCTGAGGACAGACTGTGTGAATGACAAAATTTCTATAGCAAACATTATGTCCTCTGTCCATCCACAAATTTAAGACACTTTAGCAGCAGCTTGAACTAGTGACAGTAAACAACAGATATACATTTGACGTCTCAATTGCGAGCAGGCAGCGTTAATACTGGACGTATAGCAGTAGTGTATCAAAGTTGTGTCACAAGTTGCAGTGGAATAAGGAACTGAACATCTCTTAAATCAAGTGTTCAAGGCATTCTCCATAACGCTTTGGAGAAAAGTCTATGCAAATTTTGTCCCACCTAGATTGCTGAAGAGAGAAGACAATGAGTGGACATCTTCCATGACTTGGTTGAAATGAAAAACACAGACAATTCTTTCTGGAGAAAATCATTGCGGGAACAAGACTTATTCTTGTTGAAATGAGCCTACCATAAAATGACAGAGTGTGCAATAGGTCTCTGATGGTTCGCACCAAAGAAGGTATGACTGTGATGTGCAAGTTAAACAGAATACCAAAGAGGGACATTTCTGACAGTTTCAAATGGTTCTATGAGCATTCCTTGAGGTGAGGGAGGGGGGGGGGGGGGGAGATTGTTTAGAACATGTGAGGCATTAAAACCACCATCTTAACTTTTCTCTATTTTTTATTACCCCAGTCTCGAAACTTTTTTCGACTGATGGAGTACATCTTTCAAATTTTGTGATACTACTTACAGAAGGTCGTCAACAGTATCAAGAAAGTGTCACATGTCCAAAATTTCATTTAGTAGTTGCTGTTGTCAATCTCTTGTTCATATCACTTGACTGTTATAATTACTTGTGATTAATTTGTAAGATTTTGTCACATTTCCATTCACAACCTAATCTTGAATGCTTACAAATTTGTATGGTTGTCAAGTTTTTTTGTTTTTTACCCCTTAACATAAAACCCCTCCCTCCATGAACCATGGACCTTGGCGTTGGTGGGGAGTCTTGTGTGCCTCAGCGATACAGATAGCCGTACCGTAGATGCAACCACAACGAAAGGGTATCTGTTGAGAGGCCAGACAAATGTGTGGTTCTTGAAGAGGGGCAGCAGCCTTTACAGTAGTTGCAGGGGCAACAGTCTGGATGATTGACTGACCTGGCCTTGTAACACTAACCGTAACGACCTTGCTGTGCTGGTACTGCGAATGGCTGAAAGCAAGGGGAAACTACAGCCGTAATTTTTACCAAGGGCATGCGGCTTTGCTGTATGGTTAAATGATGATGGCGTCCTCTTGGGTAAAATATTATGGAGGTAAAATAGTCCCCCATTCGCATCTCTGGGCGGGGACTGCTCAAGAGGACGTAGTTACCAGGAGGAAAGAAACTGGCATTCTACGGATCGGAGCATGGAATGTCAGATCCCTTAATCGGGCAGGTAGGTTAGAAAATTTAAAAAAGGAAATGGATAGATTAAAGTTAGATATAGTGGGAATTAGTGAAGTTTGGTGGCAGGGTGAACAAGACTTTTGGTCAGGTGAACACAGGGTTATAAATACAAAATCAAATAGGGGTAATGCAGGAGTGGGTTTAATAATGAATAAAAAAAATAGGAGTGTGGATAAGCTACTACAAACAGCTTAATGAACACATTATTGTCACCCAGATAGACACGAAACCCACATTTACTACAGTAGTACAAGTTTATGTGCCAACTAGCTCTGCAGATGACGAAGAAATTGATGAAATGTATGATGAAGTAAAAGAAATTATTCAGATAGTGAAGGGAGACGAAAATTTAATTGTCATGGGTGACTGGGATTCAATAGTAGGGAAAGGAAGAGAAGGAAACATAGTAGGTGAATGTTGATTGAGGGGAAGAAATGAAAGAGGAAGCCGTCTGGTAGAAATTTGCACAGAGCGTAACTTAATCATGGCTAACACTTCGTGTAAGAATCATGAAAGAAGGTGGTATACATGGAAGAAGCCTGGAGATACTAGAAGGTATCAGATAGATTATATAATGGTAAGACAGAGATTTAGGAACCAGGTTTTAAATTGTAAGACATTTCCAGGGGCAGATGTGGACTCGGACCACAATCTTTTGGTTATGAACTGTAGATTAAAACTGAAGAAACTGCAAAAAGGTGGGAATTTAAGGAGATGGGACCTGGATAAACTGGCAGAACCAGAGGTTGTACAGTGTTTCAGGAAGAGCATAAGGGAACAATTGATAGGAATGGGGGAGAGAAATACAGTAGAAGAAGAATGGGTAGCTTTGAGGGATGAAATAGTGAAGGCAGCAGAGGGTCAAGTAGGTAAAAATACAAGGGCTAGTAGAAATACTTGGGTAACAGAAGAAATATTGAATTTAATTGATGAAAGGAGAAAATATAAAGATGCAGTTGATGAAGCAGGCAAAAAGGAATACAAACGTCTCAAAAATGAGATCGACAGGAAGTGCAAAATGGCTAAGCAGGGATGGCTAGACGACAAATGTAAGGATGTAGAGGCTTATCTTACCAGGGGTAAGATAGGTACTGCCTACAGGAAAATTAAGGAGACCTTTGGAGAAAGGAGAACCACTTGTATGAATATCAAGAGCTCAGATGGAAACCCAGTTATAAGCAGAGAAGGGAAAGCAGAAAGGTGGAAGGAGTATATAGAGGGTCTATACAAGGGCGATGTACTGGAAGATAGTATTATGGAAATGGAAGAGGGTGTAGATGAAGATGAAATGGGAGATATGATACTGCGTGAAGAGTTTGACAAAGCACTGAAAGACCTGAGTGGAAACAAGGCCCCAGGGGTAGACAATATTCCATTAGAACTACTGACGGCCTTGGGAGAGCCAGTCCTGACAAATCTCTACCATCTGGTGAGCAAGATGTATGAGACAGGCAAAATACCCTCAGACTTCAAGAAGAATATAATAATTCCAATCCCAAAGAAAGCAGGTGTTGACAGATGTGAAAATTACCGAACTATCAGTTTAATAAGTCACAGCTGCAAAATTCTAACGCGAATTATTTACAGACGAATGGAAAAGCTGGTAGAAACCAACCTCGGGGAAGATCAGTTTGGATTCCGTAAAAATATTGGAACACGTGAGGCAATACTGACGCTACAACTTATCTTAGAAGCTAGATTAAGGAAAGGCAAACCCACATTTCTAGCATTTGTAGACTTAGAGAAAGCTTATGACCAGGTTTATTGGAATACTCTCTTTCAAATTCTAAAGGTGGCAGGGTTAAAATACAGGGAGCGAAAGGCTATTTACAGTTTGTACAGATACCAGATGGCAGTTATAAGAGTCGAGGGACATGAAAGGGAAGCAGCGGTTGGAAGGGAGTGAGACAGGGTTGTAGCCTCTTCCCGATGTTATTCAATCTGTATATTGAGAAAGCAGTAAAGGAAACAAAAGAAAAATTCGGAGTAGGTATTAAAATCCGTGGGGAAGAAATAAAAACTTTGAGGTTTGCCAATGACATTGTAATTCTGTCGGAGACAGCAAAGGACTTGGAAGAGCAGTTGCATGGAATGGACATTGTTTTGAAAGGAGGATATAAGATGAACATCGACAAAAGCAAAACGAGGATAATGGAATGTAGTCGAATGAAGTCGGTTGATACTGAGGGAATTAGATTAGGAAATGAGACACTTAAAGTAGTAAAGGAGTTTTGCTATTTGGGGAGCAAGATAACTGATGATGGTCGAAGTAGAGGGGATATAAAATGTAGACTGGCAATGGCAAGGAAAGCATTTATGAAGAAGAGAAATTTGTTAACATCGAGTATAGATTTAAGTGTAAGGAAGTCGTTTCTGAAAGTATTTGTATGGAGTGTAGCCATGTATGGAAGTGAAACGTGGACAGTAAATAGTTTAGACAAGAAGAGAATAGAAGCTTTCGAAATGTGGTGCTGCAGAAGAATGCCGAAGATTAGATGGGTGGATCACATAACTAATTAGGTGGTATTGAATAGAATTGGAGAGAAGAGGAATTTATGGCACAACTTGACTAGAAGAAGGGATTGGTTGGTAGGGCATATTCTGAGGCATCAAGGGATCGCCAATTTAGTGTTGGAGGGCAGCGTGGAGGGTAAAAATCGTAGAGGGAGACCAAGAGATGAATACACAAGCAGATTCAGAAAGATGTAGGTTGCAGTAGATGGGAGATGAAGAAGCTCGCACAGGATAGAGTAGCGTGGAGAGCTGCATCAAACCAGGCTCTGGACTGAAGACCACGACACCAATGACAACAACAACAACAACATAAAACCCCAATTTATCTCATTTTTATTATTTTGACAGAAACTTGAAATCCCAAGTATACTTGGGCCACTTTCAGGGGGGGGGGGGCTGCTTATATCCATTTCAGCACTGATAGGTAGTGTTCAGCCACTAGAGGGCATGTAGTACTGCATTTTTAGCCTGGCTGTCACGTTTTGGTTGAAGTTGTTGCCACTAAATATTGCCCTTACTATGTGCAGCTTTGCTATCAGACACACTCCTGTATTGTTGGTTTGGCAATGCTTTCAAAAAAAGAATGGCTATAATGATCCTGAGTTTGGCAGTGAATTTAGTGGCTCAGAAAGTGAAGAAGAATGTGATGTTACTTCTCTAGAGACTGAAAGTGATGACATTTTTTCAGTTGAGTGGCAAGTGCTTGGCAGTGGTATGAAAAAAATACATGCACCGCTCTCCAGCCAGCTCCTCCAAGATATGTGTTCACGGGAAACCATTGTGAAATACATGGTTAGACTTCATAGCTACACGGAAATCTAAGTGACTTCAAGTTTCAGGATATTTTAGTCAGAGTCCAGTGCATGAGTATATTTGGTATTTTATTATTGGTGGCCTTCAAAATTTAGTAATTCATCGTTTTGAGCTTCAATAGCTGTCTTTATATGTCTATATGTAATTTCATTCATTATAGGATCTTTTTTGGAACATAATTTGGAAAAAAATTAATTTACCAGGTGAATGTACCCTTTAACACATTCTGAGAAACTCTTCTTCACACAGGAAAATCCAGTTGGAAGTGGAACTGGTTGCTACAATAATAAGCAACATTTCCAAACAGAGCCATCACATGGTGCATTTTTGCCTCTTCTGGAGCTTATGAAAGCAGATGACTTCTTTTCAAAACCACAAGGTAAGGGATTGGAATATTGGTGTTGTTGAAGTAAACAATATGTTCATTAAGAAATGTTTCAAATAATTTATGACTACATTGTATACAAAATCCTCCTGCATTGTCGTTTTACCTTTACAGTACATTACCAAATGTTGATTTTTTTTTTATTTTTAACTTGACTTCACTAAGCTGTTTTTAAGCAACATACATACAAGATATCTGCTACCAGGAAAAAAGTGGTTAATGTACTTATATAGGTGTGGACTAGCCATTGATTTTCTTGATGAACAACTATAAATAATCTTTATCAGCATAACAGTACATCTTGATTTGTTCACACAGTGAGCTCCTTAATCTATATGAACTTCTAAAAAAAGTATTGCGGCATCCTCTTTAAATGTGTACTTTACGCTTTCTTGAAATGGAACCTCCTTCTCAGTGATCTCTTGACCACATCTCAGGGCAGTTCGATAGTGTGTTTGCTGCCTCTTTACTTATTACAAGAACAACACGGCTTGTGTGCACTGTTTGATTGCTCAACACGCCTTGCAGGGTCATTTCAAGCTTAGACTGTACATGCGTTGTCACTGTATGGCAACAAGGACTCTGAGCATTCAACTGGTAAAATGAAACATTGACGATCAGCAAAATAGTAGTCACTCAGTCAACATCAGTGAGTGAGTGTTGCTTAACAATTATGGGTCATAGGGTCCTTGAATAGAATGCAATAGAATCGCACACTGCCTTTTTGAAGGCAACTGGGAGAGCTGATTCAAGCTAAATATTATGCAGCCATTGCCATGTGATAAATTTTACATCAAGGGAGCTGTTAAAAACAACAATTATCATCCTGCACCAAGATGCACAAAGAATCTGTAAAGGGATCACCTGGAATTGAGTTAACATCAGTGATTTTTGATTCCATTCACTGATGTGTGCAGGATTTGTGTCACAACTGATGATTGTTGAAGTCAGTGGCTGTGACCAGGTACATATTCACATGTGTGGCATACAGTTCCACAGGTTCGAGAGGGAAGTTGGTCAGTAATGCTTTGGCCTTGTTTGTGCAGATGTCAGAACACGTATTACTTCCATCTAGGATAAACAGTTGAAGGTTGTGTAGTGTTGGGACATGGTCCTTCTACCCTGCTGTCAATACTACAATGATGTGCTCATCTCTCAAGATGACGGTGCATGAACACACCATACGACCTCAAGGACATTTTCATCCGTAAGGCATAATTCAACCAAATGGAATGGCCTGTGTTATTTGCAGACAAGCATCCAATTCAGCATGCTTGGGACTAGATGAAACTTGAAATGTGTCATTGCTGAAACCCTGCTCACACACCTGACAACCCCAGGAGGGCTGATAAATCCCTCCTTTCCTTGTATTTAAAGTCATTCAGGTTCTGGCGCAGTGGTTAGACACTGGACTCGCATTCGGGAGGACGACGGTTCAATCCCGCGTCCGGCCATCCTGATTTAGGTTTTCCGTGATTTTCCTAAATCACTCCAGGCAAATGCCGGGATGGTTCCTCTGAAAGGGCACGGCCGACTTCCTTCCCCATCCTTCCCTAATCCGATGAGACCGATGACCACGCTGTCTGGTCTCCTTCCCCAAAACCAACCAACCATTCAGGTTCACAGATGTTGCACCTCTTGATGTGGTGTTACGGTTACCTAACTTCCTGTATTGGCCTCAGTTGATGTGGAGATGCTTGCCTCAAGCTGCTGTGGAGAGAATTATTTTCACAGCAAGATTAGCCTCTGATGATGTGGAGATGAATTGTTCTGAGGCTGCTGTGGAGAAAATTTTCTTGCATCAGGTCTGGCCAATGCGTTGCTGACCTGTGGTGGTGGTGGTGGTGGTGGTGGTGGTGGTGGAGGTTGACCTGGCTTATCATAGAAGTCATAAGCAGTCTGTCACATTCTGTCCTGCACCAGTGGGGGGTGCCTGTTTCTTTTTGCAGAAGATGAGTTGAATACAGACTAAGAAGGCACAGAGTTTCAGAGCTTGGTTCTGCACCCTCTGCAGTGCCATGATTTGTGAGTCAGCGCCCTTTCGCAACACAACAGCTATGTACTTTTGCTATAGCTAGATAAATTTTATATACACTCTTCTTCATTATCACTTATTCTGCTGTACAAATAACAAAACCCATCTGTTACTTATAGTGTCTCACTTCCTAATTGTATTCACTCAACATCAACCGATTCAATTAGACTACATTTCATTACCCTTATTTTACTTTTTTTGGTGTTCGTCTTATACCCTCTTTTCAAGATACCATTCTTTCCATTCAGCTGCTCTCCAAAAGCCATTTGCCATTTCTGACAGTTGAAATGTTATCAGGAAATCTCAAAGTTTTTATTTCTTCTCCAGAACTTAAATTTCCATTTCTTATTTCTTCTTCATTTCCTCCACAGTGTGCTCAATATACAAATTGAATATCATTAGGAATAGGCTCCATCCCTGTCTCACTTCCTTCTCAACTAATGCTACTCTTTCATGTACTTTGACACTTACATCTGCAGTCTGGTTTCTGTACAAGTTGTATACAAGGGCTGTTCAAAAAGTAAGGTGACTTTTCAAATTGTGCGGGCAACGTACATTCGACTATCGATCTTTTTTATGTTGCTTCCACCAATCTACTAGTAGACTCAGCAGAGTAGCAAGGTGTTTTGCTACATATCGCAGCACCAGTGTCATTCATTATCGGCCTAATAGGAACCTCTTGATATTGGGCTTTCATGAGGCCATATAAGCTACGGGGAACAGCTCAGTAAGAATTAAGACTCATGTTAGTCTCCTGCAACAAGCAACTTTTCTTTGGGAGGCTGTTAGTATTCATCTCAAAACCTTTTGAGGTGTCAGCACTGCTCCTGTGATACAATGAGGCAGACAACAAACATTACAGCTTTTGAACACAATCCTGCTTGTCCAAAATGACTGCAGCATTGCCCATTTCCACAACTAAAATTATTTTAATATTGCTTACACTGGGATGAACTTGGGTTCTCAAATTGATGTTGCGTTTGCAGCCTGACCATGGATACGTGTAAACTCTTCCCATGGAAAACTCTGGACAGTTGTAATGTAAAAGAATTTGTCTTTTACGCGGGAATCACACTGTAGATCTATCAGTTCCACCTGCATATGCACAGGGCCATTGAACAGCAACTGGAACTGTAATGGCAAATGGCCTCAAATGTAGCTCAGAAACAGATGTTAGAGTGGTAGTGTCTTGAAAACTTTCAGAAAATTGTTCCTGTAATTCTTTCAAAGCTGCAATGAATTCATCAAATTTTGCATTTTCTTTAACTCCAGAGAGTTTAGGGAAGTGGACTGCATTCTTTGTCAGAAGTTGTCCCTTCCACAATGTGCTTTTCTTTTTAAATGCATCAAATTTCCCAATCAAATTGGAAATAATTTTTCTTCTCACTTTGCAGCATCTTACTTGGAGAGTTCAAGTCCACGAAAAATGTGAGGTCCGTAGGCTGTTTCAGATCTAATTTCAATTCCTGCCTTTCATTTTCATTCAGAAATCCAGCAATAGTGGGCCTGAAATTGAAAAATCGTTTCAGGCATGCCCTCTACTTAACAAGTGAGCTTTGAAATAATATATAGTGTCTCCATACCCCATTCAGTTCCACCATAAATTGTTGAAACTGGTGATGTAATTATGCGTAAGACCTCAGAAAATTTATTGTACGTACTGCCAGTTTCATCGTGTGCTCTATGCCCATAAATTTAGCACAGAGAGCTTCTTGATGTGCAAAACAATAAATTGTCTGTCAATCATAATAATTGGTTCATATTTCATCAACTGAATCTCTAAATTCTTTGAGTATGATGTAATGCCGTGCGATAGTAACTTTGCAGTGCCCATCAGTTATGTGATTACATAATTGGTATCGAGAATTCTGAACCTTCCCTTAAAAAAAGAACTATGATAACTTTTATTTATAAAAGCATGTGGCCCAGGATCATTAGACTTGCTCCTTTTTGAGCAACAGCTACTGGACTTTTGAACTACCTTTACACTACAAGCAAATAGTGAGGGATAAACAGTGCTGCCACTGCAAAAGAAATCTCACATGCTTTGCTAAATAAACTGTTGTACTGTACATATTAGTTCAGAGATGGATCAAGCGTACCTTAGATGTAGTAAATGAAGCTGAGATGTACCAAGTAGAGCGGAGACGGACCGGGACTATACGCATGCAGCATATTGTACACGCATTGAGTTTGAAGTTTTGCATGCCATGGCCAACACTAAGAGTGAACATAAATATGAGGCAGATTTATACTACAGTTTCATTACAGATGAAACTGAATTTGACACATCTAGTGAAGGTGAAAGCATGCTGCCCTTGGCAATCACAATATATCAAATTGGAATGTAGTGATTTTTTTGTGAGATAACAAAAAGTATACCATGGGGGGGGGGGGGGGGGGGGGGGTGCATTGCGTAGAAGGAATGATTGGATCCAAAATGCAACTTTTCCTTCCTCCCAGCCACAAAGAATACCTGGTATGACAGTAAGAGATAATTTGTTTATGTATATACTGTTGATAGAAAGTGCCTTTTATCACTATTTTCTCCATTTTCTTTTCATACCGGGAGAAAGGCAGCTGTAAAGCTATTAGAGTGTACATACCTTGCTGTGGATGTGCACTCGTATATCTGCATTATCTTCATCATCACAATGAGAGAACAGATCAGACATGAATTTCCTTGCGGTACCTATCTTCACACTTTCAGATATTTGAACTGTGCATGCCATTAGCTATTAAAGTATGAATAGGGCCAATTAGTTTGGTTCCAGAGAACAGACACAAAAGTTGGTTTGCAAGTGTGTAATGTCATGAGTGCTATCGCTTTCAGCAGATTGTATCGTTATTCCTTGTGTGGTATTTGTTGTACCTTACTCAGAGTGTCCCAGAGAAATAGTCAGTATTCAGGGATATGAGAAACAATCATTCGAAGCCAAAGCTCTATCAATCACATGTCTAAAATGCATACTCTAAGAGCTATTAACACTTCTTCATCTTTGATACTATGAGCTCTGTGCTTTCCATGTTTTGAGAGGAGGTAGTCCGGATCAAAACAGGGAAAAATGGGCTCTAAAAAGCACACCTTATGAGCTATGAACACTTGTTCATTGGAAGAGATGTGTTTCACAGTAGCAAAGACAGACAAATGCTCATAGCTCTTAAGGCATGCATTTTAGACCTCACTGGTCATTTTTTTCTTGTTTTGGTCCATACTACAACCTCTCAAACTATGGAAGGCAAAGAACATGCAGTGGATGAGAGATGCGGTTCACAGTATTGAAGGTAAAGTGCTCATAGTTCCTAAGATATGCATTTTAGAGCTGATATTTACTAGACATTTTTGCTTTTGAATGATCACTCATGCCAGATCCCTGAATATTAACCATTCCTCCTGAGATACTCTGTATGTATTGTAACTAACCGGTTACTACGGGTTATTCCTTATTATTGGGAATGGAAATACTTATTGCTTATGAAATCAGCGTGAGAAGAATAGGGTCGCCACCGACTCAAACCATACAACTAATCAAAGATTTGGTCGAGTCGGAAAATAAATTAATTTGATCACAGACCAAAAACTCACAAAAATGCATACGTTGTGAGGTCGCTCACATCGGATACAATGTAATTAATAGTATTGCCCGTGCGCTGTTCACGACAATCAAACATTTAAAATAACATAGAAAACGCTTGAACACTGCATAAGATCAGCTCCCAGCAACACACCTGAAAATATGACTTAATCTAAAGCATTTGTTATAAAATACCAGAGGAGACTAATCACTGGACCTGTGCATAAGGAAACGCATTGGATGTGCTAATGGGAAAGCTACGAGGTGAGTGGCTTAGGCGCAAAAACGTAATTTCAGAACACAAGAGAAAATTGTAGATAAAATCATTTATTCCTAAACTAAGGATGTGAGGCATGTACACGATTCCTGATAACACGTGTTTTGTGGAGGCACAATTTCTAGGTATAGTGCCAAATTCCAACAATATCACATCATACAATCATGTTAACATTTTCTAAAACAAACATGCGATCGGACAGTTAGTGATGCCGGTAGCCCAACAACTATAATGTTCTACCACGTGGTTGGCTCCCCACGGACAAAAGACACGGAAAGTAAGGGAAATTTACGAGAAGGCAAGGCTCTAAATATTTAGAAAGGTGAAAGCTTATACAGGCACAGCTGAAGGCAAACAGACATTCATACAGAAGCGAGTGCTCACTTCTTATCGACACCTTTGTGTGGAGCTCTTCCGGCGGATCCAAGTCTGCTACAGAAATTTGCTAAAAGAAAAATCTGCCAAAGTTTTGCATTCCTTGCTGCGACAAGGCAAAGCAATCTTCCAGATTTGAAAAGCGAGACCAAAGGCTAACAGCTCTCCCCTCGCCAAGTAACAACGCGCCACGCGGTCAGTCTAACTCACCCTTCTTCGACTGGAGCACAGCTGTGGACGCTTCCCGTACCGGCGGCAGACTGCCTCCCGCTTCTCCAGCCTCTTCCACGCTCCGCGTGTACCAGAAAACCCCAAGATGCCATTTCCGCCACCAACCTAACGCAGGTGGATTTCTCACAAGTAGCGGAAACCTCTTTGCCGACTTGACCACTACGAGAGTTGGCTATTCTGTGCAACTGCTGCTGAATCTGTAAGACTATCGCAGACTTTCTGCAGCAGACTACGCCACCGTCTAGCAACGTGACACACAACCACATTCATTCAATCACACTACTATGAGAGTAAAGAGAATAGAGAAACGAGGAAAAGAAAGAGAAATGGTAATGAAAATGGGCTACCGGACTAATGAAAGGTGGCTACAGAACCCTTTCAGTATTATGTCCCTTTCCCCTTGACCACTCCAAATAACTTCTGTCCAGGATCAACATATCAAGCAAACAATGTTTAGCTATTTCTTGTAATTTTCTTTGTTATGAAGATATGAACAATAGTATATCTTTTCTGAATACTACCCTATATATTTTATTTGGCTGTCCATTTCTTCACCTCGAGACCTGATGAACGTATCTTAATGAACCTTTCATGTAAACATGACTTAATTACAAAATGTAATATAGAATTGTCTTTGGCTCACCTGTACTAGTCCACAGTGCAGACACAGATAATAATGTAACATGTCTACTTGCTGAAGTTCACATTAAACAAATAGGAATAATGTACAAGGAAAATGCTCACTAGTCCACACACACACACACACACACACACACACACACACACACACACACACACACACACACAGAGAGAGAGAGAGAGAGAGAGAGAGAGAGAGAGAGAGAGAGAGAGAATAACTTTTAAGCATAAAACAAAGTAGGTACATTACTTATTATAATTCTCTTTTCAGAACCTTCTAAGGAAAGAATCTCTGGTTTGACATCATGTGGAGAGCATAGTCACCTGAAGTTGGCTTCTCATGGGAATGCAAGATATCAGCCATCATCTGCGTCCACAGCTGATGCAGGGTCAAAAGGACATGTTTCGGAAACACACATGTGGAATAATTCTGTTGCTGAGATATCAGAGGTGTTTGGAAATTTGCCCACAGACTCTATGAGCAAAGAAAATAAACTAACAAAATGCAAAAGTGATAACTTGTGTAAATCTGAATATGTATTCTCTGAAGGCAATGGTTATCATGTCAATTCTGTCAAAATTGATAATAGTGAGCAGAACTATTGCAAAGATCCAAAGAATAACAATGTGAGTAAGAAAACAGTTCTTGTAAATTACCCGGAGAGTGCCCCATCGAGAGGTGTTTTAGATGAATCGCCACGGAAAGTGAATGATTATTTTACAAAACATATTAAACCGAGTGAATTAAAAATAAAACATTCTCATTCGAGAGATATCCAACCCAGGAATAGCAGTGAGCCATTTGATGTGGTGGATGAATCATGGAGTGCTGGTGTCGGAAGTCCATATTCAACTAATAATTTTAAAGATGACCAAAAAACGAACAGGACAGAGCTTTTAAAATCGTGTAGGGTTATTGATTTCAAGGAAAGTGACTTAGATAACTTTAGAGATGGAAAAGCTGCTGTGCAGTTAAATGGTAAGATTATTATCATGCATATATAATTTTTTTAATATTGTGTAAGTAATTGCATTGATCATTCATTGTTATAGTTGCAGAGATTGCTTGTGAAAAGTGTGTTTATGTTTGCAATTCTTATTTTTGTCTTTGCTCTTCACATAAAAAACTAACTTTCAGACATAAAAAAGAGCAGAGATTAGTTTTATGTTTTACATCAATCTGTGAAATGATTTATTCTTGACTAACTGAAACTCATCCTAGTGTGAAACATATATGAATACACCGTCCAAATATTTGCTGTCTTGACTTTTTTGTTCTTTCATAGAACAGTAATTCTTATAGTGAAGGAAGAAGATTTATGTAACTTCCAGCAAAAAGCAATTTGATTTCCTTCCAATGATTTTTTCTGTTTATTATTTTTAAACTTTGCTGTATCACGTCTTAGGAAGCAAATTTAAAGATGCTATTTTACTTATTTACAGTAATAAGTTATGAAATAGATAACCGATTTCTTGTCATTGTCTTTGTTTGTATTTGAACAGAAGTTAACACATTGGACAGTGCTCATTGATTCTATAAATTACAAGCAATTTGTTGCCCATGTGACAGTGTTGTTATTTTCCTTGACCACAAGAATTTCTGCCTTGGTGATTAGGCGGTTAAATTGTTGTTATTTTGATTTCTTTCTCATCAGTTTTATATTTACTTTCTCATACTGTACTACCAGCATTGGAGAACATAAGCTAGGCACCTCATTTCTCTTTCTTGAGGAATGGGCATTGTGATGAGGCAGTAGTTGAGGCTTTTGTATCAGCATGTAATAACAACTAATGCTTTCAGTCTTCCTGTGATGATTAATTGTGTCAAAAATTAAGTTGAGGAAACTAATAAATTATGGGCCACAATTGGTGGCCAGCATTTAACTTCAGGAGGCGAACTGTGTAATACTGCAAATAGGCTCATATAAAAATAGAAGTTATTCACTTTTTAACAGTCTGAACCAATAGTCCTTTCCTCAGGGCGTAGAGAAGGGTAGGTTGGGAAAGGTTAGAAAGAAAGGACAGGTCACTCAGACCCAAGGACGAGAGGGACCCACTGTAGTGAGGATGAGAATAGAAAAAGATGAAGGGTGAGGTGTCAGAGGCATCCCAAGGAAAGAACTTGGTTCCAAAAGTTAGGAGTATTGTTTCTTAACAGTACTGGAAATTTTGGCACCTGAGAGTAAATGCTGGTCAGCCTTTCAATCTCTCTGCAATTTTAACAAATTTCTGAAGTGAAGTTAATTTTACATTTTATAGTTACCATCTAGTCTTCAGCTGCAGTTATTTAGTGATGTCTTATTTCTTAAAATTCGTTTCTACTATTTTAGGTAGCATCTTAGCGTGGATAATTTTTTATCAGATCATTGGGCTGCACCTCATGTCAGTAAGAATAACAGGAACAACCTGTTTTAGTAATTTATGTATTGTTTTTGTACCCCTTCCCCCTCCTGGAGATATTCCTCCTATTCTGTTGGATCTGGAACCAATAGAGGTTTGTCTTGTTAACAGGGCATTGTCAGATCTTGTACTGGGTGTTTACATGACAGTTGTTTGCAGGATTGACACATCACACAGAACACTCCTGTCTCAGAAGCTGTGCAGTGGCTTGGGCTTTTCAGGTGTACTGTGCCTCTGTTTGGGGAAATACCACAGTTGCCAGAGTACTGGGAGCAACAGTGTTCTAATGATGGGTCACTGTCACCTACTGCGTATTTTAACAGCACAGAAGTTCACTTCTGTGGATCTTTGTTGTCCAGAGGCTGTGATAATGAGTGGGTGACATGTAGGGAAGGTATAGCACTGATAAGTAGAGGCTCTTCTTGGAATGGTGTGCCGTACAGACCAATTGTGATTTACTGTGTTGAACATCATGCTGTCCATATATTGAAAGTATGACAGAGTATCCTCCATTAACAGCCACATTGAGACAGTGTGTGGTCTTGTGTAGTTGATGTGCATTCTCTCTTATGGCTATCACAAAGTCAGTTGATACGGTGACAGTGGTTTTGTTTCTAGTTGTGACAGAGATGGGTAGTTTTCTCGGTGTTGAGTGTCTGTGCAACGCTGGTAAATGTTTAACCAGGCTAAACTCTTCCATCTATGTCATTTCCCAATGTGCCTAATGAGGCTGTTGGAGAACCTATGGTTGGAAGACCTCTTATTAATCCACGGTATGCAAGTGATCCATGGATAGTAGCAGGGCACATTATAACACATGGAGGCGATGAAGGAGCACATGGGATGTGTAACATGAAATGAGACTCAAAAGATGGCTCACCTGAGTACTGAGTCCGTGGTGGTGGTGACCGCTACTTCTTTTAAAGTGAACTTGAATTCCTCCTAAGTATACTGTTGACATTGATCTATCTAAAAACAGAATGCTTTTTCAATGTACATCTAGACACATGGGCCAGTTGAAATAGAATCATTGTCGGACTGCTGTGCTGATGAGTGGCATTGGCTGGATTCTTGATATGGGAAATTTGTGTTGGTATAAGATGTAATTTTGTTCTGTATAAGAGCAAGTGAAACTTTGCATGCCATAAGTTATGGCCGGCATTTTATTTTCTATTTGCAATAATTTACTTGTGCCATCAAAAAAATTTCTGAATGATTTGCAGATGTTTGCTATGAACTGTGCTTGTTTTGTGGGAGGTGACTGATCGTGTACTGTGTTGAGTTGCTTCAGTAGCCAAAACTAAATTTTTATTGTGATTGAAAGTAGTGAGGCAAGAGACTAATTTAATATAATTTTTTATTGTAAGAAATATTTTTTGAATATCTTAAGATTCCAAAAAATTAGCCACTTCCATCTATTAATGACCAACAGATAATGACCTACATATGGTATAAATTTTATTATATTAGGTTGGTGCATAAGTTTATAGCATATTACCATAAGTTTAATACACACAATTGATACACATAACAGAGACTTCAGTCATCAATATAGATTCTCCTCTGTCACGTACAACAGTCTGCTAACACTGGGGTAACTTTTCTATCCTGTGACTATGCAAATCGTGTGGTTTTGAGGTGAAGAACTCAAGAGTCATGTTCAGAGCGCATTTTCATACAGAAAGGGAGTTCCTTGGTGATTGTTCGATAGAGAGCTGAAAAGATGAATATCTGAGGGTTCAAAATCAGATGAATATGGTTGGTGCAGAGTGACTTCCCAACCCAATTCCTCTGCAGTGTTTTTTGTCAGTCTAGCAGGATGTGGGTGGGCGTTATTGTGGAATAGCATCACTTCATGCAGTCTTCCTGGTTGTTTGTGGATTGCATCTGCAAGACTTCTCGGTTGTTGACAATAAATGTATAAATGTCAACAGTGATGTTTAGAGCTCGTGGAAGCAACCCGTAGTGCACCACACCATCACTGGTGGCCTTTTTTTTTAGCATAAGGCTTTCTATGGGGAGCTTCTGCTCTGTTTGAGCTTAATCATTCCTTTTTCCTTACATTAGCATAAAGACACCATTTTTCATCACCAGTAATGATGCGGGATAGGAATGGTTGGTGTTGTTCATGAGCCATTTGATGACGAATGAGCAGAGATGCACATATGGCCACCTGCTGGTTTTTGCGATTTTGGCGTAGAGCATGTGGTACGCATACACTAGAGTTTTGAATCTTCCCCACTGCATGCAAAAAGTCGTACAATGGTGGAATGATCACAGTTATTCAAATTTGCCAGTTCTAGAGTACATTGACATGGATAATTGTGGATTAATATGTTTAAATGATCTTCATCAAATCTCGAAGGTCTTCCTTAATGTGGTGAGTCACTAATGGCAATATGATCCTCCCTAAAATGAGAAAACCATTTTCTTGCCATGATCTGTCCAATGGCACTATTCCCTGAATGGTGCAAATTTTTCTGGGTTCCTCTAGGGCTGTCACTCTCTACTGAATTCAAAGCAGAAAAATGTCAGTAATTTTTCCACTTGGCACTTCATTTTTGCCATCCACAGCTCCACTTGCTATCTCCAAAAGACAATATAATGCTCCGTAAACTCAAATAGCAGCAGTGAACTATGAATAAAAAACGACAATTGATAAATAAACCCCCAGCAACTGGATTACCAACATGCAAAACAAAAATGTTATGAACTTGTGCAGCAACCTCATATTAATTTACTTTGCTGAGGAATGATTCCAAGTCCTTGAGAATGTTGGAGCAGTGAGTTTGACTGTTTGCTTTGAAGTGCTGTTGGCCTGGTTTTAGACTCTTAATTTATTACGTGGTTCAGGTATTCAGCTATTGGTAGGAAAGAAGGTATATTTCTGTAAATAACACTAGAGACCATTTTTCTCCAGCATGCAAAGTTCTCTCTTTAGATGTCTCGTGTGACTTTCCTCGGGAAGTTTAGGTTATGTCTCCTAAATAATAGACACCCCCAGAAGCATTTTAAGCTGATTGTTCTAAATAGGGCTGAAAAAATTTTGTCATACTATTTCCAAAATCATATAAGTACATTTATAGAGCTTGAAAGATGAATTTAAACCATTGCTCCTTTTCAGTCCTCATTAAACAGATAGTTCCAAATAGGTAACTTTCAAGTATATTTTTGTGAAATGCTTTCCTTCTGAAAATCTAAACCATCAATTTTTCTGCTTCTGGAATCTGGATCACAGGATTCACAATGACTAACAACTTTAGATTATGTTAGCTTTCTTATAACTGGTAATCACTGGAATTTGTCCTGTTGAAGGATGTCCTACAAATGATGCATAAGAAGTAACGCTGCCATTTTCTGGATAGGCATTGGAACTATGCCAGGTACTTTTTGACACAGATGTGGTGGAAATGAGCTTCTGTTTAAGAGTCATTGTTGGCAGAATAAGACTGTACCATTCTTGTGACTTGAGTTTTGTGATGACAAGGATATCATTGAAAATCATGCCTTAAGTCACACTTACGAGAATGAACTTCACCTACTTCATGTTCACTTGTATTCCTAATTTTTTAAGCTGTTGTGGTACCGAGCATATCCTGTAATTAGACCACTTTAAAAGCCTCATTGTTCAGGTTTAGGCAAAGCACAATGTCTGTATCATCTTAGGGCATTAGTGACCATCCCTTCACTTTGAACAGTACGCCTGCAGGAAAACCAGAAGTATCAGTGTAAGATCGAAAGAAATGTCTCCTACAGGTGAGAGTATTAAAATCCTAATGGTAAACTGCCAAAGCATTCGTAACAAAGTGCAACAGTTGGAAGCACTAATGAAAAGCAGTGAAGCTCAGATAATACTAAGTACAGAAAGCTGGTTGAATTGATAGCAGTGAGATTTTTGGTGAAAATTTAAGTGTATATCGAAAGGATAGGCAAATGGGGAAATGGAGATGGTGTATTAGTTGAAGTAGACAAGCAGCTCAAATCCCCCGAGGTAGAAATTGAATCTGTATGTGAGATTGTTTGGACAAGACTCAGTAACAGGGGTGGGCGTAAAATAATTGGATCCTTCTGTCACCCACCTGACTCATCCCCTGATGTAATCGAAACTTCAGAGAAAACCTCAGTTCACTTCTACATTAAGTTCCCCAGTCATACTGTAATCATCAGTAGAGATTGGGAAAATTACAATTTTGTTAGTGGTGTGCGTGATAAGAAATCCTGTGAAACTTTACTAAATGCATTCTCTGAAAACTGCCTAGAATAAATAGTTAGGAACCCCACTCATGATGGAAATATATTGGATCTAATGGCAACAAATAGACCTGACTTCTCTGAGGGTGTTCACATCGAAACTGGTATCAGTGACCTTGATGCAGTCGTGCCAACAATGATTATGAAAGTAGAAAGGACAACTAAAACAAGCAGAAAGATGTATATGTTCGGCAGACTTGATAAAAAATCGGTAGTGTTTTATCTGTATGAAGAACTTGAAACATTCAGCAGAGGTCAGGAGCTTGTAGAGAAACTCTGGCACAAATCTAAAAGAATAGATGACCACGCACTGGATAGATATGTATCTAGTAGTACAGTTCATAATGGTAGGAAACCTCCATGGTATATAATCACTGTAAAGAAACTACTAAAGAAACAGAGATTACTGCATAATAGGTGCAAAACAAAATGTCGGTCTATAGAATGAAACTTCTTCAGCTGCCAAGAGAGCAATGTGTGAAGCCTTCAGTTACTACCATAGCAGAATATTGTCAAGTGACATTTCACAAAATCCAAAGAAATTCTGGTTGTATGTAAAGGCTGCTAGTGTCACACCAAAGTTAGTGTCCAGTCCCTAGCGAATGAGACAGGAACTGAAATGGAGGGTAGCAAAGCAAAAGTTAAAATGCTTAACTCCGTTTTCAGAAGTTCCTTTACAATGGAGAACCCAGGTGAAAAGCCCCAATTTAATCCTTGTACCAATGAAAAGAAGAATGAAATAAGTATTAGTGTCAATGGTGTTGAGAAACAGCTGAATTCTTTAAAATTGAACAAAGTGCCAGCCCCCAATGGAATCCCTATCAGATTATATACTGAATTTGTGGCTGAGTTAGCCCTTCTTCTTACTGTAATCTGTTGTAGATTCCTCAGACAAAAAACTGCCCAGTTCTTGGAAAAAGGCACAGGTCACACCCGTCTACAAGAAGGGTAGTAGAAGTAGTCCATAAAACAACCATCCGACATCCTTGACATCGATTTGTCATAGAATCTTGGAACATATTCTGAGCTCAAAAAGAATGACCTCCTCCATGCCAACTAGCATGATTTTCGAAAACATTGATCATGTAAAACCAGCTTGCACTTTTCTCACATGACATACTGAAAGCTTTGGATCAAGGCAACCAAAAAGCATTTGATGCAGTACAACATCTGTGCTTATTGTCAAAAGTACGATCATATGGGTTATCAAGTGAAATTTGTGACTGTGTTTAGGATTTTTTGACAGGGAGGACAGAGCATACTATCTTGGATGGAGAGTCGTCGACAGATGTAGAAGTAATTGTTGGTGTGCCCCAGGGAAGTGTGTTGGGACACCTGCTGTTCACCTTGTATATTAATGACCTAGCAGACAGTATTAATATTAAAATCAGGCTTTTTGCAGATGATTCAGTTATCTATAATGGAGTACAATCTGAGAGAAGCTGCATAAATATTCAGTGAGATCTTGATATGATTCCAACATGGTGCAGAGATTGGCATCTTGCTCCAAATGTAGAGAAATGTATAATTTTGCACTTCACAAGACGGGGGGGGGGGGGGGGGGGGGGGGAGAGACAGAATTTGTAGGGATATAAAATTGATTGAGCACATAGGTTCAGTTGTGGGTGAAGCAGGTGGCAGACTTCAGTTTATATATACTGGGGAAATGCCATCAGTCTCCAAAAGAGATTGCTTAGGAATCACCCATGCGACCCATCCTAGAATATTGCCCAAGTGTGTGGAACTTTTATCAGATATGACTGACAGTGGATACTTAACTTGTACAAAGAAGGGCAGCAAGAATGGTCACAGGTTTGTTTAATCCGTAGGAGAGGGTCACATAGATAATGACAGAACTGAAGTGGTAGACTTTTGAAGACAGACTTAAACTATCCCGAGAAAGTCTGTTAACGAAGTTTCAAGAACTGACTTTAAATGATTGCTCTAGGGGTATACTATAACCACTTACGTAACACTCGCACACGGATCGTGGGGATAAGATTACAATAATTGTTGCAGTCACAGAGGCACTCAGACAGTCATTCTTCCCGCGCTTCATACGTGAATGGAACGAGAAGAAATCCTAAGAACTGTTACAGTGGGATGTAAGATATAGATATTAAGAATTTCACCTCCTGAAGGCCACCCATTGTGTCTCTATTTTATCAAGACTGAAATAGTTTGATAATGGGGTGCAAATGTCTGTGTCGAATACCACTGGAGTCGACTAGAAGGTTTTAGTTTCTGAATAATTAATAAACTTCCGTATTCAAAGGTAACAAGTAACCACACTGTAACTCAGATATACTGTAATTAATTACCTGGGAGTACAGATTAAAAAAAAAAATGGTGGTAAGAGCTACCTTTCACTTCAGTAAGTATTGGAAACTGAATCAATGAATGAGTAGTTGGAGCATGGAGGTTGGAGCACCATAATTGGTTGTTGTCATTGATTGACTAACTTTACACATGCTATTGTTGCTGTTTAAGGTATTCCTATAACTGTAGTTTTGATTCTTGTTGGCTATTCTGCCACAATTTTGAAACTTCAGGAATCAGTCTTGAAGTTAAGAGTTCTCACCTTTAATACCAACACAGTTTTCAAATGAGGAACTTCACTACTACTTTTGTGTTGATGCAGACAAGTTATTAATACATTTATTTCATTGTTGATAATGAGCTGCTACAGCTGAAATCAGTTAACACATATCATAGGTTATGAACAAATTGAAAATAGAAAATGTTAGAGAATATGTGATTCATTTGTGAAACTTTCAACTAGAGCAAATTTTCTCCACTTTTGACAGCACCAGTTTCATCAAATTATCATTGACAAACAGTAACTTTTAACTGATTCTTCTGTCAAATCTTGGTAAGGCAACATAATTATAACTGAAAAGCAAAATATTTTATATATTTACAGAATTAATTTATTTAGTTAACCAGCTTACAGAGTTTATCTTGTAAGGTGAAAGCAGGTTAACTAAATAAATTCATTCTATAGAATGTACATGTTATTGTGCTTTCGATTTATAGAGCAACTGTATTTGTAATGTAAGTAGTAAAATTTATTCAGAAGTGAACCACACACTAATAGATAATCGAGAGAGAGAAAAAGCAAACACTCTTATACCTTGAGGTTTAGGTTATCATTTAAAGCACAGTTCAGTGATATGACTGAAAATATCAATTCGCTCACCTAAACGTCTATAATTTTATCATAACTTAAGTTGGGTTGCTTATTGTGTTCTAAAAATTATTACCAAAGCAATCATCAGTCATTGAAGTCACCAGTCTATGAAAGGTGAATAACACTAGTTAACAAATTTAAAATTTTTTTCTGCATCTGGTTTGTGAATGGGTGGATTTGCCTAATTTTTGGGGTGCTGAATACACTGGCAAAATCAGTTTTTCTCTATGAGATCACATTTCCTAGATACACAGCAGAATAAAAAAATGGTAACAGAGGAAATTGTCACAATTAAGTCAAACAAAAGTACACATTCAGAACATTTGAAATCAATACTATTTTGTATGTATATATGGGCATGATGCCAATAAAAGGTCCAAATTAGTTCAGAAGCTATTTCACCGTTAATCGTCTCTGGTTTTTGAAAAATACGATGACGGCGCTCTTCTTTTGTTTGCCGTTTCATCACTTTCCCTAACAAGATCCCAGCAGTAGTCGCCCATCATTGAAGGGTTCCAATGGTCTTAATAATTGTGTTCCATGGTAAGAATGTCTTAGTGAAAGCGGTCACCATTCTCATCGCTTACGGCTCCCAAATTTTCTGAAATGAAATCAAAGTGAGAATGTAAAAAGTGAATTTTAAGTGAAATTCTGCATCCCATGTTCTTATAGTTGTCCAACAAATCATTCACAATGGTAACATAGCTTTTCTTTTCTGTTGCCCAAAACACCCTTCACAATTGCTGTAAAACAAGACCAAGCAGCTAATTGGATACCTGTGAGTTTGGTATCAAAGGTTGGAAATTTCAGTAATTTTCCTGTTTGTGGTCCAACAAATATACCCCTTTCAGCTTTGCCTTACTTAATTTTGGAAACTTTTCTTTTAAGTGATTGAAGGCCTCGCCTTCTTTAGATATGAAGGGGAGGCAAAATGATTTTATCGGGCTCAACCAATGGGGTATTGTTCACATTTATGTTTCCAGGAACATATGACTTCCTTATAGGCCATTCCTTGATTGTATAGTGGTTCTTGGTGTCCCCAAATGCAAAAAAAAAAGCAGAAGTATTTCGTGAATCTAGCCTGTAAACCTGTAAGGAGTGTAACAACTTTTAAATCACAGCAAAGCTGCCATTCATGATCCTTATATTTGATTGCCTCTAGTAGCAAAGCCATGGTTTCATAAGTTTCTTTCATGTCTACTGCATATGCCAAAGGTACCGATGGAAATGCATTGCTTGTATCTCTCCTTTGCAAATAAAAAACAAACAATTAAACATCAAAACAGAAGAACAGCAGAAAGCGAAATACTGAATACGAAAAATAAAAAAAAACTTTGAAAACTCAAAAATGGTATGTGCCAGAACATTTTGAAAGGTATATTCAGATTCTACATACCAAAATACACACTAGTTGATGTATCACATCCCAGATGCAAAATGGCTGTTGACTAGTGTAATGTTTCTGATCATAATTTGTGATTTAAAGCATCATGTTGATGACTCCAGATGTGTTTGTCACATTATTTCATCTAATTTAATGAACCACTAGAGAACGAAAGCAAATAATCTTACTTGGTAAGCTAAATCAGAGTCTTTGAATCTGAGATATAATTTTTTACATTCAGAAGAGAGCTGATGTATAGTACTACACACTGCATTGACATCTCGGAATCTGAGAGATCATTTTTTACATTCAGTGTAGAGCTTTTATGTAGTACTACATATTTCAGGGACATAGAAATATAAAAAAAAATCTAGGACAAATATTTAAGATCATAATTAATCTGGAATAAAATGGCAATACAGTTCTAACTACAGGAAATTGTTGCATAATTTGTGTATTTATGATGTTGGCATACTCTATATCTCAGTGCATTAGGTTTTATTTTATACTTCCAACCCGTTTCCCTCTTAACATTTTCTACCTATCTGACACACAGAAGCAAATATACTTTTGACTGACACTCTTCTCTTGAGCCTTTGATTTTAATCTTTCTTTCAGCTTAAAGCTACCAACTTTCAAGCTTTAGACCATGCATTTCAGAAGCTAATGAATGAGATTGTCAACAAAACACATAAGAGGTTATCAGCT
The DNA here is from genome assembly GCF_021461395.2 of Schistocerca americana. Classification (NCBI taxonomy): domain Eukaryota; kingdom Metazoa; phylum Arthropoda; class Insecta; order Orthoptera; family Acrididae; genus Schistocerca; species Schistocerca americana. Next base: position 447,927,635 of record NC_060123.1, on the reverse strand, counting down.
TGTAAGCATTTGTCTTATTCTTAATTCAGTTATATTGGTGCAGAGAGTGCAAAATTTTGTGCAAAGCATGCTCTGAACTGCAGGATGTCATTCTGAAATAGTGCCTTGCTGGCTGCACGTTACATCTCTAAATTTAGACCAAGTGTTTCAAAATAACCTCAGCAGGTCAGGCCCGTAGTCCTAAACACACCTTGCTAGTGACAGTGACTGTTACCACAATATAAGCTGGAAAGTGGTATTAGCAGTGAAGTTTGCATGTGCAACTCTGTTACTGCTCTGCATTTAAACTCATGGTAATGTTTAACTTGTGTTGTGGAAAATTTTCCACATAATTTGTTGTAGTAGTATATGCTTTGCTTTCCTAAAAGGTAACATATAGTTAATAGATATGTGGGCTCTGTTATCATAGAAACTGATTTTTTGGCTGTGGGATATTAATTAGTGATATTGTTTTATTTTGTGTTTAGTGAAAGCCTAAACATCATAAATATATTTCTTTTTAAATGATGCATGTTTCTACATTCTATATCATTCTGGAGCACCTGTGGGAATATACTTATCCTCAAGGTAATATCAGTAATGTGAGCATCGACAATAATAATTTTATGCATTAGTGATATATCTTCACTAACATATTTTTCTTCAATAATGTTCATTTTTTGCAGTAACCCATTTACCAGATAGTTAGAAACATAAACATTTTAATTTGGTTACATTTATATACTCTCCAAAATAACTTGTGGAAATGGAAGTCTTAGAATTTTCATAAAAAAATAAATAAATAAATAAATAGAGAGAGAGAAAGAGTGTCTATCTTAATCCTCATTTGATCTTGTACTGATTGATCTGTGCTACTTCTTTCCTTTTGGGGGAATTTACCTATTGTTTTATTTTTTTGGGTTTCTGTGTTACTCAAGAAGTTCTGTAGTCAAAACTTAGTTTGCCAGTTCTTTATACCTATCTAATATATTATGTCATTATTTTGGTTTGTGTGATTTGGGCAAAGAAGCATTCACTGGAAAATGGCAGTTACTCATGGGAATTTGCAGCAGAATGCCAAGTGATAGAAAGTTTTTGTTAATAACATTTTATTATTTATGGCAACCTTGTACATATTTGCACTTTAGTAATATACTTTCACTAAACTGTTAAACATATTCCATAGCATCTTATCACAAGTGTAAATTGCTACATATCATTTGAAAGACAGTTGTACTGTTTGTCAGAAATTCATTAAAAATTGTCAATGTTGCTAAACTCTGTAACTATCATTTTGTGCTGTGTATCAATGCTATGGTTTACAGTATCAATATATGTTGTTTTTGTAAATGATTTCTCAATTTCTAGCATGTAGTAGCTTGCTTGGACTAATTTTTATATGGTAATTCATTTGGCCTTGGATCTTGTTATCCATACTTCAAAAACTTGTTTTTTAGCTGGAGTTAAAATGCTTTCACGTATTCTGCCATGTCCTTTTATAGTTCATTGGTGCATCTGAAGAGACATTGAGTGATGATCTCTGTAAAACTAACGAATTGAGAAGTGTATCATTTTAGCTTGAGTTGTTCATGTGCAACTTGGGGTCTTCCATGTGATACTACTCACTGTGTCATCCATACTTAATTAGTACCGTTTAGTATTGCTGGGATAATGACATATAAATACAGTAAAGAATGAATATTGATAAATTTGAAATATGAGTGATCAAAAATGTAATAGTACCTAAAGCTGGTTGTTTTACAAATTTAGAAAAACATGCCTGTGAGAGGTAAGATGCCCATGTGTTTCGAAATGAGAATGATTATTTTCAACAAATGGAAATGCTGCACAAAAAGAATACTGGTATAACATTTCATGTACTGAGATAAAGATACTTTTTTTGCATCCATTCGTGTAAAGTATGTCTTCCAGACAATTTGATTATCGGTTTCTCCCTCTTGAGATTTAGACCATTCCTTCTGCAATGAATGAAAATTATATACAATGATTTGTTAATGTACATTTACCTTTTTGTGCATATTTATTGTAGTTTGGACTAGGGCTAATGTGACAACCAGTTAATTTGTGGAAAAGGAAGAACATGATAGTATCTGTGTGCTGGTGAAAAGCTGTTGTTAAGCGAACTGATATTTGTTTCAACAATTGCCAAGTTTTAGTTACAAGATATGAAAGGAAACAATACCTAATGAAGGTGGTGTATTATATTAACATTAATATGTTCCGTTATTAGCTACATGACATATATTATATAACTGCAGAAATTTCTATCGAAATCAATGTGTTTCTATTTGTGCTAGATGTCAGGTTGTTGTACTAAACGATGTATATTCTCTTTGCGTCTATTACTTTCAATTCAGTTGTAATTACCTGACAGTGGAAGACATAATTTATTGTTCTTTGTAACAGTAATGTAGGTTAACACATTTTATTTGGTTGGTGGTTTCATTTGCTTCACATGTATGTGATGATATTTGATTAACAGTGAGCAGTTTTCTGTCTGATAGAAATAGAGAATTGTCAACAATTTTAATGTAGATGAAGCTTTTACTTTTTCAAGATATTTTGTTATTGAAACTCATAGCATAATTTATGATGGCACCAAGGTGATTTGAGTCACATTCAGTATTGCAGCTGTTAGTGATTGCATTCTAAGGAAGTGTGAACTGTAATTTTGGTACCAACCCCTTTTCTATCGTTATCATCAGCTTCGTGATGATGTAAATTACAGTGGTATGTTATGAAACATGAGTATAAGAGATAGAAAGGAATGGTTACAGTACAATCAGAATTTTTTCACTAAAGTTCAGATTATTTCTGCATTTTTAGTGAGCTGTATTATTGATCTTATTTTATAGTCGTACCAACAGTACAACTTTGTACATCTATTGAGTACATTCGGGGTGTGAAAATTGTGCAGATCATCCTTCGTAAGTTCTCATAAGAACTGAAATTTATATAAGTTTTTCTGTTACACAGATTTTCCTGACCATATCTTGCCAAGAAGATTTAGTCCTACAAATGATGTAACTGCTTTCCTTGATGACTCTGAGCAGTCTGTAGTACCAACTGATCTAGAAGTTGGATCAGTTGTGGAAGTGAGAGTTAAATTGAAGCCTCATTATGGTGTTATTCGATGGATTGGTACTGTAGCTGAGGATAAGAAAAGAAGAAAAATTGCTGGCATTGAAATGGTATGTTTTTAAAATTGAGAACCAGAAGCATTAATCACACACATTTTTTACTGTAACAGAAGTAACCTGTTTTTGACAGTATAATGTAATTGTATAGATAAAAAATCCACTGACCAAGTGGCGGCAAGGGAACACACATGTAGAAAATTTTTTTGCACATGCAAGCTCTCAGAGCCAGTGGCTTCTTCTTATGGCAGAAGGGTTGAAGGGGAAGGAAGAGGGGTGACTGAAAAGAACTGGAGAGGTTTAAGAACAGGAGTAGAGTTTGGAAAAGTCACCCAGAACCCCAGATCGGGGGAGACTTACCGGATGGGACAAGAAGGAAAGACTGGTTGTTGGGGGACTGCACTGGACAAGATTTGAAAACCTGAGATGTTACAGGTGAAAGACAGGGTAATATGCAAGACAGAGATTACTGCTAAAAAAAAAAGCTAAGTGCATTGTATGTAAAAGGGGGGGGGGGCGGCAGCAAAAAATAAACAGGTCAGAAAATGAAAGATGTAGAAAACTAAAATGTGGTGGAGAAAGGAGTAGGCACTGTGAAGAAATGCTGAGATGGAAGAAATTAATGTAAATGAAGGCCGGGTAAATGAAGGCCGGGTGGGTTGTGGGAACCCAGAACATGTTGTAGCACTAGTTCCCATTGCGGAGATCTGAGAGACTGGTGTCTTCGTGAAGAATCCAGATGGTATGCATGATGAAACAGGCACTGAGGTCACGGCTGTCATGTTGTAGAGCATGCTCTGCAACAGGATATTGTGTGTTGCTGGTATAAACCCTCTGCCTATGCCAATTCATCCTGACTGATAACAGTGTTTACATAAAAGCTAGTATATGACGTGTCATTTCACAGTTGTCTCTCTGTTTGATAGTATATGTGATTGGAGGGTGCTTAGGGCAAGTCTTACCATGGGAACAGTCACAGGGGTCCTTTTTTAAAACCTCAGGGCCCTCACAAGGACTGACACCTCAGTCCGTAGAACTTCTTACCCAACTCAAACCATGCACTTCTTCCTTTTACCTTCTTCCTAAAATCCACAAACCTTGTCATCCTAGCCATCCTATAATTACTGGTTTCAAAGCACCCGCCGGATGTATATCTGCTGTAGTTGATCAACACCTGCAACCCTTAATAGAAAGACTTCTCTCCTGTATTAAAATCAACAACCATTTCCTAGATTGTCTGAAATCCGTGCCCGTCTCACTCCCTCAACACACCGTTGATACCGCCTCCCTCTATACTGATCATTTCCTCAGTCAGTGCCTATCTGATTCCAAACCTGTGTAATGACCCACCAGCCTAGTTCAAAAGCAGGTTTCCTGGTCCATCACATGCAATCCTGGTACTGTTGATCCCTCCAAAACAAGAAGTTCGGAGCACACTACTTTTTGTTCGGTATTGTCTTGGTCTTGAACGTATTAATCAGCTACTTTCATGAGGCCATGACTTCCTAAAGTAATGCCCTGCGGTGACGTCCATTCTGTCTGAGATCTTGCCCACCACATCTAGAATAGCTTTTCGTTGCTCTCCTAATCACCACAATATCTTTGTCAGACCCTGTGCTCCTTCTCACCCATCTCCTTATCTGTGGCTCTCATGTTTTCAAATCTCGTCCAGTGCAGTCCCCAATAATGTTCTGGCGTACTGGGTGACTTCTCCGAACTCTGCCTTTTTCCGAAACCTCTCCAGTCCTTTTCCTTCACCCTTCTACCAGAAGGAGCCACCAGCACTGAAATTGTGCATATGTAAACTTTTTTTTTTTTTACGTGTGATGAGTAGATTTTTTTATCTGTCCAGTTACATTAGAATTTTTACTCTATGTGTTATCAATTATTATTAGTTACACTTTTCACCGAGCCTTGGTGATATAACTTTGTCTTTTAAATCAGAAACAAAGATCAAAATGGCAGTGTAAATTTGCAGCAAGTAGAGAATTTCTTAAAGATGTTCATGAGATACTTGGAATTAGCCTATGAAAATGCATGACATCTCCATCAAATAGTATCTGAGTGGTTTACCTGATCATCCCTGAAGGAATTAACTATTGGAAGAAACAGTTCTACTCCCGGAGGCATTAAATAAGTAACAGAAATAAAATGAATAAGAGATCTATTCATCGTCCATCTAAAAAGAAATTTGTTACACACATTTGCTTCAGGTGAAAATTTATGTTAATGGAAATTAATGAATACCCATTTTAAATGCCCCACAAATGGAATGGTAGGAGGCTATTATTGAATTTTTATTATAGATTTTAATTATCTGGAATGTGTTACTGAGCACTGTGGTCGAGATTGTTAAATTTCTATATTATATAACCATGGAAGTTTTCCACATAAATATTGAGTGTCGTCCAATTTTTAATTTTTATGAATTGTTTCCACATAAAATTTTTTTAAACTAATGATGATCATGCCTATAGTTTAGCTATCATCTAAAAGCAATTGTTACTCATGTCACATTAGGTAATTAAAAGAAAAATGTTCCTTTACCTACAAAGAAGCTGGAAAATTAAAAGCACATCCATAAAAATCCAATATAAGTGAAAAAAAATGTGGAGCATATTGATATTTAATTAGTGGTAGTTCCCACAAAGTTAATTATTTTTCAGAACAATTTATGTATTTAGGTCGTGAAGAAGCAAGATACATTATTTTTGTGCATGTTCATTTAATCATTACTCATTGCTGAAGTACTTGCAGCTGAAGGTAAATGCAATTCCTTACAAATTAAAACTGTTGCAAACAAGAAAATGAAATCGTACACAGTCTTCTTCTCTGGCTGTTGAGGCAGGCCTGAACTGCTTTTCTTATCTGGCTGTTGAGACAGGCCTGAACTGCTTTTTCAGAAATGTGTTGCATTTGAAATATTGGTGCACAGGTAGAGTTTTTATTTTCTAATAGCTTTATCTCTGCGGAGATGTTAGATACAGTTTAGTGTTGAATGATGTTTTGCAGTTGCACAACAGTGATTCGCTCCCATTCAGAAGGACCAGTGCAAAATGTCATTGTGGCCACTCTTAGTTGTGTTTGTTGTGATTTAAAAAAAAAAAAAAAAAAAAAAAAAAAAAAAAAAAAAAAAAAAAAAAAAAAAAAAAAAATACTAAGCTGGTCTGTTTGTCACAGTCTAGTTCATCTTCCATGGTTGTGCTCATGGTTAATGTGTGTGAAGTTTTGTTTTCACCCAGACAAGTTTCAGCAATTTTGTGCTAGCTTTAGTGGGTTTATTTGTTTATTTTCATTCTGCGAAGTTGTTATATGTTAACCTCTAAAGAAACTTTTTGTACAAAATTTTTATATTTGGAAAATGGACGATTACTGTCCAATGTTATATGTCAGTTTTCCTTACAGCAGAGAACTGAGATATATGTATCAGTGAGTTGAGGCATTCTATATTGTTCATTTATGATATGTATAAAGGTTCTTGTTTGATGATAAATGTCAAAATAGAGTTGATGTGTGCATTTGTTTATATGAAGGTATTGATTTTTTATGCTGGTAGCTTGAGATCTACTATGTACGCTAGTGGCCATTAAAATTGCTACACCAAGAAGAAATGCAAATGATAATCGGGTATTCATTGGACAAATATATTATACTAGAACTGACATGTAATTACCTTTTCACACAATTTGGGTGCATAGATTCTGAGATATCAGTACCCAGAACCACCACCTCTGGCTGTAATAACAGCCTTGATACGCCTGGGCATTGAGTCAAACAGAGCTTGGATGGCGTGTGCAGATACTGCTGCCCATGCAGCTTCAACACGATACCGCAGTTTATCAAGAGTAGTGACTGGTGTATTGTGACGAGCCAGTTGCTCAGCCACCACTGACCAGATGTTTTCAGTTGGTGAGAGAACTGGAGAATGTGCTGGCCAGGGCAGCAGTCGAACATTTTCTGTATCCAGAAAGGCCCGTACAGGACCTGCAACATGCGGTCGTGCATTATCCTGCTGAAATGTAGTGTTTCGCAGGGATCGAATGAAGGGTAGAACCACGGGTCGTAACACATCTGAAATGTAACGTCCCCTGTTCAAAGTGCCGTCAATGCGAACAAGAGGTGATCTGACATGTAACCAATGGCACCCCATACCATCACGCCAGGTGATACGCCAGTATGGTGATGACGAATACACGCTTCCAATGTGCGTTCACAGAGATGTCGCCAAACATGGATGCGTCCATCATGCTGCTGTAAACGGAACCTGGATTCATCCGAAAAAATAACGTTTTGCCATTCGTGCACCCAGGTTCGTCGTTGAGTACACCATCGCAGGCGTTCCTGTCTGTGATGCAGTGTCAAGGGTAACCGCAGCCATGGTATCCGAGCTGATAGTCCATGCTGCTGCAAACGTCGTTGAGCTGTTCGTGCAGATGGTTGTTGTCTTGCAAACATCCCCATCTGGTGACTCAGGGATCGAGACGTGGCTGCACGATCCATTTCAGCCATGCGGATAAGATGCCTGTCATCTTGACCGCTAGTGATACGAGGCCATTGGGATCCAGCACGGCGTTCCGTATTACCCTCTTGAACCCACCAATTACATATTCTGCTAACATCAATAGATCTCGACCAACGCGAGCAACAATGTCGTAATACGCTAAACCGCAATTGCGATGGGCTACAATCCAACCTTTATCAAAGTCAGAAACGTGATGGTATGCGTTTCTCCTCCTTACACGAGGCATCACAACAACGTTTCATCAGGCAACGCCGGTCATCTGCTGTTTGTGTATGGGAAATCGGTTGGAAACTTTCCTCATGTCAGCATGTTGTGGGTGTCGCCACCGGTGCCAACCTTGTGTGAATGCTCTGAAAAGCTAAACATTTGCATATCACAGCATCTTCTTCCTGTCGGTTAAATTTTGCGTCTGTAGCATGTCATCTTCATGGTGTAGCAATTTTAATGGCCAGTAGTGTAATTTACAGCTTGTCATCTGCAAACAACAGAACATTTTTTATTCTACGTTGGTTATGCGTTTCTGACTGAAAATGGGTAGATATTGGGTTATTTAGCATGTTACTTACAGTTTTTGGTGTTGTTGTTTTTTTTCCTTTGTTCATGTCGCGGTAAAACACCCATTTCTTCTGCTGTTGTCATTAAACATGCATTTTCTATTGGTTGTATACCCTGTTGTCAAGTACTCTTACTTACTAGTCTCCTTATTTGTTGACCTGAAGAATGGATATGCAGAGAATTTGCGTTTCTTCCAACATGTTGTTGTCATCTTCTTGTGGCTTGTGCACATTTTCTCCCTCTCTCTGTCTCTAATGAGTTTCGCTCTTTATTTTTGAGATATTAACTGCAAACTGACAATCTGACTGCTGGTTTCATACATAGATTAACTTGCAGGAAACATGTTTCTATATAGGCTAGGAACATAAACGCTCCTAGCAAATATGTGTTATTTAGAGGTCGTGGGTGACAAAGAGAGAAAATTGTTTTAGTGTGGTGGGACAGAATCTCTTTCTTCACCTTGTGAAAAAATAACTTGAAAGTGAATGCAAAAGGTAATGCGAATAAAATAGTTTTGGAGGTTTAGATGTGTCACAAATGACATTAAAAAAATTCTTCTATACAGAGAGCTGGCCGTTTTCACGAATTGGACTGTGGACAGTAGTAGTGAAATTCCTCCCCATTTCTTCTGTCTATAGCTAACTCCACATGGCTTTGTTTGTGGTATTTTCTTGTCAGCGGTAGATATGGCCTTTAAATAATAAAAGTTCCATTTTGTTCTTGTTTTGTAGAAATTTCACTCAGCATCTCGTTTTTTCACATTACTGCCATTACACCATTATTATCTTCATTGTATTCATATTTGTCAACACCTAAATTCTCACTTTTAGATAGTTCATTATCTGTTCTGATTAATTTACGTTATACAGCTGTTCACATTTTGCATCACTCAGCCTTCTCTTATTAATAGCGTTATATGAGTAAACAGGCCACGGATAACAGTGACCAAAAGTGGGCAACCTACAAAGAGACTGGAACTGCTACTGATGCAGTTAAAAAAAAATTAACTAAATTTTTGAGTGTGTAGAAATAAACAAGCAGGGGACTGCTTGTTAATGATGAGCTGTTAAGTTCATGTTTGAGCAGAACTTTTTGCTCCCTATACCAAACTGGTGATACCTCAAAGGTCTCATTTTTTTCACCAAAAAATATGCCTTTTTTATGAGATGCAGACAAACTACAAATGAGGTGACAAAAATTGCAGGAACCATTTAACACTGATTTTGAGAAAGGTTTGCTCATTTTTTTCACCAGCAGCCAACATGTAAACCAAGTGATAACAAATTTGTATTAATTTATCATAAAATGTATATGGAGCCTTTAACTGGATTGAGTTTACAAGTGTTAAATTTGCAAACCTTTTTGAAGTGTTCGTACTTTTATCTTGACTATGTTATTGTTTGTGAATTTGTTTCAAAGTGAAGACATTGGTAGTGTTAACTGGGATTTTGTCATCATGTGTTACAGGAAGAAGACCATGTTGGTTATTCAGATGGAAGTTTCAATGGCCGCAGATACTTTCAGTGTAGACCAGGAAAGGCTATGTTTGTGCCACTGAATAGTTGTCAGAAAGATGGGAGGTTTCAGGAACCACATGTGTCAGTTGACTCGAGAATAAAAAGTAAGTTCTGTTGTTAAGTTCATTCAACATTTCAGGAAATTCTTGAAATCACTGAAACGGAAAGGCTAGACAGTACGTCCCTTCATCTCTTTAGGTGCTGCTCTCAGTACTGCTGATAATGACACTTAAAATAGAAAATGTTCTTGTAGCATTGAAAACAATAACATATTTCTTCATGGACAAATGACTATTGGTCTGGGGAGGTAGGAAGGGGGGAGGGAAGACCACTCGGCCCCTATGGTATGGGGGACCAACATGTTACAAATATGGAGTATACTTCCTAGGAGGCATATCAGTGATGTGGCTTCTTGTAGAATCAATCTTTGGAGTTGATGATGGAAAAGGTAATTGACGTGTCAGTTAAAATGTGTACTTGGAACAATTTTATTTGTATGCAATACATCCATTTCTTAATATTTGTGTCACCTCGTCTATAGATGGTCAGTTACGACAACTTCCTTTCCATATCCAGCTAGTCACACTGAATGGCTTGTACTACCTGTTCATTGAATTTGTTATTGAGGCCTCTGAACTCAATGTTTGACTAAGGCAATGAGTATGATTCTGATAACCTATGTGTAGCATCACATTCTATGTTGCGATACTTAATGTTGACAGTAGCAAAACTTGGTTTCAACTTTAAGAAGCAGTAGAATCTGGTGATACAGATAGTTGATAGTGTGGAGAAAGTCAGCCACATTTTGGGTTTGGTTTATTAATTGTAAATACACTGTTACTAGTTTTAAACTTATACATTGATCCTCAGACAGCTTTTCTCAGAACACACAGTACTTTGGTTTACAGGTGAGTTATTGTAGGATAAATAAAAATTCACAATTTCAAAACTGATGAAGATTGTACTACAGTCTCGTGTTAGAATGCTACTTGGATGAAATTGATCACCTGGAACATTTGTTTTCGGCCCCCCCCCCCCCCCCCCCCCCCCCCCCCGTTTTGTTTTTCAAAGAATAACACTTATGTTATTGTTGCTGTCCATTTTTTCACATACACTCATTGCTATTCACTTAGATTCAAATTCATACACGTTTTATAGGTGAATAAGGTTTTGATTCTCTTAAATCAGATGAAAACAAATACGGAGTAGTTAACAAGGTAAATGAATGTGTCAAATACTGTGATACAGCTGAATGATATGGTACTTTAGAAAAAGGTGTATAATACTTCAAAGTTAAATTCAAGTAGGTACTTAAATGTAAGGCATTGGAATGAGAAAAAATTAATTGGAATTTAGGGATTTACAACATTACTGACTTACTTTTTATAGCTTTGATATAAAATGTGGTTATGAAAGTGTGTAAGATCTCAAGTACAGCTGAAATAGTACTCTCAGAACTATTCTACAAATTTATTATATATCTGATGCCATAAAACTTATTGACTGTACTGTCATTTCCTAACTTGGTTTGCAAACCCCCAGGGGGTTCGGGTTCACCAGAACTCTCTTTTTTTTTTTTTTTTCCCCCTCTCCCCATAATGGTAGGTTTCAGGGTTACGCCTATTACTGTTTCCATAGATTCTGCTGTTAATAAAAAAATGTTCCTTGTTACATAGTGTAACATAGGGAATTTATCATGTTATTACAACAATAAATTAATATTTACCACAAATGCCTGATTTACAATTGTGTAACAACACTAGGAATGCATTTGATTTTGTTACAATGTAAATTTAGTCTTCCAGCTTCTTTGTGCTCTAACAATACTAACAACAGTACCATGATCCCACTAATGTATGGTTACATGGCAGGCAAGCCTTCGGTTTTCAACAGCCTACTTCTTCTGCCCTTATGGCAAATTCAGTAAGTTGTCAGTTGTAGATCAGAATTGTTTCCGTTCATATTAAAATGAATAATTGGTTGAAAAGTGGAAGTTTGGAAGGAAAACAGGGTTTAACAAAATCAAAAGTTAGTGTCGTGTCAATAGGTCATTCTGCTTATAGGGATGTGTGTCAACCTAACAAAAGTGAACTGGGTGTAAAGGAAAGTAAGTACAAACATAATTACATTAGGTTTGGAGTTTCGCCTATAGGTGAGAAGTGCTGTTAAAGACCATAGTGTGTTGTTTGTTGTGACATTCTTGGTAACACTATTCTGAAACCTTCTCTACTCGAACACCATTGATGAAGTAAACACCCCACATATATAAACAAATGTGCTGTCTTTTCTTTACATGAAAAGCTAATGAGTGCACCTGGTGTTCTTCCCTGTCCCTTGCTGCCATTTCCCTAATGGGTACCATTATAGGCCATACAGTTGAACTGCCGAAAATTATTACATCTCTATCCTTTTGTGTATGCCTCCTCTTGACATAGGCCAAAGCTCTTGAATAGTGAAAATCGAAACAGACAACTATATTGTACTCCAAACGTCGTTTATTCAAAACCTACTACCAGTTTCTATGCAAGAATGTCTCATTTTCAGGCTTCAAGTGTAATCTACCGTGAACGTACAAACCACAATGACAAAGGGCTACGAAGTCTTCAAATGGAAACAGTACAACCTAGTAAGCATGTAATGACAGCATGTGCATCCAATAAAGTCGAGTGTAGCGAGGCCAGAATCAACTGGATTCCGTAACAAGCCCATCAATGGTCAGACGACAACTAAGATTATGCTTTTTCACGATGAAATTGGTAGCATGTTTCGAATAAACGTTTGAATTGCAATACAGCTGCTGGTTTCAATTTTCATTATTCAAGTACTTAATGTCTAGTTGCTATCCCACTGTCCTCAATGGATTACAAGGACAAAACAGGTTTCCCAAATTTGGTGCAGTGAATTCCAGGGCTCAGTTTCACTTTCAGTGAAAGACAGCACCTCAAACTTGTAAGTTAGGGGGATTGGTATAACATCCTGAGTCCTCCCTGGTCCCCATCTACCTTCTACAGGACATGTAGATCTACCATTGACATTCCAGTCACAGTCAAGTGGACAAGTACTTTCTGCAGAGGAGACATATCCACAGGAGAGAATAGTAGTTGAGTTATCTTTGGTGCCACAAGTACATGACTCTTGGGAGCTCTTCCAATACACCAATTTGCAGTATCTGCCAAGCGTTTTGTAGTCATGGCAATTTCCAGCTGCTTAAGAACATAAACTAACTCATCCGATGTTCAAGAACAACATTCACAGCGGGCCTCCATTGTGGCTGGTGCAATGTATTCCAGGACGGTGAAAAAATTCTTTAGTTAATCCTGCTGACTATCTTTCAATCTGTTGAGCTAAAAACTACTAGTTCCCAATAAGAATTGAAGCAAATAACCCAAAATGAGATTTCTGTTACGGCAATTGAAAAACCTTTATTAAAAATTAATAGTTTCCTAATACCCTGTGATGTTATATATAGTTGTTAACAAACTCAAAAATAAAGTTAATTTAGGATAAATTGCTTCAATATCTGCTACAGTAACAGCAACACAGTGAAAAACTTGAAAATGCAAAATGTTGCTGATCATACCTGGTAAATCACTTGTATGTGTTGAGGATATTGGAAGTCCTGTTACAATACATTGGGGCACACCCATTGTTACACTTATTTCTGCTAAACATTCACTGTCCAGTACAACATACTGGCTTCTATTAGTCAAATCTTCTTTGAAGCAGTCACTGGTCAGCAAAGGCACTGGATATGTTTGTATTTTTATTAGTAGTCTACCTTGTGGTACAAAGTCAAATGCCTTTTGGACACCTAGGAAGATACAATCTTCCTGTTCATCTGCAACTGCATTTGAAAAATACCATTTATGAATAAAGCAACTATGTATCACTTGAGTAAAACACTACGGTTGCAGGTTCAAATCCTGCCTCGGGCATGGATGTGTGTGATGTCCTTAGGTTAGTTAGGTTTAATTAGTTCTAAGTTCTAGGCGACTGATGATTTCAGAAGTTTAAGTCGCATAGTGCTCAAAGCCATTTGAACTTAAAAGAAGGAGCAGTGTTTTATAACAGCATCATATGAGTTTTGTTTTAACAGTTAAATGAGCAATTTTTTATTCTCGAGTCAGAAACACAAATTTACGGTAGCCATATGAGATAAATCTTGGTGCAGGATGTAGGGCACAAAGGGCACTGAAGCATGTGGCTTGTGGTTTGTCCTTGTCCACAATCACAGGACATATCTTCTGTTATGAAGCCCAATCTCTTGAGGTTGTCTCTGGATCGTCCAACTCCTGATCGTAATCTGTTTAATGATTTCCACACCAGCCACCTTTCATTGTGCCCAGGTGGTGGTTGATCAGCTTCTGGCATCCATCCGTGCAGGTGAGGCATCGTCTTCTTCCATAACTCCAGCCTTACCTTCTCTGGTGAAATGGTGAGCTTCTCGGATGTCCTTGGGAAGCTCTTTCAGGAGCTCAGCCATTGCTGTGGTGGATTATGTCTGTGCAGTGGATCGGTGCTGTTATGTTTCACTTTCAGTCTCTCCTTGTTGGCAGCACTGCTCTGCGTACCCATGGTGGCACTATTCCAGTCAGGTAGTAGAGCCTATCAGTTGGAATAGATCTTAGCAATCTTTGATCAACCTGCAGGTTTCATTGAGAGCAATGTCTACTTGTCTGGCATGAGATGACCTATACCAGACTGGGGAATCGTATTTGGCGTAGAAAAGCACAGTGCCATAGCAGAAGAGCGAATAGTTTGTGGATGTGAGCCCCACTGTGTCCCAGATAGTTTGCGAATTAGGTTTGTTCGAGTGGAGATTTTCATTTTGGTGTTCTTGCAGTGAGTTTCGAAAGTCAAAGTTCTGTCGAGAGTGACTCCCAAGTATTTAGGGGTGTGATGATGCTAGAGTTGGATGCCTGACCAATATGTAGCTCACGATTAACTTCCCTGTTCCTTAATTGAAAGGCACACACTTGTGTCTTCGAAGGGTTTGATCTGAATTGGTTCTGAATATTGTAGTTTGACAGTGTTCTAATTGCAGTTGTCAAGTTTCTTTCCACTGTTTCAAAGCATGAACTCTTCGTAGCAAGGGCTAGGTCATCTGCATATAAGAATCTCCTTGCGCCCGAGGTCAATAGTTGGTCATTGGTATGATTGGTGAAGAGAAGTGGAGCCAAGACACTTCCCTGAGGTAGACCATTTTTCTGAACTCTCCAGTGACTGTGGTATCCTTGAAATTCAACAAAAAACCTGCTGTTTTGGAGGAGGGTGCTGATTAGTCTGATGTGGGCGTTCTTGATCATATTGTTTAAATTTGCGTGGAGTAACCGATGATGGACAGTATCGTACCCTGCTGTGAGATCCATGAAGACCACACCCATTATGTGTTGGGCAATTGTGTGTTACATTTCCATGCACAGTATTGTGTCTGTTCTCATTTGTGTTGCTGGAATTTTATAAAGTGATGTATGTGTTACAGGCTTTGGTCAGATTGATTGCCCTGTTATCCCTGGAGTTGTCCCACCACTAAGGTGGAAGGGCGATACAGAGTCATTTTGTGGCAAGTTCAGGGGCATCCAGGGTCATCATAATTCGTGCTACTTAGATGCTACTCTTTTCAGTATGTTTACTTTTACCAGGTATGAATTTCTTCACTATTTAACTTGGTTACTTCGCACGCTTATTTATTCCGTAATACACTAGATCATGTCTGAATTTTTTTTCCAGCGCCTTTGACAGTCTGTTGTTCAGACCTCCAACAGAGAATGATATCAAACAGTATGATGAAGTGCAGCGAGTTTTGAGGGAAGAAATCGTTAATCCCCTGCGGCAGAATCTCTATGTAAGAGCCGACAGAGTAATGAAGTTGCGGACTTTGCTTGAGAATTTAAGTTCAGTTACAGGGTTAACAAGTGAAGAGAAAGGTATGATGTTAATGTGTCTCCTCTTTTTTTGCTAACAACTACAATACTAAATGCTACGTAGATTTTTTTATTGGATGTAGATCTGCTTTGCACAACTCTGTATTGTGCCTCCTTTTCCTAACACATCTTGACAGAATGCCTATGCTTTTATTTCATTTCCATTTACATTACAAGCCATCTTCTGTCATTCTCCTTAATTAGTTTCTTATTTCATACTCCTAATACTTGTACTGTTTTGAACTGTTAATTTTTCTGTGCTGTCTGTGCTATATATTGAAAGTGTTGGTTTTCACCAGATAGAGTTCAGTTGTTTGAGATTGGTGGGCTTGGGGGAGGCAACTAGCGAAAATTGAGGTCTGGAGAATTACAGGAACAAAGCCACATACTCCACACCCACCTCCACCCTACCCCAAGTCCCTTACTTATCTTGCCCTCCACCTACATCCTCTTTCTATTATCTCCTCTTCCTCACTTTTGTCATTCTCTCCCAATCCCATCCTCCAAATCATTGCATTTCACCATTGTGTAATGAACAAATTCACCAGTGTTGGGGCCATGTTGCGTTCTTGTCCCGTGCCCCTGCTGCCTCCCTTGTAGCAATCACAACTATCAGCCATCCCCTTACCCAATCCTCCTCCTCCTCCCCCCCACCCCCACCCCCCAGCAAAGCATTTCTGAGAAAGAAATCTGTTGACATCTGATATAAATTAAAGTATTGTTTGGAATTTAGCCTTACATGAAAGTGAAACTTGGATGATAGACAGTTTGGGCAAGAAGGGGTTTGAAGCTTTTGAAATGTATTGTTACAGTATGATGCTGAAGATTAGATGGGTAGGTTGAGTTACTAATGAACAGGTATTGAATCAAATTGTGGAGTAAAGAGCTTTCTGACACAATTTGAATAAAAGAAGAGATAGTTGATGGAATAAATCTTGAGACTTAGAAGCATAGTTAATTTAAGAGTAAAGGGAAGTTTATATACTACAGAGGTAAAAAAAAAAAAAAAAAAAAACGGAGGGAGGCAACGGCTTTGAATATGTTTTCTTTCATATCCTATCCTCTATATCCAGCCACTTGCCTGGTTGGGAAAATTTGGTACCTTTCCCATTTTGCAGACAAACAACCATTATTGCGGTGGGGGGTCACCACTTCCAAAAGCATTTTAAAGGTACTACAAGCTCTGGTGTATCTGAGACGGATGTGAGAGTAAGCCCAATATTTACCTAGGTGGATGTGGAAAACTGCCTAAAAGCCACACACAGGTTGATTGGCACACTGCCCTCCCTCGTTGACTTCCTAGGTTTATTTGATCTGGAGCCAATGTGCATCCCTGTGTCCTTGAAGCATTAACATGCTTGGGTTTCAGGCATGTGAGAATTGAAACATTCAGCAGAGTAAAATGAAAGTGTGTTGTAGTATTAGTGCAGAGATGAAGGGACTTTCATAGAATAGACTTAAATGTGGAGAGAGTTGTCACAACACTCTTTTGACTAGACCACAACAAAAACGCCATGCATTTCTTTACTTGTGTTGAACAAAATATGGGCTGACATTGATGAAAATTGCAATACAAAAAAGGATACTTGTGTCTGAAATGAAGTTTGATACCACAGATCAGGTGCATGAGAATGCCCAATTAATTAAGATTACAGAACTGTACACAATTTAAAACTTCAAGAAATCAGTATGGTGTGAAATGTCCACAACTGTGATACATCACTGAACAGAATCAGAGAGGTCGACAGAGATTTATTCCTATTTTGTATGCAAGTCCACAAGACATGGTCAGGTTGCTGAATGACCATAATGACGAAGTTGCTCACTGTTCATATCCCGAAAATGATCAGTAAGCAAATATGCCAGGTTAAAGTGCGAGTCAGGAAAGTAATGATATATAATGTGACAGCTCAATAAATTTCTAACAGAATTTACAAAATGTATATTTTTGTATAAAAGTAACTGTGATATTAGAACTTCTTTTAGTTTTGAAAAGTACACGTTTGAACCACTTCTCTACTTTCTTTCTATTTCTACACAGTGTGATCTCTTTTTCTTTTTCTTTTTTTTACTCAAATTAATTACAGGAAAACTATTTGGAGCATTGCTCTCGTAACTGATAAACATAGTTCATTAGACATTGTATACATGAAAATGAAATAAAATGTTAATCTTGTTATACAACCAATCATCATTAACCTTATTGAAAAATATTGTGCAATATGTTGAAACTTTTCACACTTGCTCCCCCACTCATGTGATTTCCCTTTTCATACCACACCAAGTATTGATACAGTTCAGTAACTGCATTGTGCTATAGGCCCTTAAACTTTACTCACAAAACAATATTAACCTATTTTTTTCCTTTTTGTAATATGTTCCCAATATTCTTACTGCTAGCACCATATTATGTCCTTGGGATGCTGCTGTAAGTTCTCCATGTTGCTTCTTCCATTCTTGTATGTCCATGACTTGTTCAATAAGACTGTGGTTAATTGATCAGTAGCCTATACATTTATCAAAATCGACCAAGTATTCCCTACCAACCAACTCACTTTCAGTAGGACAGACAAACTCTTTAGGTTTTATTACATTCTTACATTCCCATTAAAATACTAGGAGGAGGAAAACAAGTTATGTTAAGGAAAAAGGTAATCACTCACTGTATAAACTCTGATTAAAATTACTCGGTGATTAACAAATGGCAGTGGTGGGTGTCGACAAGGGATCTCAGATCGATTCCATATTCCTAGATTTCCAGAAGGCTTTTGATACCGTTCCTCACAAGCGACTATTAACCAAATTGCGTGCATATGGAGTATTGTCTCAGTTGTGTGACTGGATTCATGATTTCCTCTCAGAGAAGTCCCAGTTCGTAGTGACAGACGGTAAATCACCGAGTAGAGCAGAAGTGATATCTGGCGTTCTGCATGTAGTGTCATAGGCCCTCTGCTGTTCCTAATTTACATAAATAATCTAGGTGATAATCTGGGCAGCCCCCTTAGATTGTTTGCAGATGATGCTGTAATTTACCGTCTAGTAAAATCATCAGACGATCAATTCCAATTGCAAAGTGATCTAGAGAGAATTTCTGTATGGTGCGAAAAGTGGCAATTGGCACTAAACAAAAAAAAGAGTGTGAGGTCATCCACATGGGTACTGAAATAAATCTGATAAATTTTGGTTATACGATAAATCGCACAAATCTAAGGGCTGTCAATTTGATTAAATACCTAATATAATAGAGGGAAACATTCCACGTGGGAAAAATATATATAAAAACAAAGATGATGTTGTGACTTACCAAACGAAAGCGCTGGCAGGTCGATAGACACGCAAACAAACACAAACATACACACAAAATTCAAGCTTTCGCAACGAACTGTTGCCTCATCAGGAAAAAGGGAAGGAGAGGGAAAGACGAAAGGATGTGGGTTTTAAGGGAGAGGGTAAGGAGTCATTCCAATCCCGGGAGCGGAAAGACTTACCTTAGGGGGGAAAAAAGGACGGGTATACACTCTCGCGCGCGCACACACACACACACACACACACACACACACACACACACACACACACATACAGACATATGTGGATGGATATGTGTGTGTGCGCGCGAGTGTATACCTGTCCTTTTTTCCCCCTAAGGTAAGTCTTTCCGCTCCCGGGATTGGAATGACTCCTTACCCTCTCCCTTAAAACCCACATCCTTTCATCTTTCCCTCTCCTTCCCTCTTTCCTGATGAGGCAACAGTTTGTTGTGAAAGCTTGAATTTTGTGTGTATGTTTGTGTTTGTTTGTGTGTCTATCGACCTGCCAGCACTTTCTTTTGGTAAATCACATCATCTTTGTTTTTAGATATATGATTAAACACCTAGGAATTACAAATATGAGCAACTTAAATTGGAAAGACCACATAGATAATATTGTGGGGAAGGCGATCAAAAGACTGCGCTTTGTTGGCAGGACACTTAGAACATGTGACAAACCCACTAAAGAGACAGCCTACATTACACTTGTCCGTCTGCTGCTGGATATTGCTGCGTGGTGTGGGATCCTTACCAGGTAGGATTGATGGACGACATCGAAAACGTGCAAAGAAGGGCAGCTCATTTCGTGTTAGTGCGTAATAGGGGTGAGAGTGTCACTGATATGATACGCGAGTTGGGGTGGCAGTCATTGAAACAAAGGCGGTTTTCTTTGCGGCGAGATCTATTTACGTAATTTCAATCACCAAATTTCTTTTCCGAATGCTAAAATATTTTGTTGACACCCATCTATGTAGGGAGAAATGATCATCATAATGAAATGAGAGAAATCAGAGCTTGAACGGAAAGATGTAGGTGTTCCTTTTTCCCATGCACCATTCGAGAGTGGAATGGTAGAGAAATTGTATGAAAATGGTTTGATGAACCCTCTGCCAGGCACTTAAGTGTGAATTGCAGAGTAACCATGTAGATGTAGAGTAATAGGCTGTTGTGGGTCAAGTCCTGTTCCACTAGTGAAGAATTGTCGCATCAGCTAAAGACGTTTGCGATGTAAGTAAGGCAGGGGAGTCCAATATGAACAGACCTTCTGTGTGTACCGCATCTGTTCCTAGAGAGAGGGCATAGGAGGAAGGATGTAGCCTAGTGCGTGGAAGCGGGGAGAATGCTGACTACTTTCTGGGCATCTAGTACGCAGTCTATGGCCCCAGGACAAATGAGATTATGGAGTCTCTTAGGAGAAAAACAAATTATGTTTTTTGATTGTAATGTAATAAAGCTCATGTGGTACTGTTAGACAGAGACTTCCCATAGAGAAAGAATGTGTTAGTGTCATGTTAATGGACTTAATTGCATATGCAGTTATGCAGTAAACATCTGGAAACAGATGGTCAAAAGTGAAAATACATGTTCAGTCATCATGTGATAATTTGGTATAAGTCGTTAGTCGGAAAGCTTTAGCTTTTAACCAACTAAAATGACCAAAATCCAAATGGATACTTTTTTTTTTTTTTTTTGCTGTATATGGTGACAGTGTTTTTGGAGAAAAATTGGAAAGAATAGCATGAATGACTTAGAATTTGCTAAATAAATAAGGAGAATTTGCTAAATAAACAAAGAGCACATATACCAAGAAGATAAGAATTGCTACGGGGGCAACAAGAAAAGAAGCAACAATACAGAGCCATACAGTTAGTTGTGAATTTAAATTGTTAGCGAATATCATCAATATTGCAGAGTTATTTGACATGGAAAAGGGATAAATCCCATTCAAATTACTGACTAAGAAGAATTTCAACAGAGATCTTATCTGCGAGACGCCGAAATCATTGTTACTGTAGCATGTTCGCGCTACAGATACAGCAGAATACAACAACCCAGGGCTATCTTTGGCTACTGAAGGTATATAGTCGCCTTATCACAGTCTACAAGCACCAATGGCATGCTGTCATTAGCTGGCAGAAGCAGCAACCATTTGACGAGATATTACACGCGGTGAGCAGTGAATTTTGTCATAGTGTATGTGTGAGTGGATTTTTTCTTATGCCTATTGCATCACAAAGCATGGCTTCGGAAGCAAACGAGCAAAATACTTTAGTTGCTAAAGCAAGAGCTAGCTGATAATAATAAACAGTTAATGGAAAGCGTTAATCAAACATTAGAAGAAACTAGTACTCTCATAACAGGTTTAAATGATTAATTGAAAGAAAATAATGGCAATAATAAAAAAAATTGTTTGTCACCTTAAACACTAAATTTGAGACTTCGAGCACAAATTTCAAAATGTTGTCTTTGACGTTAAGGAGTTCAGGGAAATGCAAAATAGGATATGATACAAGAAGCTATTTCTAGTAAGGTAACTGAAGCACTAAAAGAGTACTTAACATCTCAAATAATAAAGCAGGGAACAAAGTTAACAGATACTGACACAAAGGTTAACAGTCTCACAGAAAACTTACCTGATGAAGTATGTCAAGTATTAACTACAGAGTGCAAGTAATATTTTCATAACGTTAGAGATAAGTTCGACAAAGTACAGCTTGAAATTTCTGATGCGAATATGCAGGTACACACACTTAACTCTTTTGGAAGCTCAGCTTCAAAACTTTTGTAAAAGATACCATTAGTTTACAGAATAGCTCGACCACCTTGGAAGGTAAGACTACACATTGCTAAGAAGAATTAAAAAAGCTTTGGAGTGCAATTACAGACACTGAAAATAACATGCAAAACAAGCAAATTGGATATGGTCGTTGTTTACCTGTGGATCTGGTAGATGATTTGCAATTCAGCAGTGGCTTAAGTTTGCCAAAACAGTTCGCCTAAGTTTAAGCCCAAAGGAAAGTTGTCTCCATCTATTTCTTAAGAGTATTTAATCATCACTCAGTAAGTGGAGTGATCACACGAAGATAGATTTCACGTTAGGACGTTTATCCAGAGACGCAGCAGAATGCAGTACTGCTCATTCTGATGATTTTAAATCATGGGAGATTTCCAGGACAAGTTTAAGTGGAAATACTGGTCATCCAGTACCCAGTAGAAGCTAACATTACAGCTTTTAGATCCAAAGTACTAAAATAGTTCATGGGTACACAAGAAATATATCAAATTGCATTAACTGAAGCGAAGTATTTAGATGCTGTATTGGATGAAACTTAGTTATAAAGTGTTGATATGTAGGCTGCCACACTGTCCTAAAAGAAATATGGTGTATAGAATTGTTGAATGTAGGAGATTTACTATCCTATATTGAAGGCTTGACACTAAATACAGACAAGAATGAAATGCAGCAAGACCAGGAGAGAAACAGTAATAATAGAAACTGGAAACCATGTAAAAGTTCAGGTACATTTAGTAAAAGAAGGAAAATAATTACAGCAGTTACACGCTAACAGTACGAACAAAATAAAATCAGATGAAAATAACCAGATTAAGTTGTCTCACATGTTTGTATTTCAAAAGTAACATGATGACACAGGGTAATGCGCCACATACAGATGTTATAAATACTAACCAAGATACGATGCAAAGTAGCTATCCTATGATTACCATGGAAAACGGAGAGAATCCTGGGTCCAGGGCCAAGACCCAGGATATTACTGAACACTATGCAACCCGTTTGTAGAAAAATACATAGTTTTCAGCAGAAAAATATCAATCAAGAAGTGTTTATTAGAGGAGGAACTACATAATAATGAGGAAATGTTTAAGCCTATGGTATCTAGAGTTCTGTGTGGGAATAATGTAGAGCTATATGTAGATTCTGGTAGTGAAATTTCTCTAATATCCGAAGAGTTGTTTACAACATGCAAAATGAAGGAAAATTGCTGATATTACCCATAACTGGAGTGTATATAGGTAAAATAGCTGGAAATAAAGGTAAGCTAATTAAACAAGAATCGCAATATGAATTGGATGTCTTTCTTTCCCAAATGTTATTAATAGTATCTAACATAAATATGCAATTATTGCTAGGTTTAGATTCGTTATTGAAACATCATGTAATAGTTGACTTTTCCAGTAGAACTTTAAGATGTAGTCTGGGCGACTGTAGGGTAGAAGTACCGTTTCAGCCAAGTTCACTGTAAATACAGAAATCTTCCATTCAAATAAAATATACTTACTAACTAGCACTAACATATTAGTGGAACAGAGTACTGAAGTAGTTCTTGATCAATCCAGAAAAGATATTCAGATAAAAGTGTTCCAGTCAAATTCATTGACAGATACCCAGAAACAAGAGGTTAAGTGCATATAGCAATGTCTTTTTGGACAAACCAGCTGAAGTTAGCAGTTACATTCACAGGTTTAAAATGAAAAAAGGCAGAACCTTTCTTCTATAAACCATATCCAGTACCAATTAATCTCAAGAATGATGTCTAGGAGGAGATTAATGAAATGATAGACCAACATATAATCAAGTGTAGTATTAGTGCATATAATAATCCTCTTTAGCAATAAAGAAAACTACAGGTGGTGTCCATCTTGGTCTCGATGCAAGGACTTTTAAACAAAGCGAAACAGAAAGAGACAGGCCTGTCAGTGTAGGTGAGTTATTAGCTAAGTTTGCAAAAGCTAAGTATTTTACCTCGATGGATTAAACATATGGTTACTGGCAAATAAAATTAAGTGAGGAATATTAACAGTATACCACATTTTTATATGATGGTTGATAGTACCAATTTCAAGTACTCCAACTTGGACTGAATATTGCAGTATTAGTTTTTATTAGAACACCAGAGCAAGCGTTAGGGAGAGAGTTGCTTCAGGAACTCTTTATATATGTTGACAATATCCTTTTGGTTTCAACCGATTGGGAAGAACATTGTAAGCCTTTGATTAAAACCCTAAGCAAGTTGAGAGAAAAAGGGTATCACTACCAAAATATCAGTCACATTTTGGTTGAGGAAAGCTGAAGTTCCTAGGACGTCTTGTAGGAGTGAACGGTATTAAACTTGACCCTGAAAGAATTAGAGCAATCAAGGAGTGTCCAGAACCAAGAAACGTGAAACAGCTACGTTCGTTTCTACGTTTAGCCAGATTTTGTAGAAAGTATGTATGTGGTCAAGAAATTAATGAACCACGTCTTCTAGCACTATTTAAGCAAAGAGTGGTGTGGCTGTGGCTCAATGATGCATCCAGAGATTTCCAAGGTATAAAGGATGTATTGGTTAAGACTCCCATTTTAAAACATCCATTGATGAGTGAACCTTTTAAACTAACTATTGACACCTCAGAATACGGGATAGCTGCAGAGTTATTTCAGAACGACTGGAAACAAAGAATTATTTGTCATTGTATGGAGTATACAAAAATTTGAAACATTAATTTGGGGATCCAAGTTGATAGTCTATACAGATCATCAGGTACGGATTCTTAATGGAGAGTAGATTATTACGCCACAGGTTAATGCACTGTGCACTTTTTCTTCAAAAATTTGATAGTGAGATCAAGTACATTAAAGGATGTCAGAATCGTACCAGACACATACCTAGGTTACCGTTAGGAATAAACGAAATCAGACAAATGAGAGGACCTGGCATTAATTTTGTTGTAAATTTCTTAAGTATAAGTTATATACAAGACGAAGTGTGTATCGTCGCTAGAAGTATAAAGCAAGAAGTCAGTGTATACGTGTATTTCAGAACGACATTTCAGTGATATCAACAGACAGATTTACGCTTGTTTGAGAGGCATTCATGGAAAATAATAGATCAAGTATTATTTTGACAAGAACACCAAAACAATTCTACATGGAAACTGTGTACTCTCTAAAGTGTTGAGTTACAGTTAATAGCATTCAGATGCAATGGAAATTGACATTTTGGAATGTGTAAGTTTATAGCACATATTATAGTTTATTATTTTTAAGGTTTGAGTAAAAAAGCCACACAAGTGATATGAACTTGCCAGACCTGTCAGAAAGTAAAAAGGAATAATAAGGGCATAGGTTATAACATGTATCCATTTATACCAAAAGGATTGCATGATTTAACAGCATCGGGTTTTGATGGGCCTTTGCCAACCAGTAGAGGTGGAGTTACATATATTTTTGTAGTGGTTGGATGTTGGCCCAGATATGTAACATTATATCCAGTGAAACATGCCAGCTCAGATACAGTAATCCACTCTGTGCGTAATTATTTTACCGATTTTGGAGAAACCAGAGAGATTTTTAACTGATAATGGCCCACAATTTATTAGCCAAAACTTAAAGAATTCTTAGCATTGGAAGGAATACGTTACATAATCACATGTAAGTGTAACCCAAAATCCAACCCTTGTGAGATGAACAACAACAAGGAGACAGCTTAGACAATGTTGTAAAAGAAAATTTACAATGAGTAGTAGATAAATGGCTGCATAAATACGAGGGTTGGAACTTCAATAGTGGCAACTATTTATTTAGAGCTTGTACAAAATAGATACGTGTTTCAAAGTTTTACTGACCTTCAAAGTAGTCATCAGCATTGTGTATAACCCTTTGCTGGCTATGTGGAAGTCATAGGATACTCTTAGCAGTGCCAGTTGTGTTGACAGTTTGAGTGGCGCGGTCTATTGTCCGACGAATTTGTAGCAGTTCTGAAGCAAATGCTGTGAAGTGTTTCCTTCAGTTTAGAAATAGAGTTGAATTTACGAGGGCTTAGTCAGGGGAGTGCAGTAGGTGGTGTAGCACTTACCAGCCCCATCAGTCAAATAAATCAGTAAAAGCTTGCACTGTACATGCTTGAGCATTGTCCTGCAGAAAGTATCATCACTTCTGTCTCTTTGCTGTTCATTTTTGGAACACAACCTACGACTAGCTTAGAGACAGAAGTGATGACACTTTCTGCAGGACCTGACCACCATTTTGCTATAGACCGCTCCGCTTGAACTGTCAACACACCTGGCACTGCTAAGAGTATCCTGTAACTTCCACATCACTGGCAATGGGCTATACACAATGCTGGTGACTACTCTGAAGGTCAGTAAAACTTTGAAACACGTATCTACGAGGGGCGTTAGAAAAGCCCATGCAAAAATAAAAACTACTTATGTGTAGGGGTAAACCTCTTATTTTTTGACATAGTCTCCTTTTAGACTTACACTTCGTCCAACGATGTTCTAATGTGCTGATCCCTTCCGAATAATAGGAATTGTCCAAGTCTGCGAAATAGCTATTAGTTGCTGCAATCAACTCCTCGTTTGAATAAAATCTTTGTCCTGCCAGCCATTTCTTCAAATTGGGTAACAAATAGTAGTCCGAGGGAGAATAGGTTAGTCTGGAGAATAGGGGGGATGTGAAACGAGTTCTAATCATATTTCCATTAATTTTGCGACCACAACTGCTGAGGTGTGTGCTGGTGCATTGTCGTGATGGAAAAGGACTTTTTTGCGGTCCAATCACTGGCATTTTTCTTGCAGCTTAGTTTTCAAACGGTCCAATAACGATGAATAATATGCACCTGTAATAATTTTAGCCTTTTCCAGATAGTCTATGAGGATTATCCCTTGCGAATCCCAAAAGACAGTCACCATAACCTTTCCACCTGGAGGAATGGTCTTCCGCCTTTTTTTGTGCGGATTCTCCCTTGGTAAGCCATTGTTTAGATTGTTCTTTGGTCTCAGGAGTGTGTGTCTACCACAGTGACGAAACGACGCTTAAAGTCCCGCGGATTCTTCCTTGCAACACTTCACACGATTCCATTTTTGGTCAATCGTGAGCACTCACGGAAACCATATTGAGGATAGCTTTCTCAATGTTTATGCAAAATATTATGCGCCAGCTCATTTGAGATACCCACAGCACTAGCAATCTCACGCACCTTAACTCTTCTGTCATCCGTCTCCATATCGTGGATTTTATCAATGATTTCCGGAGTCATAATCCCCACAAGGCGTCCAGAACATTCAGCATCACTTGTGCCCATATGGCCACTCCGAAAATTTTGGAACCACTTATAAACTGTTCTAATCAAAGCTGCAGAGTCACCGTAATGTTTATCGAGCTTGTCTTTAGTCTCCTGAGGCATTTTGCCTTTCATAAAGTATTGTTTAATCACCACACACAAATCTTTTTTATCCATTTTTTGACAATCACTTGACTTTCTTGATTCACACGAATGCCAAACACAAAGAAATAGACCAATATGGCTGAAACTTGGTGTGCTTTCTTTCCAAAGATGCCACTAACTAAACAAGACCTCAATAAACGGCGGTGGTGCCATCTCTCGGACTTTGCACGGACTTTTCAAATGCCCCTCGTATTTTGTACAAGCTGTAAATAAATAGTTGCCACTATTAAAGTTCCAACGCTCGTATAATGAAAAAGCTAGGACAGCTAACTTTGATGTGGACGACTTGGTACTAATTAAGGAAGTGCACCGTAGGTCAAATCTGAAGAAAGAGAGACAAAAGTTTTTCCCTTGATATAGTGGTCCTTACAAAGTTTTAAATGTATCACATCCCACAGCAGTTTTCTTTTTTGATCCAGAAACCATCCAAGAAAAAGGATTATATAATATTGATATGTTAAAGCACTATAAGATACCATTAAATTAAACCTAAGAAAGAAACAAAGTAGCAACAAAGATCGTTCTTAATGGTGATAGTGTGGCAAAGTATTCCTACAGTGTAAGATTGCTGTAGTAACTGTGATACATTAAGATATCTTAATCGCACATTATAGGCAAATAGTAGCAAAAACTTAAGTGTTCAACCACATACTTGACACACATTACAGAAAATTGAAAGTGGTTTACGTGACTGAATCTTTGGAAATACACTATACCACTAACAGGTGTACGATACGTGTGTCTGGAAGATTTTCATTACCATTTGTGTTGTCATTACCATTTGTGTTGTCACTAGAACTGCTACCAGAATTTAATGAAATAATAAGTTTTTCAGTATAATTCTTCGCTGCTCATTCATTCTTCCATGCTTCCATGTTTTTGTGTGTACTGCATTATTATTCCAATCTGACAGTGACATTTGGTTTATCTTTCCTCTTCTGCTAATGTACATTTTTTGTTGTTCGTTGCCACATAAGTTTTTAACTTGAGCCCATATGAGGATAACGGAACTGAAGTGACAGTAGTATGGTGGCCATTTAAGGACCCTCTAGCCATATTCTTTGGCCAGTTCATCTGAAACACATAGAGGAGGTGGTTTATTTTGAGCCACGAGATCCAACAAATCACCCTTTCTACAGTTGTCTGATACAGTATTCATGTAATCAGTCGATAATTGTGTTTTCTGGAAGCTATCGTGGGCGCCTTATAAGGACAGTTCAATGATATGAGCCATTGCCATAACTGTTACTGAAGGACTGCTAAAGTTTTTCAAAAGCAAGTCGTTAAACCACTGCTGAGATATGCCTCTGTTCATTTCTTCATGATAATCAGATATTTTTGATCTAAACAACAAAATGCAGTTTTGCATGAACGTTGCTGATTTACCTCTATGGGGAAGAATGTCTGCTATCTTTTTCCAAAGGGTTGTGACATGGTTCCAGTTACTGTATCATCTGTCCAGCCTATACTCATTGAGTGGCTTACATTTACCCAGGTTTCATTGAGCCAAACAATGTAGTCAAAAGTTTTCTTTTGATATTGCCCTCAAAAATCCATGGTGTTATGTAACAGTATCACCTCTCACCATTATTATCGAGAGCTACGTGTTCCTTTCTCGTATTGTAATTATAAATATGACATCAAATGGGATCTCCCTAAAAATCTGCGACATTTGTTGATTGCTTCTCAAATTGTCTCCTCCTCCTCCTCCTCCTCCTCCTCTTCTTCTTCTTCTTCTTCTTCTTCTTCTTCTTCTTCATTTTGCCCCCCTGGTGTGGCTGGATGAGATGGTCTGGCCTCACCTTCTTCTGCTCCATACTGTACTTTCCTATTCTCACAGCAGTGTTTTTGTGAATTTCTAATGCAGTGTTCATAAGCCTGCTCTCTCAATGCAATGCCCTGACCATGTAAAGATGTGTCCCGCACAGCATGCGTCCTCAGATGTACTCTTACCTTCCGATGTTGAAATATTGTGAAAAAAATATAGTTACACAAATGTAACACTCCTCAGTTGACAGCACTGCACATTTTCACCGTACAACTGCTATACTACCAGTGTAGGTTTGAGTATAGAGCATATCTGAGTGTAGTTTTTATATATACCTTGTGAATAGTCAAAGCCTCTACTACGCAGTGAGTTTTTACCTTTATGCTTGGTTCATTCTGTGAAAAGTCAATTGGTGATCATTTTTGTTTGGTGGCAATTCAACGCAACTTGCATCAGCAAATCTTTGTTGCAAGTAGTGTCATATTCAGGTCTATCTGTTTTTTTATTTTCTGTTTTACTTCAATGTAAATTTTACAGATTTTATGTCTGTAACAATGGAATGGCCCTCTTGCACTTTTTGCAACCTCCTGTCAGTGTTTGTGAAGTTATTCTTTCTGCGAAGCACAAGATGCGGTTAGATTTCATTTAAGATGCATTAGCTTCTTACATCACACCCTCAGTTACATGCAAAAAAAAAAAATTATTTTTGGAAGAAACATCCAGTTTTGCAACCATTCCTGGTTGTTTCTTTTTATTGTCTTCCACAGTTTTGCAATGCTCATTTTATCATTTCTATTGTAATTTTTATTTTGTACCGTTCTCCTTAATTAATATACATAATAGCCCTAAGTAGTGAAGTTGTTGTTACTTTGCTCCAGATCCAGAAGAATTTTTGACTTCTCTGGTTGCCCAGATATTAAAAGCAGAGCCATTTTTAAAGTTAAGTTCTGGTCAGGAAGCATACCACTACCAACTGTTTGTTGAGAAGGATGAGCAACTTGTTCTGCCCTCCGTTCAGCAGCTTTTCGACCAGAGCTTTTTAACCAGTGATATAAAACTTAAAGAGGTAAGTTTCTTGTCCTAATTTTTCCTTTAACCTCATATCATGTTAGCTGTAGAGCAATCAGTAAAGAAGCTTTCCATATCATACCTGCTTGCTTGCATTAGGTTGCTTGAACCACATACACATCTCCATTGCATTCTTTTATGGCTCCCATATTACTCTTTCACATGTGCTTTTCCCTCAGACTTTGATAGGTCTCTGCTGAAATATTAGTGACTGATGTCCCTCTGGTGTAGGTTCTCCCCCACCATCACCCGCCCCACCAATCGCCACCTCCCACCACACCTCCATTCTACAGGTTGCTGTTGAAGACTATGAATAACTTGAAACATCTCAGTGGGAGGAAATGTGGAAATAGTTGGGTCAAATCCACTACTATTATATGTGTGTTCCTTTGGTGCAAGGCAAGTTTGATGATGGGCTGAGCATCTCATAACTCTTTGCCCTTCTTGGAAAACATTGATTCCTGGCTACCATGAGGTTCCATTCTAAGCCTCCTGTGAGCCACCCTGAAACTTTCTTGGTAAATATTCATCACGTGTCTTTAAAACAAAACTGGCCACAGACTCACACATTACATTAAACATCATTAGTGACCCACAAGTGAAGTGACATTTTTCCTAACTGCTCAAGCCACAGAGACATAGAGGATTCGAGTAAAACGGTTGTAGAGGAAAAAAATTTTGTAGAAATGAATGTTCCCTCACAGTGCCGGAACAAATATCCGATCTGGCTGGTTATCAGGTTGAGGATAAAAGCGTCTCAGTTGCTTGTTCGTTTGTCTGAGACATTTTTATTATTCTTATAGGTGGCAAAATGAAGCAGATTTAGTGCCTAAAAAGTTAGAGTAGTCCTTGAAAATGGAGCTGTAGCTCTGAAACTTGTTAGACTTTAACAGAAAAATAAAATACTCAGAGTAAGAAGGCAAACTGCTACTAAAAGTGTCCCTTACCTATCTTCATACAAGTCTTGTACAGCGGATTCAACATACAAGCATTCATTTAATTCCTTTTTAAATGAGTACCATAACTCCCATGTAGTTGAACTAATGACTCAAATAGAGAGAGATACATGGACCCTTCATTGCTCTAGACATGTACCAGCTGGTCATGTCTCTGATCAGCATTTACATGCTACCCTCATGGCTTTAAAGCAAATGAGTTCTGGCCATGCAGGGGCTAACCTGCTCTGTCTCATAGTGTCCTTCAGATGATCCACTGTATGAATATAACAAAGAGTTAGTTCAATACACATTGTTCTCCTGTCAAAAATGCAGTAAAAAGATATTGTGCTGGGCATGAGGGCACATTGAAATCCACAGTAAAGAAATGACAGATATTTGCAGCCAATCAGGATTGTGTGACATCTCTATATCTTCATCTGTATTCTGCAAACAGCTGGAAAGTGCATGGAATAGAGTTCTTCCCATTATACCACGTGTTGGGGTTTCATCCTGTCCCATTCTTGTATGAAAACAAGGACGACTTCTGAAATGCGTCTTTGTGCACTTTGACGTGACTAATCATGTCTTTGGTGTCTGTATGGGGCAGATATGTTGGGGGCTGTATTATTTTCCTAAATTCCTCATTTAGTACTTATTCATGAAATTATTTAATAGCCCAGTGTGTCTGGTGCACTCCATTTGACATCATGGGCTTTCAGTGTTAAGTTATGAACACCCTTCCATTAGTCTGATAATCTTTTTCTACACAATAAATGATTTCAGACTTGTTCCACACTTTCCCCAAAATACGACATCATTTTTCAATGGTGAGTGAGTATAAGCAAAATATATGGTCCTGTGATCATCATATGATAGAAGGTTTCTTAGTATTTGTGTTGTGAAACATGTATTTCTGAGTATACTGTTTATGCAGCCTACATGTATATGCATATTTCGTGGTGTTCTCTCATGATTGAAACAAACCAGTGAGACTATGTGCTGCTGCACTGCTTTGTATGAATTCAGTGTTCTCAATTAGTTCTGATATGGTTTCCGTCACTCTTGCGCAGTATACTAGAATGGTGTGCATGGATGTTTTATAAGCAGTCTCCATTGTAGACATCATTTTTCCACTATCCTACTAATCAAATGATGTCTGCTGTCCAATTTACCTAAGACTGAGTCTTACGTACTCATCCCGTTTCATAGCCCTGCAAATTTGTACATCCAGGTATTTGTACGAGTTGAGTTGACTGATTCCAATTGTGACTCTTTGATATTGTAGTTGTAGGATACTACTTTTCTGCATTTTGTGAAGTGCACAAATTTACATTTTCTTAAAACTTTTTTTTTTAAGCAAGTAGCTAATTTTTGCATCACTTTGAAATCTTTTGAAGATCTGATTGAATATTTGTGCAGCTCTTTTTAAGATAGGTCTTCCTTATAGAAAACTACATCATCTGCAAAACATCTGAAGGTACTAGTAACGTTGTCTACCAGGTCATTTATACCTTTATGTTCACAGACATCGTTGTTGAGGTGGACTGGCTCAAAATAAAAGGGAATAAACTTCGGATGGTTAAAGAAGTGACCTGACTGTGGTGTTCAAACAGCCTGTCTCTCAGATCAATCAAAGTAATTTTCTCTCAATTTTTATAGGGCACTTTTGTTTAACCTATGGCTCCTACTAAGATATGAAGAGCCTCCAGGGTGTGGTGCTTGGGGTATCACTGAAACAATGTGCTACATTTAATATTTTGCTAGGATCTTTAATAATTTTCAACAAATGTATCTGATTATTTAATATAAATTTGTTTTGTGTTTTTATGTTTGTGGTTTTTTTCACTGTGCTATAATGGTTTCATTATCGTATGATACTCAGTTTAGTAATTAAACTTTGTTAATTGGCATTAGAAATTAATTAACTGACCATTTTGTTGAATGCCCAAAATCCAACATTGATACCTGGCAGTGTTAATTTCTTTAGGTAATTCGTACAGTGTGATAAGATATTGTAACCTCAACAGATTGTAAATGTTAAATTTTAATAAATTTTGAGAGAAAAGGATAAAATCATATTGGAATGTTTCAGCATGTTTTTAAATGTTACCTTTATTGTAAAATTAATGGTTCTGTTTTTTTTCCCACCCACTTTAGGTGCCTTCATGTTTAATTATACAAATGCCTAGGTTTGGAAAGTCATTCAAAATGTACCCTCGTATATTACCATCACAGTTACTGGATGTCACTGATATTATTGAGGACTGTAAGTAAATATTGATATTCCTGTAGGTTGTGCAGAAAGTCTTTGCATGAGTGCTATTAGTAATAGATTGTGAAATTTAATATAAAATTCATTATTAGTTTTTGGATTGTTTGAATTTATAGCATTGCTCACTATTCAGCAGAATTAGATGTTCTTAGAAAATTATGTTTGTGTTCAGACTGAAAATTCTATGACTATTGAACTGAATATCAGCTTGTTTGATTCTTGACACACTAAACTTCTGCAGATGAGTACTCCATCTACTATCTGAATAAGGTTGCATTTTTACAGTTAGGCGAAGGAGCACTGATTGCTACTTTTCCAGCAACGACTCCTCCCCCCCCCCCCCCCCCCCCCCACACACACACACACACACACACACACACACACACACACACACGTACAGGTATCTGAAGACTGTCATTAGTGGATATAACTTTGAAACAGACCAATACCCTTTGTCTTCACATTTTATAAGCAGGCTACACACTTGTACATGAAACAAGAACATTCAAATGGAAATGTTTTTTTGTTTATCATTTATTGCTTCAAAAATAATCTCCAGAAATGTTTTTATATTTTGGTTGCGTATCTCTCTGGCCTTGCTCAGACGGACTCTAGACTTCACTGTCAATATTCGGTATACTATTATATTAGTCCTGATAGTAAGTCTATTTGAATAATTGATCCATAGGGCATGGGTGATAGATCTACTTTTGTGCAATGACACATTTATAAAAGGATTAACAGTGGATTGTGTGGAATGCCTTTGGTAAATTTAACTTGAACATATTCTGTATCCCTGCTCAGATGTGTATCATTAATAACAACGTACAAGTCTTAAAGAGAAGAGAAGGGAATGATTGTTGGCTTTCAATTCTGGTCTTCTTATGGAAATAGAATATGGCAAGCAGAGTTCTGACAGAATATAAATAATTTGGGGGGAAAAAGAAATGAATAGAAACAAACTTTAATTCATAAACACAAGGAAAAACATCAACAGTTCTGACTCCAGCAGAATGACTAGTAGTAATGGAGACAACTCAGCTGATAAGTAGAAATGATGAACTGTTGACAGGTGTGTGTGTGTGTGTGTGTGTGTGTGTGTGTGTGTGTGTGATAGAGAGAGAGAGAGAGAGAGAGAGAGAGAGAGAGAGAGAGAGATGTTTGTTTGAAGTTACATTGTACTGGCAGTTTTTCAAAGAGTTCACTTTGACATTGGCATCTTACTTAGCTCACATTTCTCATGAATCTCTCACCCAGCACAGACTCTCAAGCAACTAGAAAAATGTGCGGGTGACATCTGTATATAAGAAGAGTAAAAGAATGAACACACAAAATTACAGACTAGTATCTTTAACATTGGTTTGCTGCAAACTCATTATCCTTGAAGATATTCTCAGTAAGAATATAAGAAATTTTTTTGACACCAAGAAGCTTATGTCCACGAATTAATATGGTTTTAGAAAGCATTGCTCGTGCAAAACTCGGCTTGCCCTTTACTCACAAGAGGTCCTGAAAACCATGGATGAAGGGCAGCAGGTATATTCCATATTCCTAGATTTCCGTAAAGAATTTGATATGGTGCCACACTGCTGAATATCAACAAAGTATACGGAATAGGTTCACTGGTATGTGAGTGGTTCAAAGACTTCTTAAGTAACAAAACCCAGCATGTTTTCCACGACAGTGAGTGTTCATCAGACACAAGGCTATCATTAGGCGTGCCCCAGGGTAAGTGTGATAGGACCATTGTTGTTTTCTGTGTACGTGAATAATTTGGTAGACATGGTAAGCAGCATTCTGTGGCTGTTTGCTGATGATGCTTTGGTGTGTAGTAAGATGTCATCACCAAGTGACTGTAGAAGGATACAAGACTTGGGCAAAAGTTCTAGTTGATGTGATAAATGGAAACAAGCTCTATATTTAGAAAAAGTAAGTTAATGCAGATGAGTAGGTAAAACAAACCCATAATGTTTGAGTACAGTGTTGCTTGACACAGTCACATGGATCAAATGTCTATGTATAACATTACAAAGGATTATGAAATGGAATGAACATGTAAGGAGTGTAGTAGGGAAGGTGAACAGGCGACTTTGGTCTGTGGGGAGAATTTTAGGAAACGGTAGTTCTCTGTAAAGGAGACCGCATATGGGACACTAGTGTGACCTGCTCTTGAGTCCTGCTCGAGTGTTTGGGATCTATACCAGGTTGAATTAAAGGAAGATATTGAAGCAATTAGGAGGCAGGCCGTTAGATTTGTTACCAGTAGGCTCAAACAACACGCAAGTGTTACGGCGGTGCTTTGGGAACTCCAATGGGAATCCTTGGAGGGAACACGATGTACTTTTCGAGGAATACTATTGAGAAAATTTAGAAAACCAGCATTTGAAGCTGACTGCAGAACGATTATACTACCACCAACATACATTGCACATAATGGCCACAAATATAATGAGAAATGAGGGCTCGTACGGAGGCATATACACAGTTTTTTTCCCCCAGATCTATATGCCAGTGCAACAGAAAAGAAAATTACTGGTTGTGGTACAGGATACCCTCCGCCACATGCTTTTTGGTGACTTGTGGAGTATCTATGTAGTTGCAGCAGCAGTTTGGCTTGTAGGTTGGGGTGATGGGTTGTGGGAGGTGGGCTGAGAGGAGAGATTGGAGAAGGGTCGCTGATAGGTCAGAGGCAGGCAGCAAGTGTGTAGGATAGGAATGGAGGAGGGAGAGGCAGTAGGTGCTCAGTATAGGAATGCGATACACAGGTGCTGGTGCCAGTGAAAACATGGAACGCATGGTAACGAGGACATAGAGGAGTGATTGAGAGGGGGTGGTGGGACAGAGGGAGGGGAAACTGTTGAGTAGAGGGTGTGGGTGCTGAGAGTTAGTGGAGATTGAGGCTACGAGGCTTATGAGAGTGAAGGATGAACACAGAAGTAATTTACACATATGTAAATACACACATACCCATCACTTTATCCTTTAACCATCAGTTATCTGACTTCTCAATCATTTCTTACAGTCCATCAAGAAATTTCTATGAAATAGTCATTTTAGATCACATCAGCACACACACACACACACACCCTTACCCCCACCCTCCTGTCCCTCCCATGTCTGACTCTCTGGTGTTCAAATGCTAAGAGGCCTTTTAAGTTCAGTGTTGAAGTTATTATAATTTTCCTGAGGTTTTCATGAACCAATTCCGTTGAATCCCAAAATCCTTTCTAACATTAGATCATATTTTGTTTCCTACCTCTTCCTTGTTTGACTGATGTAATGGTGATTCTCTAGTGACCTTGATGCTAGCAAAAATCACGTTATAATATTCCTTTCTTTATAGTAAGTTTAGAAGAAATTTCTGCAGAATTATTCTTTTGTAACTTGTTTCTTCATATTTATAGCTCCCCGCCAGTGCACAGTCTGTGGTAAACTAGCAGAGTATGAATGCAGAGAATGTTTTGGTCAGTTTGGCACAGGATTGGATAGTATTGCCTTCTGTGAAGAGTGCTTGGGAACTGTAAGTTAATACTTTGACCTTTATCATTAATACTTTTGAAATTTCTGGTACTGCAG
This sequence comes from Schistocerca americana, assembly GCF_021461395.2. NCBI lineage: Eukaryota > Metazoa > Arthropoda > Insecta > Orthoptera > Acrididae > Schistocerca > Schistocerca americana. The sequence continues at coordinate 447,890,822 of NC_060123.1, read as the reverse complement.
AACTGTACAATCATGAATCAACTGTATTTGCTGTAAACATCCAGTTTGCCTTTTTTCTGTTGTGTCTGTCATACTTGTTCTTCCTGAGAGACATGTTTCTAATTTTTGTAGTTTTATACTTTACCATTGATGCTTTCAGTTACTCATTGTGATATTTTAGAGAAGAAGAAAATTTATTGTCACTCCAGACTTTTCTTCTAAGGACCCTTCATCAGACTTAAATATTTTCAGTGGTAGCATCCATATATTTTCAAGTTTGTCTTCTTGCTGTATATTTATCAAATACTCAGAATTTCTTGTAATTCAGGCACAACAGTCCCCAAAATGAAAATTACTTTTTGAAAAATTGCTTAGCTTTTCTTTTTATTGTTTTGGTAGAAAACAGTGTCAGTCAAGGATTTTTTTTAGAAAACAGAAGTGCATTTTGTTTTGGTAGATTTAAAATATCATAATGTTTCCTCTCTTTCTTGTCTATATAATTAGTGAATGTTTGTTAAATACCTTCCTCAGTAATTAATCTTGTGAAGGAATTAATTGTGTGAATAGTAGAATACTGTTTATTGCTTTGTTCTTACATTTAGTGTTTATTAATAAGGGTAATGGTTCAGAGATAAATGGTCATTATCAGGGTAGCTTCAGTTTCTGTGACCACATTCGACCAGCGATAAACTGGTGTTTGTGTGCTGTTTGAATGTGTATTGTTTGAATAACTATGTATCAGATCGTTGATTGAAAATGTTCACAATTAAATAATTTGTTGTAGGTTTGGTGGAACACAGACACTTCCATTTTTATTGCATGTCGTCCTATCCCCTCCCCTTCCCAGGCCCTCAACGGCCTTCGAGGTGACCCCTTCTTTCATCTTCCTTTTCTTCTCACGATGGCACTTATTCACTGGAATATTCGCAGCATTCGCTCCAACCGAGAGGACTTGAAGTTGCTGCTCCGCTTGCACTGTCCGCTCGTCGTAGCCCTCCAGGAAACGAAGCTACGCCCATGCGATCACATTGCCTTGGCACACTACACCTCTGTGCGTTTTGACCTACCCCCTGTGGTAGGTATTCCGGCTCATGGAGGGGTTATGTTGCTGGTCCGGGATGATATTTACTACGACCCCATCACATTGCACACCGGCCTGCAGGCAGTAGCCGTCCGAATTACTCTCCCCACTTTTACATTTTCTATTTGTACCGTTTACACTCCATCGTCGTCTGCCGTTACCAGGGCAGACATGATTCAACTTATTGCTCAGCTATCTGCACCATTTTTGTTAACTGGAGACTTCAATGCCCACCATCCCATTTGGGGCTCTCCAGCATCGTGCCCGAGGGGCTCCCTGTTAGCAGACCTTTTCAACCAGCTCAATCTTGTCTGCCTCAATACTGGCGCCCCTACTTTTTCGGACACATTTCATACCTATTCCCATTTAGACCTCTCTATATGTACTACCCAACTTGCATGCCGGTTTGAGTGGTATGCCCTTTCTGATACATATTCGAGCGACTTCTTCCCGTGTGTCATCCATCTCCTGCATCATACACCCTCTCCATGCTCAGCTAGTTGGAACATCTCCAAAGCCGACTGGGGGCTCTTCTCTTCCAGGGCGACCTTTCAGGATCAAACCTTCACAAGCTGCGATAGTCAGGTCGCACACCTCACGGAAGTCATTTTCACTGCTGCTGAATATTCCATCCCTCACACTACTTCTTCTGCACGTCGCGCACTGGTCCCCTGGTGGACCGCAACATGTAGAGACGCTTTACATGTTCGTCGATGTGCTTTACGCACCTTTAAATGCCACCCTACAGTGGCGAATTGTATCATTTATAAATGATTACGTGCGCAGTGCCGTCATATTATTAAAGAAAGCAAGAAAGTCAGCCGGGCTGCTTTCACAGGCACCTACAACAGTTTTACTCCTTCTTTTGTTATCTGGGGTAGCCTGCGCCGTCTATCTGGCACTAAGGTCCACTCACCAGTTTCTGGCTTGACGGTCGCGAATGACGTCCTTGTGGCCCCTGAGGATATCTCCAATGCCTTCGGCCGCTTTTTCGCAGAGGTTTCGAGCTCCGCTCATTACCACCCTGCCTTCCTCCCCCGAAAACAGGCAGAGGAGGCTAGGCCACCTAACTTCCGCTCCTCGAATCGTGAAAGTTATAATGCCCCTTTCACCATGCGGGAACTCGAAAATGCACTTGCCCGGTCACGGTCCTCCGCTCCAGGGCCTGATTCTATTCATATTCAGATGCTGAAGAACCTTTCTCCTGCGGGTAAAGGTTTCCTTCTTCGTACTTATAATCGCATCTGGATTGAGGGACATGTTCCCGCATGCTGGCGCGAGTCTATTGTTGTACCGATTCCTAAGCCGGGGAAGGACAAGCACTTGCCTTCCAGTTATCGACCCATCTCGCTTACCAGCTGTGTCTGTAAGGTGATGGAGCGAATGGTTAACTCTCGTTTGGTTTGGCTGCTCGAATCTCGGCGCCTACTTAACCAATGTACAATGTGGATTTCGTAGGCGCCGCTCTGCTGTTGACCATCTGGTTACCTTGTCGACCTTCATTATGAATAACTTCTTGCGGAAGCGCCTGACCGCGGCTGTGTTCTTTGATTTGGAGAAGGCTTACGACACCTGTTGGAGGGCGGGCATTCTCCGCACCATGCATACATGGGGCCTTCGCGGTCGCCTCCCTCTTTTTATTCGTTCCTTTTTAATGGATCGACAGTTCAGGGTACGTGTGGGTTCTGTCCTGTCGGACACCTTTCGCCAGGAGAATGGGGTGCCACAGGGCTCAGTTTTGAGCGTCGCTCTTCGCCATAGCGATCAATCCAATAATGGATTGCCTCCCCGCTGATGTATCAGGCTCCCTTTTCGTGGACGATTTTACCAGCTATTGCAGCGCGCAGCGTACATGTTTCCTGAAGCGCTGTCTTCAGCGTTCTCTTGACCATCTTTACTCCTGGAGTGTCGCCAATGGCTTCTGTTTTTCTGCCGAGAAGACGGTCTGTATTAACTTCTGGCACTACAAAGAGTTTCTCCCACCATCCTTATGACTCGGTCCCGTTGCTCTCCCATTCGTGGAGACAACAAAATTTTTAGGTCTTACATTTGACAGGAAACTTAGCCGGTCTCCACATGTGTCTTATTTGGCTGCCCGTTGTACCCGTTCACTAAATGTCCTCCGTGTTCTCAGTGGTATGTTGTGGGGAGCGGATCAAACCGTCCTACTTTGCCTATATCGGTCGATAGTCCGCTCAAAGCTGGATTATGGGAGCTTCGTATACTCCTCTGCACGGCCGTCCATCTTACGCTGTCTCAACTCCATACAACATCGGGGTTTACGTCTTGTGATCGGAGCATTTTATACTAGTCCTGTCGAGAGTCTTCATGCTGAAGCCGGTGAATTGCCACTGCCCTACCGGCGCGATATACTGCTTTGTCGGTATGCCTGTCGGCTACTGTCAATGCCCGACCACCCGTCTTATCGTTCCTTTTTTGACGACTCCCTCGATCGTCAATACGGGTTGTATGTCTGCCCTGCTACCCCCTGGAGTTCGCTTTCGTCGCCTCCTTCAACACCTTGATTTTTCACTCCCTGCAACCTTTCGAGTGGGCGAGAGCCACACGCCACCTTGGCTCCAGGCTAAGGTTCGCGTTCACCTTGACCTCAGCTTGCTCCCAAAGGAGGTTACCCCCGGTTCGGTATACCGCTCCCGTTTTGTCGAACTTCGTTTGAAGTTCATTAATATGACCTTCATTTATACAGATGGCTCTAAGACCAATGACGGGGTCGGTTGTTCATTTATTGTCGGGGCACAAAGTTTCAAATACTGGCTCCATGGCCATTGTTCGGTCTTCACAGCTGAGCTCTTTGCCCTCTACCAGGCTGTTCTTTACATCTGCCACCACCGACATTCTGCTTATGTCATCTGCTCCGATACCCTGAGCGCCATCCAGAGCCTCAGTGATCCGTATCCGGTTCACCCTTTCGTGCACCGGATCCAATGCTCTCTTCAGCAGCTGGTGGACGTCGGTTCTCCGGTTAGTTTTATGTGGGTTCCTGGCCATGTCGGTATCCCTGGGAACGAAGCTGCAGATGCCGCGGCCAAGGCTGCGGTCTTCCAGCCTCGGACACCTTCTTGTTGTGTCCCTTCATCAGATTGTAGCAGGGTCATTTGTCGGCGCATTTTATCGCTGTGGCATGCCGATTGGGGTGCACTTACGGACAACAAGCTTCGGGCCTTGAAACCTCTTCCCGCAGCTTGGACGTCCTCCTCACGTCCCTCTCGGCGGGAGGAGGTAGTTTTGGCCCGGTTACGAATTGGACGCTGCCGATTCAGCCATCGCCATCTGCTGACGGCTGCACCGGCGCCGTTCTGCCCACGTGGGCACTTGCTGACGGTCCGCCACATTTTAACGTCCTGTCCGGATTTTACTACACTGCGTCTTGATCTTGGCCTGCCATGCACTCTCGATGCCATTTTAGCGGTTGACCCACGAGCAGCTGCTCGCGTTCTTCGTTTTATCAAATTAACCAACCTGTCTAAGGACATTTAATTATGCTGTTTTTTTAATCCTATGCCTGTCGATCTTCTATCGTGTTTTCCCTTTTAGTTGCTGTTTTAAACTTGTGCCTCGTGGTGCATATGAATATCTTCTAGCAATAATTTGGTAATTAGTCAAAATTGGTTATCATACTGCTTGTGTGCTCTGTGACTGAGACACATAATATATGATAATTTTCTTAAAAAAGCTATAAAGGCAGATATCCCAAGTTTTTCAATAAGTTGAAATTTTAATCTCATCCTGGAGTTTGTTACCCTCCTTTCTAACTTTTGTGTCGGTTACCTCAGGAAGAAACTATTAGTTCCAAAAGTTAGGAGTAGTTTTTCACTTTGAACCATATCAGTTGTAGAGTTTCAGCACCTGAGGGTAAATACTGGCCAGCCATTCTGTCTCTCGTAAATTCAAAGTACTTACAATTTTATTTATCAATATCTGGATTGAGTGTCCCCTGCATGACATGGAAAAGAATGATGTTATTTGTTCTTAATACTCGGGTCTGCAAGAGTATTAACTGTGGATACTCTCTCCCTATTCTCCTATCCTTATCATTGAAGTGTGGTTATGTTTATCATTGAATTGGTAAACAGTGTATTGAAAACATTTTTGTGTATTTACAGGCTCATAGCCATCAACGAAGAAATAATCACGCGTGGCGCCGACTGTCAGTGCCTGTGGAGTTTTCCGTTTTGCAAGACCACTGCCATATACCCCGACTTTACATGGAACTATTTGCAGTTGTTTGCATTGAAACATCTCATTACGTAGCATTTGTTAAGTGTGGTAGTGGATCTGAGGCTCCTTGGTGTTTCTTTGACTCAATGGCTGATAGAAAAGGTATATACATACATTTAATTTTGTAACATTTGTTCATGATTAAAAATGTCAGCTGTATCATAAAAATGCTATTATTCTTTGTTTTGTGGAACCATCCAATACATTTTGGCCCCATTAAGGAACTCCATTGAGGGTCCTTAGGTCTAAGTTATGGTCAAGAAAGAGTGGTATAATCGTAACCATAGTTGTAAATAGAAACTAACTTACATTTCAGTAGACATAAAGCTCAAGCACTCCATCATTTTTCTGAATTATGCTAACATAAGGCACAGACAACATATAAACTAAACTTAAAAGTTTTGTCTCTGAAGTAACTGAAGGATTTTAGTGTTGGCACAATTCAAAGTACAGTGTGTGATACATTTTATGTCTCCATGATAAATTTTATTAATATAGTTCTGTTCTACTTGCTTGTTTTCTGTTTTCTTTTTCTAATCATGATTAAATTCATGAATCGGGGAGGGTAACTTCATGTTGGAAAATGTCATAGAGCAATCGAGTGTCTGCTGGAAGGCAGCCGGGTGCCTATGGGTGTCGTGGTGGGCAAGTAACTGATATGCGGGCAGTCAGGCAGCTGCACCGTAGCCGACGCAGCTTTTCTGCCAAGGCCGAATGCCTGTGGACGGCGTTGGCCAAGTGATGTGGGCATGCACGGAATGTCTGTTCGGCAAGTAGCCTGTAACACCTGCACCTGTCTGCAGATCAGCTGATGGGTGTCAGCAGTGTGCACATTCCATATGGGGCAATGTTGGTGCAGCTTGGTTTAGAGTATGAACCTTTCCTATAGGAAAAGTTTTGTTTTGGCATCGACAGCTATCTCTCTCTGTTGGTACAATAGAGGGCTGCGCAATGCCTTTCAGAAAGGTACAAAATTTTTATATGGGATGAAAGCATATTGATACAAAAATCTTTTGAGTTATATTCCATGTGAAATCAACTAGCAAAGAAATAAATTTGAACTTTGACAGTTTAGAGGGTGGTTGTTTTTTTTAAGTAGTTTGTTCTACCTGTCAAAATAGGTAAAATATAAAATTAAAAATTGTATGGAAATTTCATTTTTGAGTTATTAATGTTTAAAGTGTAGTGGTTCTTTTTTAAAGTTTCACAAAGCAAGTGATTTTTGTGATGTTTTGAAACATTAAAATGGCTGTATCTCAAAAACTTTTGGCCTTATGTGAAATTTGTGCCATTTTATTCAGTTTCTTATGAGCCGTAAAAATATATGCTATTTGACCATATTCATAAAAACTATATATTTTTACAAACCATAGTTCTTAAATTCTCAAAATTTAAAAATCTTAAATTTTTTGTGTTGGAGAAATGTGTTATCATATATTATTTGTTAATGAGTGTGATATATAATCTCACGATGCTATTACAACGGGTAGATATTGAAATAAATTTTTCTGTTACTGCAGTTTGCTTTACACCTATATCACAACTGCCCAAGTTCAAAATAATGTGCAACTAACCAACTGCAGAAGTTCACAATAATGTGCAGCCCAGCCCCCTACTCCATGCTTCGTAAATGAATTTATTTATTGCCCTAATGTACATTTTTTTGTAGTTGCATTAATTTGTGCACTTGAAGAAGTGATAGAAAACATAACCAGCAAACAGTGGATTAATGTGACAAATTAACAGAGGAATTTGAGAAGTTTTTTTAAGCATACTTCACTACTGCAGAATGAGCTGCTATTGTATGTGATTTTACTGAAAATTATTCCTTTATACTTCAAGATGAATTCAAAGGATTCCTTTGCATTCCACAGCCTGAGTGCAGACGTGTGTTTTTAATAATCAAAATGATGAAAAAATATTATTACCTACAAAAGTTTCTTTTCATCTTAGGCAGCTTGATACACAACACAAAGCTTGGACACATTTAAAAAAAAAAAAAAAATACTTCAGTGATGAATCAACAACATGATATAAGAATCGGAAAAAAACTTTACTAACTTATGACAAGATTAAAGATTTTATCTGAGTGGAGTAAAACTAATATCCCATCAGTCACTTTTTCTGTGTGGCAAATGATGAACATGCAGTAGAAGAAAGGAAGTTTTATGAAGCCATCACAGTCACAGGGACTCAGAAGGCTGGCACTTATTCCTATGACCAAAGCCAAAGTTGAAGCAAGAGGATTTTGATGTTCATAAAATGCATGTGGTTCCATATGCAGATGACATGCCTATGAACAAATTACTGTTCTTTTTGCTGGTACTTATGACAGCAAAAGGTTGATGAATTGTGTGCTCTAAAGAAGTAGTAGTAAACATTTTATTTATGCTTTTAGTGGACCAGTTCATTTTCTCATACAAAAGAAGACCAAGTAGGATGACTATTCCAAAGTTACATCCCACAGCTGCCGCTAGAAGAATGTATAGATCAATGATTGTCAAACTGTGACCCAGTTCAGTCATTCTTGGGGCCTGCAGTTCTCAGCCATATTTTACTAGTGCGACCGGAAAGTTCAGTAAATGATCTCAGAAAATAAAGGAAACAAGATTTACAAGCAAAATACCTTTCTGGCCTTCAAAGTTATCACCATTAGTTACAACATCCTTTTGTCATCCTTTGCAAAGCTGTTGGAAACTGTCAGCAAATGTTTCTTGTGAAATTGCTTGAAACACCTTTGTCATGTGCAAGTATATGAAGAGTAAGTTTTTCCTGGCCAAATAGAAGGCAGGGCAAGAAAAAGAAGTTTACCAACGCCAAATCTGGAGAATAAAGAGAGAATTGAAGAACAGTCACTTTGCATTGAGCACACAGATGTTACAGATATCAACAGTGCCTGAATGCCATCCTCATAGTGATTCCACAAGAAGCTTTGCTGATAGTTTGCGACAACTTTACAACCGATGTCATAAGTGTCTTGTAGTTAATGATTATTACACTACTGGCCATTAAAATTGCTGCACCATAAAGATGACGTGCTACAGACCCAAAATTTAACCAACATGAAAAAGATGCTGTGATATGCAGATGATTAGCTTTTCAGAGCATTTACACATGGTTGGCGCCAGTGGCGACACCTACAACGTGCTGACATGAGGAAAGTTTCCAATCGATTTCTCATCCACGAACAGCAGTTGTCCAGCACTGCCTGGTGAAACGTTGTTGTGATGCCTCGTTTCCAACTTTGATAAAGGTCGAATTGTAGCCTATCGCGATTCGCAGTTTATCGTATCACGACATTGCTGCTCGCGTTGGTCGAGATCCAATGACTGTTAGCAGAATATGGAATCGGTGGGTCCAGGAGGGTAAATACGGAACGCCGTGCTGGATTCTAATGGCCTGGTATCACTAGCAGTCGAGATGACAGGCATCTTATCCACATGGCTGTAACAGATCGTGCAGCCACGTCTCAATCCATGAGTCAACAGATGGAGACGTTTGCAAGACAGCAACCATCTGCATGAACAGTTTGACGATGTTTGCAGCAGCATGGACTATCAGCTCGGAGACTATGGCTGCGGTTACCCTTGACGCTGCATCACAGACAGGAGCGCCTGCGATGGTGTACTCGACGACGAACCTGGGTGCACGAATGGCAAAACGTCATTTTTTCAGGTGAATCCAGGTTCTGTATACAGCATCATGCTGGTCGCATCCGTGTTTGGCGACATTGCGGTGAACGCACATTGTAAGCGCGTATTCGTCATTGCCATACTGGCGTATCACCCAGCGTGATGGTATGGGGTGCCATTGGTTACACGTCTGATCACCTCTTGTTCGCATTGACAGCACTTTGAACAGTGGACGTTACATTTCAGATGTGTTACGACCCGTGGCTCTACCCTTCATTCGATCCCTGTGAAACTCTACATTTCAGCAGGATAATGCACAACCACATGTTGCAGGTCCTGTACGGACCTTTCTGGATACAGAAAATGTTCGACTGCTGCCCTGGCCAGCACATTCTCCAGATTTCTCACCAACTGAAAACGTCTGGTCAGTGGTGGCCAAGCAACTGGCTCATCACAATACGCCAGTCACTACTCGATGAACTGTGGTATCGTGTTGAAGCTGCATGGGCAGAGCTGTACCTGTACACGCCATCCAAGCTCTGTTTGACTCAATGCCCAGGCGTATCAAGGCCGTTATTACGACCAGAGGTGGTTGTTCTGCGTACTGATTTCTCAGGATCTATGCACCCAAATTGCGTGAAAATGTAATCACATGTCAGTTCTAGTATAATATATTTGTCCAATGAATACCCGTTTATCATCTGCATTTCTTCTTGGTGTAGCAATTTTAATGGACAGTAGTGTACTTTGAGGCCAATAAAGGTATTTTGTTTGTGACTATTGCTTCTTGTGTTTCCTGAGATCATTCACCGAACTTTTCTGATGCACTGTATATAATAATAAGCCTATATAATTGGAGTCAAGGACAACGGTGGTCGAGGACTGATGATGGTAGAATTTAGGTTTGTTCTGTGCAACTACATCACACGTTCTCCAACAGCTAATGAGCATTCAGTAGTGTATGGAGTGCTCTTTTGTAACTGTTATAATAATGAGAAAGTTAATTTTGTATCTGTTATAATAATGAGAAAGTTAAATGTGACTGAAGTGAGTTATTTAATGAATTTTTACTCCATTTGTTGAGAGTTGTCATAGCTGATTGTGATGGTGACAAATTCTACATAAGCCAGCAAGAGACATAATTTGCAGAATATGTGCTTTCTTCAAGCACAAAGGATGGGTATGCACATACCACAGCTGTTGCTTGTGACAGTGAACAATGCAATTCCCATTTGTGGCCCGATCCACATGAACCGCTGTCATTTGTGAATCATACTATAACAACTAACAACCTAATTCAAAAACATTAACTGACATTGAGATAGTTAAGAGTGTAGTTTTTTTGCTAAGCAATAAACAACTATCGGGAGACACTAATATTTTAAAGTGTGCTTAATTTTAACTGACATTGATGAATTCGGCATGAGTTAAGTAAAGTTGGCTGCTTACTACAAGGGTAATGGGGTAAGAAGTGAGGCCACTGCAGAGTTAAACAGTGCGTATGAGAGAGAATATTTTATTGTTTGTCTTCCAGTACAGACAATTCACAGGCATGTGCGACTTTTAACGATCAGCTGATAAGGCATAAAATTTGGCACAGATGTAACATAGATCCATGATGATGTACATTATAGAGACGATCACCTTAAAATATGGTGCATATTTGTCGGAAGGAATATGAAATTAAATTAAGGCTGTTGTAGTATAACAGAATGGGTAGAAGAAAAATAAGCTAAGCTGCAACCACTGTGCTGCATTCTATGTAGACATGAAAACTAACAAGTCATCTGCCCGCATGAATGGCCAGTGACAAACTGTGGCCAAGAAACAAGTGGACCACCGTGTTTGCGGAACACGCTGCCAAAGATGATATCCTTCGTTTCAATGACTGCTTCACTGCCTGTGCTATACGGGTCTTTCCCTCCAACACCGGCTTTTCTGAATTGCACAGCTGGGAACTTTTCCTGCAAATACGTCCTATGTTCTTGTAACCCTCCTGGCCACAACGTTCGTTAGTTGCTGTCCTCACCCATCCACCCCTTCCCTGCTCCCATTCCAGCACTACACAGCCATTATTCCACCACCACACCCAGTCTTTCTTTATTTATTTTATTGTATTTTTTATTTATTTCTCTCTATTCTCTTCTTCCCCCCCCCCCCCCCCCCCCCATCGCCACCTCTCCCTTGCCTGCCGCCCAACCTACAGCAGTTCACTGTCCGCCATCCCCACGATACTATCCCACCCCCTCCCCACCCCAGCCTCCTCCTTTCCCCTACCCAGTCGCCACATCCATCATGCACTGGTGCTGCTGCTCGCATGTGGTTTCAGTTGCCTGAGACTGTAGTCGTGTGTGAGATTTGAGTGTGTGTGTGTGTGTGTGTGTGTGTGTGTGTGTGTGTGTGTGCGTGTGTATTGTTGACTAAGGCCATTGACCGAAAGCTTTAAGTGTAAAATCTTTTTGTTGTGCATATCTGCGATTCAGCATCTCTGCTACACTATGTGATCAAAAATATCCGGACACCCCTAAAAACATATGTTTTTCATATTAAGAGCACTGTGTTTCTACCTGCTGCAACAAACGACCTCGGTATGCATTATACATTGTGAGAGAGCAGAATGGGGCACTCCGCGGAACTCACTACCTTCGAATGTGGTCAGGTGACTGGGTGTCACTTGTGTGATACGTCTGTACTTCAGATTTCCACACTCCTAAACATCCCTGTTTGCGATCTGATAGTGAAGTGGAAACATGAAGGGACACGTACAACACAAAAGCGTGCAGACCGACCCCATCTGTTAACTGACACAGACTGCCGACAGTTGAAGAGGCTCGTAAAGTGTAATAGGCAGACATCTATCCAGACCATCACACAGCAATTTCAAACTGCATCAGGATCCACTGCAAGTACTATGACAGTTAGGAGGGAGGTGAGAAAACTTGGATTTCGTGGTCGGGCAGCTGCTCATAAGCCACACATCATGAAAGTAAATGCCAAATGATGCCTTGCTTTGTATAAGGAGTGTAAGCATTGGACAATTGAACAGTGGAAAAACGTTGTGTGATGTGACTTATCACGATATACAATGTGGCAATCCAACGACAAGGTGTGGGTATGACGACAGTCCGGTGGACGTCATCTGCCAGCGTATTTAGTGCCAACAGTAAAATTCGGAGGCGGTGGCTTTATGGTGTGGTCGTGTTTTTGATGGAGGGGGCTTGCATCCCGTGTTGTTTTGCGTGGCACACTCACAGCAGAGGCTTTCATTGATGTTTTAAGCATCTTCTTGTTTACCACTGTTGAAGATCAATTTGGGGATAGCAATTACATCTTTCAACACGATTGAGCACCTGTTCATAATGCACGGCCTGTGGTGGAGTGGTTACATGACAATGTAATGTACTGGCCTGCACAGAGTCCTGACCTGCATCCTATAGAATACCTTTGGGATGTTTTGGCAGGCCTACTTCGTGCCAGGCGTCACAGACCCGCATTGATACCTCTCCTCGGTGCAGCACTCCATGAAGAATGGGCTGCCTTTCCCCAAGAAATCTTCCAGCATCTGATTGAATGTATGCCTGCGAGAGTGGATGCTGTCATCAAGGCTAAGGGTGGGCCAACACCATACTGAATTCGAGCATTATTGATGGAACGCACCACTAACTTGTAAGAATTGAGGGAAAATCCATAGGAAGTGTTCCGAATGGTGCTGACTTTTAAAGATCAGTACTTGGGAGCAGGTGACATACTTTTCTCCCCTTTACTATAGCTAGTCTGTCAGGAGTTCATAACATACCAATTTATGAAGATGATCTGTTAACGAATTTTCTTCCTGCACTCGACTAGATCAGAAAAGACCTATATCGAGGTGGTGATCGAAGGTGATTAGAAGACAATAGGGAGCAACATGAGTAGACACTGCTAAGCACTAAGTAGTGTAGAGAATGCCTCTGTCCCTCGCAAGATGCCAAATGACCACAACAGTGATGAAGCAGTACTAACTTCTTTCCTCAGTTTTGTCGCAAAACGCCATCTGAGCTTGTAAAGGCCAAACGGCGGATCCTGCCAGGTGGTGTCAAAGTAAAAAGAGGCGGCAACGACCTCTATGCCCTTTCCGCTTGACCTCCGGCACTGGAAATGTACCACAAGCTGTGCAGCTTTTTCTGGTTTCCCGTTTGCCAGCGTCACTTGACCTTCCCAACGTTTCACTCCATTTCACCAAACATTTTTGTACACCCGTTTAGCTGAGTTAATAATAAGATAGGTAGATATGCGGCCCAAGTTGCTGCCCCATGATGTCAGTATTGGTTTTTGATCAAGAAAGTTTGACAACCACTGATATAGAGACCTTCAGATAAAGACATGAGTTTCACAGATTATGTTGGAAAAGAATCTGTTGTTATAACTATTACATGTCGTGCTTGAGAGGTCTAGGTTGTGTCGTTTAAAAGGAGACTACAGTTTATAATCTTAGACTAATAAGATTGTAATTTAGTTACAGTAATGTTTTTCTTGTTGAACACAAGTAAAAAGTTTCTAATTGCAAGGCATTCAAACAAAAAAATTGTTAAATAAAGCAGCTACACCAATAGTTACTTAATAATAGTAATTTATTTGTGAAGTGAAGGTATAGAACATGTGTTACGGTGTTTGTTAAAGTATTTTCAAAGTTAACATTCTAATGCTGTATAAATTGGAAGTCACTTAAAAAAAAAAAAAAACTTTTTTGGGATTTTGCCATTTAAGTTTTCCATTGCAACTTAGTAATAAGTTTGAAGTCCTACATACTGCGTGCTGGCTACTGAACTTACCAGTAAAATAAGATATCTTTTAATATGTTCCCACGGGAATACTTTCACACATCAACAAAATGTGTATAAATAAGCATTTTTATGAATATATTAAAGTAGTACATTTTTTAAAGCTCATAAGGAACTGAGTAAAATGATATGCATTGTAGATCTGTAAGTCAAATAGTTCTTGAGACATGGCTATGGGTTTCAGAAAGTGACAAAGCCATGCAGCTTTGAACACTTAAGAAGTTAATAACTCAAAAACAAAAGGTGCAAAAAAAATTAATTTTGGACTTTTCAAAGCAAACAACTACTACCACCAATGTACAAAAATTATCAAATTCTGAAAAATCTTTTACATGTAAATAACCAGACCATCGGTTGATTTCACATGGACTTGGCCAGAATAAGATGATGCCTGAAGTCATGCTGGGGGAAAGGGGGAATATATTTACTCATTGACGCAAATTTATAGGATATGGAATGTGTGTGTACCTAATTTTTGCTACAATATTATAAATACTAGGAGAAAAATAAACTCCTTATTGCCACAATATTATAAATACTAGGAGCAAAATAAAACCCATATAAGTTGTTATATAAACAACTATAGACCGATTAAAATCACGTGATAGTTGACACTTCACACGTTACAGCTGTTTTCTTCCAAACACAGTGCTCAGTGTCACACCTGAACCTTTCGCCGTTGCCAAACTGCCACAACAATTAGTTCACTTCCAATTTCTTGTCCGGCTTTCTTTCTTGATGTATTTGGATCCCAAATCTTCATATCATTCTTTTTTCGATTGGAATCCACTCATGTTGCCTATAATATACAATCAAGTGCCAGCCAGGCGTGCTCAACGGTTCATAACGCGGCACCCCGTGTAGCGAGTGTGAGGATACTTTCAGGTAAACAGTGACAGCGAGAACTTACGGTTTGCTTTTACCGCTAAAACTGAACTTTTGCTGCAGAAAATTGCTATGAAAACAAACACATTATGAAACCTTTGTCTTTAGTTTGCTCTTGGAGGTTAGCCTTAAATGTCGTGAACAAAGCAATTGTTGATGGCCGTTTTCTCAGGTATATTACCTATCGCGAGGTTGTGGTTAGAGTGTGAATGAGCTTAAATTAAGCGCTATAAAACAAATCATCTGCCGCACCTTGTCATTGGTCACTGAAAATTGGCTATCGACAGGGCAACTCCCATTTCCGTCATACCTCACAACACCGCTTCCAACATTGTTCTGTGTTACACCTAACAGCGTTTGTGAAGTGAGTCATCATGTTTGTGTGTCGCCTGACGTATGGACAGGTGCAGCCAGGCCATAGCGTACACAATCATACTCCACAGGCAAAGCTCAGGAGGCAAGGAGTGACAGAGCAGATCATACATATGCTGAACATATTAAATTATGCTGTGTGGTGGGCTGCCTACACCGTCTGTGTCTGCCCATGTGTGAGCTGAAGGGGAGCTTGAGGTATGTGTGTCCAGTGGGATAGCTTTGCAACAGCCAGCCAGTAATTTGACTGGTGTATCAAAGAACAGGATGGCACAGTAATGAAACACCTCTACAGCAGGCTGTTGCAAAGCTATCCCACTGGACACACATACCTGCAAGCTTTCCTTCAGCTCACACATGGGCAGCCACACACAGTATAGGCAGCCCGCCACACAGCCCAATTTCATGTGTTCAGCACATGCGTGATCTGCTCTGTCACCCCTTGCCTCCTGAGCCCTGACTGTGGAGTATGATTGTGTACTCTATGGCCTGGCTGCACGACTGTCCATACATCAGGTGACACACAAACATGATGGCTCACTTCACAAACGCTGTTAGGTGTAACACAGAGCAATGTCAGAAGTGGTGTTGTGAGGTATGTTGGAAATTGGGAGATACCCTGTCGACAGCTAATTTTCAATGACCAATGGCTGAAGGCGTTAGGATAACACCATCACAGTCATACACGAGAATCACTTTAGAGCGGTCCATTCACCCCATCAACAGAACAGGCTCTGCTAACAGTATACTACGCCTTCCACGTCACTGGCAATGGGTTCTACACAATTCTGGTGACTGCTTTGAAGGACAGTAACAGGTGCAAACATGTAACTCTTTTGTATCGGTTGTGAATAAATTGTTGCCACTATTTAAGTTCCAACCCTCTTATGAGGCTTACTCAGGTATGCAGGGCTCTGTCTGAGTGGGCTTGTTTTTTCCTAGCTGCTTGTGGGACCGAGATGGAACTCTTGAAATCATCATCTCCTCCTCCCTGTGGGAAGGGTGTTCCACCTGGGAGTATTCACACCCGATCCTCCAAACAAATGAGGGAGGCTAGCCCTCCTGGTAACCTGCGTCAGTTGAATTATAGTAACAGGGCTCAAGGATTCATAAATCAAAATGTATTTTTGGTCATTAACAGGAAGGAAGTGACGTTTGAAAAAGTGTCCTCTTTCTATATCCATAAAGGCTTGGAAGGACTTGCTGGAAGCCTGAAGTCTATTAAACTGCTGCAGAACAGTTCCCTACTAGTCAAGACTTAACAGGGAAAAACAGGCGGAACTACTTACAAAGACGGAAAAATTGGGTGAATGTGATGTAACTGTTGAACTGCACAACTTCCTTAATTCTAGCAAGGTTATGCTCACATGCCATGACATTATGGACATTGACATAGCCAAAATTAAACTGTAACGGGCATTACCAGGGATAGTGAACGTAGAGCAAAGGATGTGTAGGAATAATGGAGAAATTGAGAAGACCACCATCTTCATTGTGACCTTTAATTCTTCAACATTGCCTGACCACATCATGGCAGGCTTCCTCCGACTTAGTGTTAGATCTTATGTACCTAACCTTATGCGGTCTACAAATTTCCAGCATTTTGGTCACACAATGCTGAGTTGTGGGGATGAAGCGACCTGTGGGAAATATGGAATGGCAGCCCATGAAGCTGGGATTGACTGTCCACCTCCAGCAGTGTGCGTTAACTGCTCTAGGAACCACACAGCCTGGAGCTGAGACAGCCCTGTTATTGCAGAGGAGCGAAAAATCCAGAAACTAAATCTCCTATGCAGAAGCCAAAAAGGAATATAAGCTGATGAAATCTCTTGTGTTTACCATTTCTTATGCTTCCATCGCACAGAAACCTGTTCCTAAGGTCAGCACTTTGACACAGATGTCGTCCAGTGTACAACCATCCATCCCCAGCACCTTTACTTGCACCTGTACAAGCCAAGGCAAAATGAGTAAGGATAAAGCAGCCGCCACAGAAAAGACCACCAACAGTTCCGTAGTGAATGTCAAGAAGGCACACAATAAATGGAGTGCCTCCCAATGCCACCTTTCTCCCTCCTCCTCAAGGGACAGGGTGCAGGGAAAGGTTCACAACATTTGGGTCAAAAGCTGTCCTGAGCTCCGTCAGACATCATTCTTTCATGTCTGACTGATGTGGAGGACCTCATGGAGTTAGAGGCCTTGGATCCAGGCAGCCCCTTCACTCCCCCATGCTCTACAAGTGCTTCACCTCCACAGTGCAAAGATAGGGGTAAATTAAAACCACATTGATGAAATGGCTCCCATCCTATATGGAACTTGCAGGGGTGTGGGATTCATGTGTAGAAACTCTGTCTCTTATCTCAGGGTAGACCACTGTGTCTGTGTCTCCAAGAGTCTCATTTCCATCAGTCGTAGACCCCTAAGCTACGAAACGTATGTCCACCACTAAAAGGACGACATGAGTGGTGAGAGGGCTGGAGGAGGCGTAGTTATTTTCATCAGCATCGGCTACCACTCCTCGCCGCCCTCACTTACGACGACTTTACGAGGAGTTAATGTATCAGTGTACGTGTGTCATCCATTGACAATATGTTCCCTTTACTTGCCCCCACATGATGCACTAGATGAAGAGTCCCTAACTGACCTTATTACACAGCCCCCCCCCCCTTTCATCCTCTGTGATGAGTTTAATGCACACAATGTGCTTTGGGGCTCTGCAGCTACCTGCCCCAAGGGTAGAGCCATTGAGAGGCTTCTCGTGTCGTCATGTGCATACTTGCTAAATGCGGGACAGAGCACTTACTTCTGCACAGCAGCTGGGTCATTCTCTACCTCTGATCTCTCAGTTTGCTCTCTAGCTCTTGCTCACTCTCCTCAATGGGAAGTGGTTGATGACTTGCATAGAAGTGATCACTTTGCGATCTGGATTCACCTACCAGATGGGATGGAACCAAAAATGAAACCACTGTGATCGGTGCTCGGTAAAGCTGACGGGACACTTTATAGTGTTGGCCCAGTTCGAACATTAAGCGTATGTCGAGGCATAGGTGGATCATATTACCAAAATGATCCACCACGCTGCTGCAGCACCCATTCCACAGTCCACGGAGAACAGTAGAAGCAACCTGTCCTTTGGTGGAGTGCCAAATGCCGCTCTGCAGTCAGGACCAGGCATGCGGCTCTGTGTAGGTTCAACTGGCGGCCACTTTCTTCTCTGGCTTTTTGCGGGTACCCTCAGTTTTCCTATTTTTGTTACCTGTGTTTTACATGCTGTTTTATCTTCCTGTTTTGTGTATTTTACTACACTCGTGTCAGTTAGTTTTCGCATGGGCACTAAAGACCTTGCTGTTGTGCACCCATACAAACATGTCCATGTCCGTCTTATATTATAGGACAAAAATGTGAAATTTCTGTGAGAAATTCTCATTTGTGTCTGACAATGGTTCTAGATTTTAAACTAGTTATGTTGAAATGAAACAGTGGATAATTCAGGATGGAATAACGATAATATTATGAAAACTGATATATTGTTACTCAACATTTAGTGAGATGTTGAGTTGTAGACAGGTACAACAAAAAGACTACCAAACATGCGAGCTTTCAGCCAGAAGGCCTCCTTCGGAAATAGCCAACATACACATGAACACAGTTTACACACACGTAACCACTGTCTCTGGCTGCTGGCGCCAGACCTAGCAGTCAGAGACAGTGGTTATGTCCCCACCCCTACCCCCAGTGATGTATGCTTTTCGGTCAATGGCAATCACTGTAGACGAACTATATGAACTCAAGTATATTGTACGATTGCTAATGAATTTCTATGTCATTTATACCAACCTGTATTGCAGATGCTCATACAGGAAGTCACAACATTTTTTAACCATTTCAAATACCTAGTGTGAAAATATATTACTGTTTATAGAATCTGCAACACCAAAAAGTTGATCACAGCTAAATCCGAAAGTAAATAAAAATCTATTGGCAAAAAAATAACTAAGATCGCAGGGAGATGAAGTACATGCAGGCACTGCAGCACCCTGTCTTGTGCGATTACTCAGCTGTAGGCCAAGCTGTTAGTAAAGTAGAATAGTAAAACAAGTGCTTGTGTGCTTCATCATCACAAAAGGAGATGGCATCAGTTTCCTTAAGAGTTAAGGAAACAAAATAGTTTACAAAAATGGGTTTGTCACAATTTTATCTTCAGAGTGTAATATAATTCTTTTGAATTTATCATTTTTTAACAGTTGAGGATCGAGAGCAAGTTTTTAACCTATGTCTGATTTTTTTCTGGGTGCTAATTGTTCCTTTTTTCTGTTGAACCTAAATTTTCGCATATTATAAGTTAGTTTTTTGGAATTATGCTTGACATTGATAAAAATTTTTGGAAGTTAGACCCTAGGTTTTGTGGGAGGTAGCTTACGTGAGCTTATCGCACCAAGATTGATATGAAAGCACTGCCAGCCTCCCTCCCCCAATTCCTTCAGCACAAAAATATGATTTGCATGCGTGCAGAAGTAAAGTGGTGTGCTGAATGGTTCATGAAGTTGGCATTCAGCTTAATGTAAGGTGAAGCAGAACATAAATTAAACCAAAAGACATGTCATCATTATGGTGGCACTATTGATAATGTAGCATTGACTTCACAAGCCACAATGTCAAAAAAAAATTTACCTCAGCAGAAAGGGGGGTGGGGGTGGGGGGGTGTCATTCTCTGGCAGATAGCATCAAGCAATTGGTGTGGTCTTCAGTCTGAAGACTGGTTTAGTGCAGCTCTCCACACTAGTCCATTCTGCGCAAGCTGCTTCATCTCTGTACAGCCACACAACTTGCTATGTTTGAAATTGCTTGTAGTCAAATATTGGTCTCTCCCTGAGAGGTTTTTACACCACATGCTTTCCTCCATTACCAAACTCACAATTCCTTGATGCTTCAGGATGTGTTCTATCAGCTGATTTCTTCTTTCAGACAAGTTGTCCATAAATTTATTTTATCCACAGTTTGATTCAGTAGCTCCCCATTATTTATTCGATCTGTCCATCTAATCTTAAACTGTCCTCTGTAACACCACAGTTTAGAAAATTCTATTATCTAAATATTTAAACTATCACCTACATTTCACTTTTGTAAAAAGTTACACTGAAGGAAAATACCTCCAGAAAAGAGTTCCTAACATTAAATTTGTGTTCTTTGTTAACAATTTTCTCTTTTTCAGAAATGTTGCTCTTGGTATTGTTAGTTTGTATTTTAGATCCTGTCTGCTTTTGTTGCCAAGTAGAAATTGTTCTCTTTTGACTCCGTAAATAGTTTGAAACATTTAGTTTTAACCAGAACTTACTGATGAGAATACAAATATAGGCCAGTAATTACTCTATATACCTGTGCTTGCTGTCATATTTCTTTCACTAAGGATGGTGAATGAATGAACCTGTGTAGTGTCTGTGCACTTTTTGCAGTTGGAGAAAACAGCTCCGAGTCTTATTTGTTCTTTGTTTTTATTTGTGTATGCTACCATTTTCTTGCAGGTGAACAAAATGGGTATAATATTCCTGAAATGGTTCTTTGTCCAAAACTTCCATACTGGTTGTCGGATGAAGGGACACGTTCACTTCAAGAAATAAAAGACGATCGCCTTCTACCTGAACATGCAAAACGCTTGTTATGTGATGCCTATATGTGTATGTACCAAAGTCCTGATGTAATGATGTACAGATAAGAATGGGATTAAAAATCACACTCCTGTATGTATATTTATTCTAATTGATAATTAGATCAAACTTTTGCCTGTTTTGTATTTAAAGAGACTATAACACTGTAAATATTTTTCAACATTCCTCATTGACTGTACTGCAGTTTAAAATGTAACTGTTATCAGTTGTTACAAAGTGCTTGAAATGTTAAACAGTCTTAATGAAGCTATTTTATGAATCATTTAGTTATCTGTCAGTTTTTTA
Organism: Schistocerca americana; assembly: GCF_021461395.2. Taxonomy (NCBI): domain Eukaryota; kingdom Metazoa; phylum Arthropoda; class Insecta; order Orthoptera; family Acrididae; genus Schistocerca; species Schistocerca americana. The sequence continues at coordinate 447,869,866 of NC_060123.1, read as the reverse complement.
AAGTATTAATGTCACTTACAGTATTCCAGGAATAACTCAATAGGAGACTTATTTTCTGAGTTGTAATTTTTTTTACCATGACTCGATGAATAAATAAGAGTGTGTGTGTGTGTGTGTGTGTGTGTGTGTGTGTGTGTGTGTGTGTGTGTGTGTGTGGGCGCGCGAGAGAGAGAGGGAGAGAGAGCGCGAGAGAATTGCCTCATAAAATTTGTAATTATTTGTTTGTTATATGCAAGTATTATGTTACAGAAAAATTATGGTATATTTAATTTCATAACTCATTTCATCACATTAAATGTGAGAATTTCAAATCCTTTGTGTTACTTGTATCTCTTTTTGTGTACATGTTGTGAACAACCAGTACCTGAATTACATTTGCTAAAAGGCTGCATATTCAGTTTCCTTTATAAATTATAGTTTACTTTACAATAGTAGCTACTTTTCAGGTGTTACTATTGTTGATTGTTCCATGCAGTACAGAGGAGCAGTGAACATGTCTTGGTATGCCATGAATCCAGATCGACCATTCCATGATAGCTTAGTTTGTGTTATTTTAATCGGTCCTTTCTTTTAATCAACCTGTGTCTTAAACGTCTCTTCTCTCCAGTCTTATTCAGGACCTCCTCATTAGTTATTAGATTTACACATGTAATCTTTAGCATTTTTCTGTAGCATCATATTTTGAAAATTTCTGTTCTTTTTGTGTCTGAACTGACTATTGTCCACATATCAGTTCCATACAAGGGTGCATTCCATACAAATAACATCAGGAAAGGCTACCTGACACTTAAATTAATATTAGATGTTTACAAATTTGTCTTTCTTTCCTCTTCCTCTCTCATCTGTCACTAGTTATTTTGCTGCCCAAATAGCGAAACACAGTAACTACTTTTAGTGTCTCATTTCCTAATCTAATACCCTCAGCATTGCCTGATTAAATTCAACTGCATTCCATTACCTTTGTATTATTATTTTGATATTTGTCTTATAATTTCTTTTCAAGACACTACAAATTGTGTTCAACTGCTGCTCCAAATCATTTGCTATTTCTGATAGAATTACAATGTTATCAGCAAACCTTAACATTCTTATTTATTCTTCCTGAACTTCAATTCTCTTTCCTATCTTCACCTTGGCTTCCTTTATGGCTTGCTCAATGTGTATGTTGAACAATATTGGGGAGATGCTACAATCCTGTCACTCCCTTCTCAACCACCACCTCCCCTTCGTGTCCCTCAGTTCTTACAATGGCAGTCAGGCATCAATAATTTTTTTACTCTCTCTTGTAGTTACTGCATTCGTATAAATAATGATAGTTATTTCACTTTGACATGGTAATCGGAGGTTATTGGGAAAAAGTGCGTTCATTCCTGACTATTCTCATTTCATTTATAAGTGTAGGTGTCAGTCAGTACAACATTGGTGGCAATACTTTTATTGAGCTGGATTGCAAGACAATTTTCTCAGGTAATTGAGTATGTGCACTTCTAATGGCTGATTGTGGATGCCATTTTGCTGGAAATCACACAAGATCCCCAACATATAAGTGGATGCATCCTTAATTATTTCATCAGTAATTTAGTAGATGCCTTCTTAACAACAAACATATCATTCTTTTGTACATATACACAGTCTAGTCACATTAATGCGACCACCACCTATGTTTGATGTCAACTTGTGGTAACCACTCCCAAGCAGCAGTTGGCAGCACTAGCAGTGGAGGGTATATAAAATGTGCCGGATGGACTCAGAAAGCAGTGCAGTTATTGTAATGTGGAAATAGCTATTTATCTCAACAAGGTTATGATCATGGGCTTTTGGGCCAAGGATGGGCATTTCATAAACTGCTAAGTTCATGTGCTGCCATGGTTAAAGTGTGCTGAGTGTGGCAAAATGGCGCTATCCTAACCAGTGCCTATACAGCTGTGGTGTGGGCCATAGATGGCTGACACAACTGTTCATCTGACCAGCAATATCTCCATGTTGCTGCGTATGTGTTTCCACAGCAGGTGCCTGTTTCATGCAACCTTGCTGATTGCTGTTCATCAGCAACAAAGGTTGGAATTCTCATGCAAATACTGCAGGTGGATGTCCAATGAGTGGCACATGTGGCCTTTTCAGACGAATCATGTTTTATGCTCCATTGGAAAGATGGCTGTTGGTGTATACTGTGTCAAATATTTGGAAGCAAACATTCTGCAACAATCATCAGTAGGGCCCAGGCCAGAGGAGGGAGCATTATGGTCGAGGGCATGTTGTCATATCATTCTGTGGGTGATATTGTCATTTTGGAAGGCACAAGGGATCAATACAAGTATGCATCTATTCTTGGGGACTGTGTACCCAAACATGTGGTTTGTGTTTCCTCAGTACAGTGGCATCTACCAGCAGGAGAATGTGTCGTTCAAAGAGCTCCATGATGAATTCGCGATACTCCCCTAACCACCAAATTGTTCAGATTGACAATCTTTGGGAACAACTCCATTGGATCGAACACACCATGGTTCCTCAACCAAGAAACCTAGTGCAGCTGACCCTGGTATTGGAGTCAGCGTAGCTCCACATCCCTGTCAGTATCTTCCAGTACTTCACTGACAGTCTTCCTGCATGTCTGGCAGGGTGGTTAGTCAAGCTTTTGACAAGTGATCACATTAATGCGACTGGACAGTATCGTTCTAAGTACCGATGAAGGGCATTTATGGCATCCAAGAAGAGACTTTGGGCACTGTAAATTTGTTTGCACTGTTAGGTTGTGTACAGAAGATACTTAGTGCTTCATGGATTAATTTGTTTCTGCTGGAATTCAAAGTTTTACATGAAGTTAAGAGAGATCTCTTACAGTGGAAAGACACTGATTGCTTAATAAGTAAAATTATGATGAAAATGTCGATCTAAGTTGTGGAATATTGTCATTTTGTGTGTATATATATATATATATATATATATATATATATATATAATAGAGGGAAACATTCCACGTAGGAAATATATATCTAAAAACAAAGATGATGTGACTTACCAAATGAAAGTGCTGGCAGGTCGACAGACACACAAACAAACACAAACATACACACAAAATTCAAGCTTTCGCAACAAACTGTTGCCTCATCAGGAAAGAGGGAAGGAGAGGGAAAGACGAAAGGATGTGGGTTTTAAGGGAGAGGGTAAGGAGTCATTCCAATCCTGGGAGCGGAAAGACTTACCTTAGGGGGAAAAAAGGACGGGTATACACTCGCGCACACACACACACACACACACATATCCATCCACACATATACAGACACAAGCAGACATATTTAAAGACCAAATATGTCTGCTTGTGTCTGTATGTGTGGATGGATATGTGCGTGTGTGCGAGTGTATACCTGTCCTTTTTTTCCCCCTAAGGTAAGTCTTTCCGCTCCCGGGATTGGAATGACTCCTTACCCTCTCCCTTAAAACCCACTTCCTTTCGTCTTCCCCTCTCCTTCCCTCTTTCCTGATGAGGCAACAGTTTGTTGCGAAAGCTTGAATTTTGTGTGTATGTTTGTGTTTGTTTGTGTGTCTATCGACCTGCCAGCGCTTTTGTTCGGTAAGTCACCTCATCTTTGTTTTTTATATATATATATATATAATGGAAGGAAACATTCCACGTGGGAAAAATTATATATATATATATATATATATATATATATATATATATATATATATATATTTGCCTTTACAAATGTCTGCTTGTGTCTGTGTATGTGTGGATGGATATGTGTGTGTGTGCGAGTGTATACCTGTCCTTTTTTCCCCCTAAGGTAAGTCTTTCCGCTCCCGGGATTGGAATGACTCCTTACCCTCTCCCTTAAAACCCATATCCTTTTGTCTTTCCTTCTCCTTCCCTCTTTCCTGACGAGGCAACCATTGGTTGCGAAAGCTAGAATTTTGTGTGTATGTTTGTGTTTGTTTGTGTGTCTATCGACCTGCCAGCGCTTTTGTTTGGTAAGTTTCATCATCTTTCTTTATATATATATATATATATATAATGGAAGGAAACATTCCACGTGGGAAAAATTATATATAAAAACAAAGATGAGGTGACTTACCGAACAAAAGCGCTGGCAGGATATATATATATATATATATATATATATATATAAAATAGAGGGAAACATTCCACGTGGGAAAAATATGTCTAAAAAGAAAGATGATGAAACTTACCAAACAAAAGCGCTGGCAGGTCGATAGACACACAAACAAACACACAAAATTCTAGCTTTCGCAACCAATGGTTGCCTCGTCAGGAAAGAGGGAAGGAGAAGGAAAGACAAAAGGATATGGGTTTTAAGGGAGAGGGTAAGGAGTCATTCCAATCCCGGGAGCGGAAAGACTTACCTTAGGGGGGACCTTTTTTCCCCCCTAAGGTAAGTCTTTCCGCTCCCGGGATTGGAATGACTCCTTACCCTCTCCCTTAAAACCCATATCCTTTTGTCTTTCCTTCTCCTTCCCTCTTTCCTGACGAGGCAACCATTGGTTGCGAAAGCTAGAATTTTGTGTGTTTGTTTGTGTGTCTATCGACCTGCCAGCGCTTTTGTTTGGTAAGTTTCATCATCTTTCTTTTTAGACATATATATATATATATATATATATATATGATTATAATAGAGGGAAACATTCCACGTAGGAAAAATATATCTAAAAACAAAGATGATGTGACTTACCAAATGAAAGTGCTGGCAGGTCGACAGACACACAAACATACACACAAAATTCAAGCTTTCGCAACAAACTGTTGCCTCATCAGGAAAGAGGGAAGGAGAGGGAAAGACGAAAGGATGTGGGTTTTAAGGGAGAGGGTAAGGAGTCATTCCAATCCCGTCTGTATGTGTGTCTGTATATGTGTGGATGGATATGTGTGTGTGTGCGAATGTATACCCGTCCTTTTTTCCCCCTAAGGTAAGTCTTTCCGCTCCCGGGATTGGAATGACTCCTTACCCTCTCCCTTAAAACCCACATCCTTTCGTCTTTCCCTCTCCTTCCCTCTTTCCTGATGAGGCAACAGTTTGTTGCGAAAGCTTGAATTTTGTGTGTATGTTTGTGTTTGTTTGTGTGTCTGTCGACCTGCCAGCACTTTCATTTGGTAAGTCACATCATCTTCACTTCTGTTACATGTATAGGAGGATAGGAGGTGATAGGGAAGACCTACAAGGCACAGTAATATATGAAACTATCTGATGCAACCTGTATAATTGGTCCTAGATACATGTAATTTGGAGGGAAGATTCAGTGTGTCACGTAGGTGTCCCTTAATGAAGTTTTTCTCAAAATTCAAAACCTAATGGGCAAGTGAGGTTTCAGAGTTACGTTCATATTGAAGTCAAGAAGTAAACTATTGCTCCCAGAAACAAAATTTTAAAGGAACATCTGATCTACAGAATGGTCAGAAACAGTCTGAAAAGCTTTTAAGGGCGTTGCAAGGTTGGTTACACTGAGAAATAATTGTTAAAAAAATTCAATATGTTGCGCCGTTTCTGAGTTAATTAGCATTGAAGTTAGCCACTGAGGCTGTTGCACGCCCAAATTCAAGCTGCCAGCCAGATGCGATTCGTGTCCGTTGTTCGCATAGTGTAGGTGATAATGTGGTACTGTTCAGACTGTGGCTCAGGTTCGATCCTTTCTACCATCCCACATCCAATTTTTGTTTCACTCCCTTGTTTGGTTTTAGGAAACCAAACAAAACCGTGTGGTGACACTGTCTCTGGCAGGCCGCTTGAATTTGCACACACGATGGCCTGATTGACTAACTTTCAATGCCAGTTAATTCGGAAACTGAGCAAAGTATTGAAATTATATATATATATATATATATATATATATATATATATATATATATATATATATATATATATTTATTTATTTATTTTACAGTTATCTCTCAGCACAACATACCCTGCAACAGTTTTACAAGTTTTTTTAGACTTTCTGAACACCCTGTATAATGTAGACGCCCAGTTAGAAAGTACAGGATGTCCCACATAAAATTAGTATGCCTCACATTCTGGTTAATAATTTCTACTAGTCGAATTGCTTATGAAGTGGCAACACTGTCTCGAAAGGTGACTCTGGTGCATTTAATCAGAAAGTTGAGTGCAGCTGTGTGTTCTTGCATCAGTTGTTGTGAGGAGCTTGTATTATTGAGTTGTTACAGAAATGGTGCAATTTGCATTAGAACAGCGAATTGTTATTGTAGAGTGTTACAAGATAGGTGATATCAAGGAATGTAAAGAAATGTTTCAAGCAAAGTATCTGGGTAGGAAACTTCCCACAACCAGCAGTGTCCAAGACTTGTACAAGTAATGGAGGGTCATGTAATATTTTGTGTAATATAATATCTTCTATAGACACCTTTTATTAACCTGACACATTCCACATCATTACAAAGCGTCATATTCATGATCTATGGAACAAGTACTAATCTAATCTGTATGAACAGTTCAGAATGTCCAGATGAATAGGTGGCCAACACTGAGAACCCTTGAAAATGCAGACAGAATTCACATGGACAGTACAAGAAGTCCCTGCAAGTCAGTCAGGAGGTTATCACAGCAGGCTGGTGTATCTCGTATATTGTGGCATCGTGTACGAAAAGATATGAAATTAAAAGCATATCATGTGAGCATGGGGCAAGAGTTGAAATTTGAGGATCAGGAAAAAAAGAGAGTTCGTTATTATAACTAACTGTTAACTTCAATTGCTAATGGTTATTTTGACCACTTGCTTTATCTTGATGTCCGATGAGGCCTGGTTTCATTTGCCAGGTTATGTAAACTCCCAGAACTGCATTTATTGGATGCAGGACAACCCACATATTCTGCATGAAGGACCTCTCCAATCAGAGAAGATAATTGTTTGGTGTGCATTTCCCAGCAAGGGCATTATTGGCACAGCATATTTCAATTACACCTTACACGGTGCTAAATATCTAGAGATCTTTGACGCTTTCTGTGAACAATTAACAAATGCAGAAAAGCTGTATGCAGTATACCAGCAAGATGGAGCAACTGCTCACACATTCAACCAAAGTATGCCCCACATCACCAACGTGTTCCCTGAAGACAGACTTGTCAGTAGAGACCTCTGGCTCCCAAGGTCCCTGATGTAACATCGTGTTCATCTTCATCTACATGGATACTCTGCAAATCACATTTAAGTGCCTGGCAGAGGGTTCATTGAACCACCTTCACAATTCTCCATTATTCCAATCTCGTATAGTGCGCGGAAAGAACAAACACCTATATCTTCCTGTACGAGCTCTGATTGCCCTTATTTTATCATGGTGATCATTTCTCCATACGTAGGTCAATGCCAACAAAATATTTTTGCATTCGGAGGAGAAAGTTGGTGATTGGAATTTCGTGAGAAGATTCCGTCGCAACGAAAAACGCCTTTATTTTAATGATGTCCAGCCCAAATCCTGTATCATTTCTGTGACATTCTCTCCCATATTTCCTGATAATACAAAATGTGCTGCCCTTCTTTGAACTTTTTTGATGTACTCCGTCAGTCCTATCTGGTAAGGATCCCAGACCGCCCAGCAGTATTCTAAAAGCAGACAGACAAGCATAGTGTAGGCAGTCTCCTTAGGAGATCTGTTACATTTTCTAAGTGTCCTGCCAATAAAATGCCATCTTTGGTTAGTCTTTCCCACGTTTTCTATGTGTTCCTTCCCTTCCAATTTAAGTTGTTCGTAATTGTAGTACCTAGGTATTTAGTTGAATTTACGGCTTTTAGATTAGACTGATTTATCATGTAACCAAAGTTTAACAAATTCCTTTTAGCACTCATGTTGATGACCTCACACTTTTCGTTATTTAGGGTCAACTGCCAGTTTTCGCACCAGTCAGGTATCTTTCCTAAATTGTTTTGCAATTTGTTTTCATCCTCAGATAAATGCAGCGTCATCTGCAAAAAACCTTTGTCAGCTGCTCAGATAGTGTCCCAAATCATTTATATAGATAAGGAACAGCAAAGGGCCTATAACACTACCTTGGGGAACGCCAGAAATCACTTCTGTTTTACTCGATGACTTTCCGTTAATTACTACGAACTGTGACCTCTGACAGAAAATCACAAATCCAGTCGCATAACTGTGACAATATTCCGTAAGCACGCAATTTCACTACAAACTGCTTGTGTGGTACTGTGTCAAAAGCCTTCCAGAAATCCAAAAATACGATATCGATCTGAAATCTCTTGTCAATAGCACTCAACACTTCATGTCAATAAAGAGCTAGTTGTGTTTCACAGGAACGATTTTTTTCTAAACCCATGTTGACTGTGTGTCAACAGACCATTTTCTTCGAGGTAATTCATGATTTTCAAACACAATATATGTTCCAAAATCCTGCTGCATATCGACGTTAACGATATGGTCCTGTAATTTAGTGGATTACTCCCACTACCTTTCTTGAATATTGGTGTGGCCTGTGCAACTTTCCATTCTTTGGGTACGGATCTTTCGTCGAGCGAACGGTTGTATATGATTGTTAAGTATAGAGCTAATGCATCAGTATACTCCGAAAGGAACCTAATTGGAATACAGTATGGACCAGAAGAATTGCTTTTATTAAGTGCTTTAAATTGCTTCACTACTATGGGGATATTTACTTCTACGTTACTCATGTTGGCAGATGTTCTCAATTCGAAATTTGGAAAATTTCTTTGTCTTCTTTTGTGAAGGCATTTCGGAAGGCTGTGTTTAGTAACTGTGCTTTGGCAGCACTGTCTTCGATAGTATCTCCATTGGTATCGCGCAGAGACGGCATTGATTGTTTCTTGTCGCTAAGATACTTCACATCGACCAGAATCTCTTTGGATTTTCTGTCAGGTTTCGAGACAAAGTTTCGTTGTGGAAAGTGTTATAAGCATCTCACATTGAATTCCACACTAAATTTCGATCTTCTGTAAAAGATCGCCATTCTTGGGGACTTTGTGCTTGTTTAAATTTGGCATGTTTGTTGCATTGTTTCTGCAATAGTGTTCTAAGCCATTTTGTGTGCCTAGGAGGATCAGCTCTGTTTGTATAAATCTCTCAGTTGCTGCCGATACTATTTCTTTGAATTCAAGCAACATCTGCTGTTCACTTATATTATTAATTTGGAATGAAAGGAGATTGTCTCTCAGGAAGGTGTCAAGTGAATTTTTATCTGCTTTTTTGAATAGGTATTTTTTTTTTTTTTTTTTTTTTTTTTTTTTTTTTTTTTTTTTGCTTGTTTTAATTTATGGAGCACAGTACAAAGCAAAGTGTATGCTGACAATACTTGCACAATATATGGTCTTAATTAAACATTTCTAGAAAAATTAACATCATCACACCTGCAGAATTACGGCGTGTTGCTGGTAATATCATCACAGAAAGTCAATGACGCCTGGATGCCCATGGTCACAACTTCCAGTAACTCTTAGAAACAGGAAACTACATTTTTTTTTAATGTTACTATTATCTTTTTTCCCTTAGTTTGTTCATTGTTACTTGAATCTCGCACATGAGACATACTGATTTTGTGTGGGACACACATTTTAATGTTGGCCACTGCAATTGTTACATTCAAAAAGTAATTATTTGATGACTTAGTAAAAACCAAATAAATGTGGTTTAGCGCAACAAAAGGCAATAAATGAGATTAGTTGACCATTGCAAACAGGTCAGCAACAAATATTGAATAAACATTTGAGTGAAGGAAGAGAAGGTCTACAAAATGGAAGATTTTGATGTACTGCTTCTGCACCTAAGCATGTAGCAGCGATCTACGAGAATATCTCTGTGGCAGCCGACCCACAAAGTGGCCCATTAGCTGACTACGTGACCACTGCATAGCAGCTACTCAAGACGTAGTATCGGTCATGCGTGACGCAGCAGCGTTGTACAATGTGCCCAGTTATGATAACTGTTATCAGTCCCAAGATTTTTCTTCTCCCTCTCACCCCCACCCCTCACTAGCCCACTTTTTTTTCTTTTATTTTAGGTAATCCATTTACGAGGTGTGGGTGATATGTGTTACTGATCTTTACATTGGGGCCTAAATGAAGGAAATAGGTTTTTATTGTATTACTGTTACTATTATTGTATGCCGATCACCTCGTAAAAAATCGAGACCTGAATGTCAAAAATTTTGGAACAAATTTGACGAGTTGTCGAATAGCATTAAAGCTGAAGGAGAACAGTTATAGAAATTAAGAGGAGAACAGTGAATTGAAACGACACGGGCGGAAGGGTGTGGGGAATGTGGAGAACAAAAAGTAGCATTGAAACCACTAAGACAGATTTAATTTAGCATAAATATGCAAGGTAACCTAAGGAAAGACCTGAGTCGAAACAAAGGCCCGGGAGTAGACAACATTCCATTAGAACTACTGTCGGCCTTGGGAGAGCCAGTCCTGACAAACCTCTACCATCTGGTGAGCAAGATGTACGAGACAGGCGAAATACCCTCAGACTTCAAGAAGAATATAATAATTCCAATCCCAAAGAAAGCAGGTGTTGACAGATGTGAAAATTACCGAACTGTCATTTTAATAAGTCACAGCTGCAAAATACTAACGCGAATTATTTACAAACGAATGGAAAAGCTGGTCGAAACCAACCTCGGGGAAGATCAGTTTGGATTCCGAAAAATACTGGAACACATGAGGCAATACTGACCCTACAACTTATCTTAGAAGCTAGATTAAGGAAAGGCAAACCCACATTTCTAGCATTTGTAGACTTAGAGAAAGCTTATGACCATGTTTACTGGAATACTCTCTTTCAAATTCTAAAGGTGGCAGGGGTAAAATACAGGGAGCGAAAGGCTATTTACAATTTGTACAGAAAGCAGATGGCAGTTATAAGAGTCAAGGGGCACGAAAGGCAAGTGTTGGTTGGGAAGGGAGTAAGACAGGGTTGTAGCCTCTCCCCGATGTTCAATCTGTATATTGAGCAAGCAGTAAAGGAAACAAAAGAAAAATTCGGAGTAGGTAGTAAAATCCATGGAGAAGAAATAAAATCTTTGAGGTTCGCCGATGACATTGTAATTCTGTCAGAGACAGCAAAGGACTTAGAAGAGCAGTTGAATAGAATGGACAGTGTCTTCAAAGGAAGATATAAGATGAACATCAACAGAAGCAGAACAAGGATAATGGAATGTAGTCGAATTAAGTCGGGTGATGCTGAGGGAATTAGATTAGGAAATGAGACACTTAAAGTAGTAAAGGAGTTTTGGTATTTGGGGAGCAAAATAACTGATGATGGTCGAAGTAGAGAGGATATAAAATGTAGACTGGCAATGGCAAGGAAAGCGTTTCTGAAGAAGAGAAATTTGTTAACATCGAGTATAGATTTAAGTGTCAGTAAGTCGTTTCTGAAAGTATTTGTTTGGAGTGTAGCTATGTATGGAAGTGAAACATGGACAATAAATAGTTTGGACAAGAAGAGAATAGAAGCTTTCGAAATGTGGTGCTACAGAAGAATGTTGAAGATTAGGTGGGTAGATCACATAACTAATGAGGAGGTACTGAATAGGATTGGGGAGAAGAGAAGTTTGTGGCACAACTCGACAAGAAGAAGGGATCGGTTGGAAGGACATGTCCTGAGGCATCAAGGGATCACAAATTTAGCATTGGAGGGCAGTGTGGAGGGTAAAAATCATAGAGGGAGACCAAGAGATGAATACACTAAGCAGATTCAGAAGGATGTAGGTTGCAGTAGGTACTGGGAGATGAAGGAGCTTGCACAGGATAGATTAGCATGGAGAGCTGCATCAAACCAGTCTCAGGACTGAAGACCACAACAACAACAACAACAACAACCTAAGGATTTACATCTGTAAAGAGGTAGACAATAAAATAAAAAATATAGAGGAAGTAGTCACTCAGGAACTCAGAGATGTACATATCCAAATATGAGGTACACGAAACTGAGTAGGAGTGTTGGACAAAGTAGAGGATTGGTTAATGTTGCTAGTAAGACAAATGGACTAATTTAGAAGAACGACTACAAGAGTTTGTGGAAGTAAAAGTACAAGAAAAACTAGATTCTGCGAACACTACACCTAATTCTGTGGGTGATATAGTAGGAAGTCGAAATGAATTTAAAAACTGTTGGAGCTATTAGAAAGGACAAAACATGAACTTAGAAAAATATCAGTTACACTCAATACTGGGATAGCAAGTGATTGGTTAGAAGAATTTCAATTAGGAAAGGGCATGGACTTACTGAATCAGTCTCCTAATTTCAGGCCTGACGGCGCAGTGCATCATATGTATATTTTAATGGTACTCTCACGATCATTACCTAAGAAATGGGAGGACTGTAAGAGAATAAAAAATTGAAAAGGAAATATTAGTCACCTAGGATGCAAGAGAAATTAATGCAAGAATTGCTATCTGTTAAGTACTATAATGGTTTTTAGGATAGGTATAAGAAGTACACTGAATGGCATTTAACAATTTCTAAATATTTAGAAAACTCAATATGAGGATCAGCCCAGTGAAGATATTAGTACGCATATTACCACATCATGCAAGAAAGGAAATTTGATGCAGAGGATGGACAACTGTTAGGTATTTATTAAGCTGCATGGAAGGGTTAAACACAGTAAATAAAGAACGTAATGCAAATGTCGACATAGAGAACCGGTTAATACTAATAATGAAAGTAATTTTTTTCTAACAACTTTGCAAGAAAGGGGGGAACTAAGTTATGCCATGTAGGTAACAATCAAATATCATTCATAGAGCATAGAAGGAATAGTACACAGTCGTAACTATCGGCATTGAACATAGATAACAATGATACTAATAATGAAATACGTATAAATGCATGTAGAACCAGTAATTGAGTAACCTGCTACATGGGGATTGGACTATCAGGATAGCGTAAAGTGTGGAACATCTTGGGACTGGGGCCAAAATCCAGGAGATGACACTACAATCTTAGGCCCATGCATAGAAAAGTTCATAGCCTTTACCCAAATATACCTGCATGAGGGTGGTTGCTGATGAAAATGAGGAGACTGAAGAAAAACTATAAAAACCAATAATAATTTGCAAATTATATGGAAATAACATAGATACACTATGTGATCAAAAGTATCTGGACACCCCTAAAAGATATACCTTTCATATTGGGTGCATTGTCCTGCCACCTACTGCCAGGTACTCCAACTCGGTGACCTCAGTAGCTATTAGACATCGTGAGAGAGCAGAATGGGGTGATCTGCAGAACTCATGGACTGCGAATGTGGACAGTTGGTTGGGTGTCACTTGTCATACGTCTGTACGGGAGATTTCCATGCTCCTAAACATCCCTGTTTTCAATCTGATAGTGAAGTGGAAATGTGAAGGATGCATACAGTACAAAAGTGTACAGGTTGACCCCATCTGTTGACTGACAGAAACTGCCGACATTGAATAGGGTCGTAATGTGTAATAAGCAGACATCTGTGCAGACCATCACACAGCAATTTCAAACTGCATCAGGATTCACTGCAAGTACTATGACAGTTAGGCGGGAGGTGAGAAAACTTGGATTTCATGGTTGGGCGGCTGCTAAATAGCATACATCACGAAAGTAAATGCCAAACGACGCCTCGCTTGGTGTAAGGAGTGGAAACATTGGATGATCGAACAGTGGAAAAATGTTGTGTAGAGTGACTTACCGCGGTACACAATGAGGCGATTCGATTGCAGGGTGCGGGTATGGCGAATGCCCGGTGTACGTCATCTGCCAGCGTGTGTAGTGCCAACAGTAAAATTCAGAAGTGGTGGCGTTATGGTGTGGTCGTGTTTTTGGACGGGGCTTGCACCTCTTGTTGTTTTGCATGGCACTATCACAGCACAGGCTTACATTGATGTTTTAAGCACTTTCTTGCTTCCAACTGTTGAAGAGTGATTCGGGGATGGCAATTGCATCTTTCAACACGATCGAGCACCTGTTCATAATGCACGGCCTGTGGCAGAGTGGTTACATGACAATAACATCCCTGTAATGGACTGGCCTGCACAGAGCCCTTACAGGAACCCTATAGATCACTTTTGGGATGCAGACTTCGTGCTGGGCCTCACTGACTGAAATCAGTACCTCTCCCCAGTGCAGCACTGCGTGAAGAATGAACTGCCATTTCCCAAGAAACCTTCCAGCACCTGACTGAATGTATGCCTGCATGAGTGGTAGCTGTCATCAAGGCTGAGGGTGGGCCAACACCATATGGAATTCCAGCATTACTGATGGAGGGTGCTACGAATTTGTAAAGTTATTTTCAACCAGGTGTCCGGATACTTTTGATCTCATAGTGTATTTATTTAGACTCACGCAGTGAGATTTCACTGATCTCAAGGAATTTTTACAAACAGTGAGTAGTAAATAACTGTGTACTGTATTACCTGTTCCTAGTGTGAATGTCTTACGTATAACTGGCAGTAAAGGTAAGTTGATTACAAGAAGTGTGTGCCTATAAGTGTAGTGAAGTTTCTGTTTATGCGAACCTTGTTCATAGTACCAAATGCTAATTTACAAATATTATTTCTTGTTGATTGGTTATCAAAGTTTGAAGTAACTTTAGATTTTGATGGAGAAATAATGGTTTGGAAAACTGACTGTTGTCAAAGAGTAGTACTGTTTAAGATGAATTCAAGGAAGGTAAACAAGACATATTGGCAACCAACAAATGTTCAATTGCAAATATGAAATTAAATACAGAATGGCATACAATTGATATGCAGAATGATAACAATCAAATCTGTATAAATAATAATAAATTGCCGCATCTATGAAAGGTCATCATCTAAGAACAGCCTGAGTGTTTTATTTCATTTATTTTTTGTTCTGTCACAACAAAATTTTTGAAAAATCCTATGGAAAAGACTGAAATTAACACCAATTGTTGCATGTATGATACATTATCAATTAAGAATGGCTCTACAGATTTGGGTGATTTTTGTCTTTTTTGTGTTCAGGACATAGAATGTATAAAAAAATTTTTTGGGGGGAAATGCACCAGTAAATTGTGAAAGAAAAATATACAATGTGAAAGAAAATCACTTGAGAATGGCTTGACTGATTGATATTTCTTTTTTAATGGTAATGGTATTTTTGGTATGAAAAAGGAAAGCGTGCGCGCACACACACACACACACACACACACACACACACACACACACACACGTGCACACGTATAATGTATGAAGGGGAACCGTTGTAACCAAAAATCTCAGTCTTTGTTCAGGCCAAAGATTGGTTGGATGCAGAGCTCCATGTTATTCTACCCTGTGCGAGCCCCATCACCTCCAGATAACTACTGCAACCTACATCTTTCTGAATCTGCTTACTGTATTCATCTCTTGGTCTCTCTCTATGATTTTTACCCATCACACTTCCCTTAAATACTGGATCACTGATTTCTTGATATCTCGGAATGTGTCCTGTGAGCTGACCCCTGCTTTTGATCAAGTTGTGCCACAAATTTCTTGTCTTCCCAGTTCTGTTCAGAGTTCCTCATTAGTTACGTGATGACCCATCTGATCTTCAGCATTCTTCTGTAGCACCACATTACGAAAGCTTCTATTCTCTTTTTTATCTAAACTTTATTTCCATGTTTCACTTCCATACATGACTACACTCCAGACAAATACTTTCAGAAAAGGCTTCCTAACATTTAAATCTATATTTGATGTCAACAAATTTCTCTTCTTCTGAAATTATTTTCTTGTCATTTCCAGTCTTCATTTTATATTCTCTTTACTTTGGCCATCATCAGTTATTTTGCTGCCCAATAGCAAATCTCATCTTATACTTCAAGTACCTCATTGCCTAATCTAATTCTCTCAGCATCACCTGATTTAATTCGAGTGCATTTCATTATCCTTGTTTTGCTTTTGTTGATGTTTATCTTATATTATCCTTTTAAGACTCTGTCCATTCCATTCAACTGCTCTACGAAGTCCTTTCCTGTCTCTGACAGAATTACAATGTCATTGGCAAACCTCAAGGTTTTTATTTCTTTTCCCTGGACTTTAATTCCTACTCCAAATTCTTCTTTGGTTTCCTTTACTGCTTGTTCAACTCACAGATCGAATGACATCGGGGACACACTACAACCCTGTCCCACTCCATTCCTAACCACTGCTTCCCTTTCATGCTTCTCAACTCCTACTGCTGCTGTCTGGTTTCTGTACTAGTTGTAAATAGCTCTTCACTCCCTGTGTTTTACCGCAGATACATTCAGAATTTCAGAGGGGTATTCCATTCAACATCATCAAAAGGTTTCTCTAAGTCTACAAATGCTATAAATATAGGTTTGCCTCTCAGCAACCAATCTTCTAAGATAAGTCATTGGGTCAGTATCGCTAATGTGGTCCTACATTTCTCCAGAATCCAAACTTATCTTCCCTGAGGTCTGCTTCTACAAGCTTTTCCATTCTTCTGTAAAGAATTTGTGTTACTATCTTGAAACCATGTCGTATTGAACCGATAGTTTCACACCTGTCAGCAACTGCCTTCTTTGAAATTGGAATTATTACATTCTTCTTAAAGTCGGAGGGTATTTCACCTTTCTCATACATCTTGCATACCAGATGGAAGAGTTCTGTCATGGCTGGCTCTCCTGAGGCTCTCAGTAGTTCTGATGGAATGTTGTCTACTGCCAGGGCTTTGTTTTGACTCAAATCTTTCAGAGCTTTATCAAATTCTTCTCATGGTATCATATCTTCCATCTCATATTCCTCTATGTCCACTTCCCCGTCTATAATACAGTTTCAAGTTCATCTCACTTGTATAGACCCTCTATATACTACTACCACCTTTCAGCCTTCCATCCTTTGCTTAATGCTGATTTTCCATCTAAGCTCTTGATATTCATACAGCTGCTTCTCTTTTTCCCAAAGGCCTCTTTAATTTTTCTGTAGGCATTATGTATCTTTTCCCTAGTGAAAGATGATTCTAAATCCTGACATTTGTCCTCTAGCCATTCCATTTGGTGATTTTGCACTTCCTGTCAATCTCATTTTTTAGGCCTTTGTGTTCCCTTTCACACATTTCATTTGCTGCATTTTTAAATTTCTAATTTTCACCAGTTAATCCAATATGTCGTGTTATCGAAGGATTCCTATTAGGTTTGGTCTTTTTTACCTATTTGATCTTCTGCTGCCTTCTATTTCAGCTCTTAAAGCTACCCTTTCATCTTTTACTGACTTCCTTTCCCCTGTTCTAGTCAACCACTGCCTGGTTCACTCTGTGAAGCTCTCAACAACCTCTAGTTCTTTCAACTTATCCATGTCCCATTTCCTTATTTCCCTACCTTTTTCAAATTTCTTCAGTTTTAATCTGCTGTTCATAACCAATAAATTGTGGATCAGAGTCCACATCTGCCCCTGAAATGTCTTGCAATTGAAAATCTGGTTCCTAAGTCTCCATGTAACCATTATATAATCAAATTGAAACCCTCCGTTGTCTCCAGGTTTCTTTCACAATTACAACCTTTTTTTTATGATTCTTAAAGCAAGTGTTAGTGATGATAAATTATGCTCTGTGCAAAACTCTACCAGGCGGCTTTCTTTTTCATTCCATTCCTCCGGTCCATATTCACCTATTATTTTTCCTTTCCTACTTTTCCTGCTATTGAATTCCAGTCCTCCATCACAATTAAATTTTTGTCTTCTTTAAGGGTATACGGAACGCCCTATGCTTACAATGTTAAATTGAGCTAAAAGTTAGGAACATTTTCTCATTTGTTATTTGGACGATACTCTTGATTTTTTCACAGAACGCAGAGATATGTTCTGCTTTTATGCTGAATTATTAATTTTGAAAAAATAATGTATAGTTTTTCAGATATTTTATTTTTTGTAAATGTTAAAAAAGTTATACATTTTAACAAGTATTTTAAAATTTACATCCATTAATACAAAATAATTCCACATATCTTTTAATTCAGATATATTAGAAGGTCTTACAGAACAACTACAGAAAATTTCATCTTTTTAATATAAATAGGCCCTGAGAAAATGTACCTTATACACAAAAAAACTAAAGTTATGGGAATTTAGCTTCAAAGTTTTTACTTCAGTACAAGCCTGCTCCATAGCTTGTATCATCAGTATCGTCCAACAGCTTCCTCTTGATGGCTCTGCTATGCTGTCTAGCCAACTTTGAATATACTTTTATGGCATTATCTGAAGACCTGAGCCGTTCCTTGTCCAAACAAAGCATAGCTGCGGCAGTTCATAGTCCTACACAGAGCCCCAACTTCTGCAGAACTTTGCACTTTGTTATATTGCCCTGATTGAATGAAGAAACAGCATCATAAACGCCAAAGTGAAGTGTGTTTATACCCACAAACACAGTTTTAGGTAGTCTATTCCATATCACGTGGTTCACACACTCATTTGGATTTTGAGTCCGGCCATGAAGACATTTCTTTAGTAGACTAATACCTGCGAGGTCTCGGAATATTGGTTTTATTTCATCCATTATGGCAGGTGGCAGGTGATTGTATTGTTTCTTAGTTACCTTGCCTCTGTTACACTTGCACCAACTATCGTCTCCTTTTGGACATAGCCCATGTTGGGGATTCTCATTGTTTGAAGCTGTATGAAAAAACAGATCCCAGACTGCTCTTCTCATTAATTCTGCATCTGCTGTATTCTGTCTTATTGCTAGACCATAGCACTTCTGAATATGATCTATTGTAGCATCTGTCAGTCTATTTTTCCCATCTAAAGTTTTTCCATCGCTCAATTTCTTGCCTTTCATGCTAGCCTTGAGCTGTCGAAGTCTTGATCCCATCCTTTTCTGAACATGGCCAACACACTCCAGTTTGGAAATTTTCCCATCGTTACCATAGGGTCTCAGTTCCTCAATTTCTTTGAAAGCCTTTGAGTCACCATCTCCAAGATAATTTATGTATCTAACGTTGTACCATTTTACTGAGCGTTGATAAATACTTCTTACACCAGCAACTTCCATACCACCACTTGACCCATAATAATTTGCCATGCACTCCTCTTCATGTTTATTTTCATTTTCTCCTTGCATCTGCAAAGCTTGGAAAGTATTGCCACATCAACTACCTTACCAGTGTCCACACTTGTAGCTGTTACTACACCATTCAGAGATCTGTGGCCTTTCTTCTGCCAGCTTCCATCAAAAGCTATGGACAAGTCTCTGCTATTATTATTTTCAACAACTGCTTCCTCAACAGCATCTTTCATGTTTCCTGTGCCACATCTTCTACAGCAGAGCCTATTGCAATTATGTGTTTGTTAAATTTTGAAGGTGGAGGAGGGAGGTTCATCACACCACACAACATGGCACCTGCAGCCCTGCCCTTTCCTATACACCGTAATCCATAAACCAGTCTAATGTTTATATCATATAGTTTACCTGTGTCTGCAGTAACATGTGAGGAATTGAAGAAAGTAACACTGTGTTTGCAACAACTGCACATCAACTCTAATTCACAAGCAAGTCCTACATGTAAATTTGTTTTCAATGAAACACCACATTTTCCACATTGTTTGCAGCACACATTGTTCTCCAAAACATCTGATAATAAAGAGACATTAATTACCTCATATTTTGTAGTCCCAGCATTTAGTTTCTTGTATTCTTCTTCAATTCCAGCTAGTTTTCTTCTTGAAGCACTTTCCGGTGTAGTGGCAGCAGCATCACTCAATGTATCACTACCAGTGTTGAGGTTAGTCGCTACTGGGACATCAGGTACTGATGAAGATGAAGCAGACGAATTTTTAGTACACTTTACTTTCTTGCACCAATGTACACGCTTTCTAAATACCTTCACACTAGGTCTTGGCATGTTGAAGGAAAGAAAACTCAATGACTTCTCCACATACGACTTTCACAACAATGACATGGATGTTCTCACAAAGGAAACAATACAAATGGAGCAGAATCTATTGTCAACTGTCTAGCAGTGTACCCAACAGAAAAGCTAACACTCTTGTGCTCAATTATATCTCTGGCAAGGCTGTCTATATCAGGTATATTTCGCGTCTCATATACAAGGTGCGGAACATCGTATGTCGAAATTATTTTAAAAAATTCTTTAAAATATTTCTATTCATTTCATCCAAATATTTTATACATGTTATTAAATGGGAGAGTCTAAATTTTTCGAAAATGCATTTACCCAAAAATCGATTTTTTCATTGAAAAACTCATTCCGTATACCCTTAACTATCTGTTTATATTAGCTTACCCGCATTCCTCTTTTCTTACTCATTATTAAACCCAATCCTGCAGTACCCCTCTTTGACTTTGTATTTATAGTCCTGTGTTCACCTTATCAGAAGTCCTGTTCCTCCTGCCACTAAAATTCACTAATGCCCACTACATCTAAGTTCAACCTATCCATTTGTCTTTTTAAACTTTCTAATCTACTGGCCCAATTAAGGGATCTAACCTTCCATGCTCACATCTGTAGAATGCTAGTTTTGCTTCTCCTGATGATATCCTGAGTAGTCCCCCCACAGAGATCTGAATGGGGGGACTATTTTATCTCTGGAATATTTTACCCAAGAGGACACCATCATCATATAACCATGCGGTAGAGCTGCATGTCCTCAGGAAAAATTAAAGTTGTAGTTTTCCCCTTGCATTCAGCCATTCTCAGTACCAGCACAGCAAGGCCGTTTTGATTGGTGTTCCAAGGCCAGATCAGTGAGTCATCCAGACCGTTGCCCTCCAACTACTGAAAAGGCTGCTGCCCCTCCTCAAGAAACACACATTTGTCTGGCCACTCAAGTCACTCCATCGATGGCATGGTCCATGGTTCATGGGGGTATAGGTCAGTATTCTCTGATAAATTGGGAGTAGCAGATGATTACGTTTGCCAGTTACTTAAAAAATGAGTCCTTCCTTTTGTAAACCCTATCCCGTACCTTTAAGTTTACAACCTGCAGTACAAGAAGAAATAAATAAAATTATAGAAAACCAAGTAATTGAGTGTAGTGTAAGTGTCTATGACACACTGTTGTTAGTTGTTAAAAAAACACAGTGTCCGCCTGGTCTTAGACACACCTACCCTGACTAATTGTGTATGTACTGAAACAGAGACCTGATGAATTGCTCCGTAAGTTTGAACAAGCCAAATATTTCGGTCCAGGTCCAGTGGGTTTGGCAACTGGATGCTGACAAGCAAATTTACACTTTAAACTCAAAATGTTATACATGTTCTTGTTTGATGGAAAGTAATATCAGTTCAGAACATTATATTTTTGCCTGAATGTTTCAGTTTCAGTGTTTATTGGGTGCTTTAGAAGCAGCTTTGGGGAAAGTTTTTATCTGTGTGAAAGATATCTTTGTATGTAATATGTGGGAAGAGCATTGTGCCTTATAAACAAAAAGTTTTATGAAAAAGGTATTACCATTAAATTAGTATCAAAATCTTGCTTTGGCAGGAAGTAACCAAAATTCTTGGGACATTTGTTTGGGGTGCATAACATTAAAATGGGAGCATAAAAGATTGTCCAGAACATAAAAGAATGACATTCATTCCTCAAATTAGCCGGAATTTATCGTTCATATGTGCAGTTTCAGGTAATGAACGATCCTCAATTGTTATCATTTTTAAAACAAAGAGCTAAATGGAAATGGGCTAAAGGGGCAACAGAAGCATTTAAGAATGTTAAAGAAACAATTTTGGTAAACATTTTTGGAATACAGTGATCAATTAATTGCACAGCAGCAAGGAGAGCTCCACCTACCAACCCAAGGGAGCCAATGGGTCTGATGATGGTTTTATAGAAAAAACCAAAACCGGTTACTCATTAAAACAGACATAACGTGATCAAGACTGAACTTTAATCTAAATATGTTAAAGAAACACTTGTGAAAACACATATGCTATCATCCAATGAAGATGTAGAAGCTGGATAAGTTAGCCACAGATGTGTCAGAATACAGTATCACATGCAAATTATTTCAAGGAGAGTGAAATTTTGAAACTGGAGATCATAAGACCATTGCTTTTTCAAGCCTCGACAAACGTGAATTAAGTTATGCAGCTACAGCGGAGGAGTCATTGGTATTGTTTGGAATACAAAATTTCAGATGTTAATTTGGAGGATCAAAAATAGTTATATACACTGACCCTCAAGCATTGGCATTTTTCATGGTAAGTAGACCATCACATAATCGTCTAATGTCAAATCTCAGACACGCGAAATTGAGTAAATGTGTTAGAAGATACTAGAGAACTGATTAATGTAATTAGTGACCCAAACGTTTTGACTAGTTTTGGAGAAACAACTACAGGAACTAGTTGATACAAAAGCACAAGAGAATGTTGAGTTTATTGGCACAAGCACCAATTCTTTGGACGATATAGTACACCAGAAGGCATTAATCTGCTAAGTTCAAACCAGATACTCCTCTGCGCCCACTGACCTCTTTGAAGTAATTTGGGGAGTGTTACCCAAAGATCGGGCACATTTGACTAAAATTAATTTTATTCTGAAATATTTAAAACAGAAAAGAGTTCCAAATAACATTATAAGTTTATAACTCTGTGTCGATTTGAAATGCCATTTAAATGAGAATATTTTTGTCCTAGGAAACTTACTAAAGTCTGTGTTGATAGGATAACTATTTTTGAAACAATATTCAAGATGCAAAAAATACAGTGATGGCAAATTGAGCTTTGAAAGTAGCATATCTGGAGGCAGTGTAAGTACATGCTGTTAACACTAATGCGTGTTTAAGACTAATGCGTGATTTTACTTTAAGCCTTATGACCATAATTATGTGTACTTTATGGATTATGTGAGGGAATCTTCATGTTATAATTATGTCGTATTTAAACTGTCACATCATTTATTATTAATTGAATGAGGAAACTTTATTAGTATCGTATTCTGCTGTATCAGGCATCCTATGTTGCATAGATGCGCTGTATTACTAAAAAGAAGTGTACTAATTAACATAGAAGTAAGTGGGAAAGATGTATAATGCATTTGCTCTCCTGGCACAGGAGAAGGGTATCCTATATTGTATTGATGGCATCTAAAGATCATTACTCATGTTTGCCTCATGTTACCAGTCACAGAGCTTGGATAGAGACATTTATTTATTTAAAAGTTTTTTTATAAGAATTTCAGGCAACTGTTAACAGGATATACTTGGCATTGCTAGACATTAAACCTAGCGTTCACTTCATTAGGACTGAACATTGAAGTGTATTATAAGTGTTGATACAAATATGTTCCATTGTATTTGTTATTAATTTGAATACATTGCTGACTACTGAATGCTTTAAAGCCATATTACCTTTTATTTAATGCTTGGTTAAAGCTATGTTACACACAAAGTGAACAACGCATTCAGCTGTTGCAGATCAGCTGAAATAAGCTAGTAAAATATTATATAGTTAATTTTCTGTAATGATATTAGACATGTCATGTTTACAGGTTTATAGAAATAGAACAGATTTCTTAGAAATATGTCACTGATAAATACAAACAATTTTTTGTAATAATGTTTTATAGATAATTAGTATTAATACACAATGATGAAATGTATTAATAGCGTACATTAATTTAGGTAACAGTATTGTATACATTAGGAAAGTCTACAGAGCTAAGCAATTTTGACATATTACTGAAAATACGAAAACACTTGTACCTTTATGCAAAATGAAAACTAATTTTTTAGATCACATATGTTGACCGTACTGCAGAAAATATTTAGACATACAAACATAGTGAAAACTCGTTTAAATCGTATTTGTACCAATACAATTAGATCACTTCTGAATTTTCAGTACATTTGTTTCCACATGAGGAAGAAAGTGTTTTATTCCCTTTGCAACTTTATATTAGTTCTATGGATTTGCCTGCAAGTACTTCTTCGCTTTATACCAACGTCCAGAGATGAGATTTTCCTTCGGTCTTTTTGGAGGTGCTCACTTTGTGCTAAGTGACAGTCTGTTATAAAATAAGCTTGCTGGATTTTTTCAATCTTTTGTTGCTGTAGATATGGTGGTTATTGCTAGTTCTTATGTTGTGGTCATATAAATCTCTGTTTAGAGATGCTGTGCAATTTACCACTAAAAGAAGTATTGTCTCATATATGTACAAACATGGCACAGACAATATTTTAAATTCTTTGAATTTGTTTTTGCTGCATTCCTGCGGTGTTACTTTAGTTATCATCTGATGGCTTTCTTTTGAAGTTTTCAGTGCTTTGAATGTGTATGTCTCCTTATCCCCCCCATAATGGTATACAGTACACTATGTGTGGAAAGATAAGTCTTCAGTATGTTTTTAGCAAGGTTTCTGTGTCCACCATATAGCACATCCTTTTCATTAGGAATCTCCAAATTTTCACTGGCTCTCTTTTCCAAATCCTCCACTAAGTCAGTACAGAAAGTTGTGTCATCAACATATGTAATAACTTCTTCATTTGCTATAGTTGGCATATCATTTATACACAAGATAAAGAGCAAATGTCCATCTGTCTGTACTACTGAATTTATGTTTTGTTTTGACACACTGTTATCTGTTTTCAACAAAGGTTTTTATAATGCCTGCAGCTTTACCTCTTAAGCCATAGCAGTCCAGATTTTCAATCAGAATTTTAAGATAGGACACAATCAGAAACTTTTGAAAGATCTAAATATTCACAAGATACTTGACTTTCATGATCTGTGGCCTCAGTTATGTGTGTTATGAAGTTTGCCACTGCAGTCTTTGTGGATCTTCCCTTTCCAAATCCATATTGTACTTCGTTTAAGATGTTTCGTTCATGCACATAATTCTGCTTTTACTAGTTTAGATAGAACAGTTGTGATCATTAAAGATCTTTAGTTACCTGTATCTCCCGTCTCCACTTCTTTAAGGATACAGGGTACTTTTCTGGCTCAATATTATGTAAAACCCTCCCATGAACCATGGACCTTGTCGTTGGTTGGGAGGCTTGCGTGCCTCAGCGGTACAGATGGCCGTACTGTTGGTGCAACCACAACGCCGGGGTATCTGTTGAGAGGCCAGACAAACGTGTGGTTCCTGAAGAGGAACAGCAGCCTTTTCAGTAGTTGCAGGGGCAACAGTCTGGATGATTGACTGATCTGGCCTTGTAACACTAACCAAAACGGCCTTGCTGTGCTGGTACTGTGAATGGCTGAAAGCAAGAGGAAACTACAGCCGTGATTTTTCCCGAGGGCATGCAGCTTTACTGTATGGTTAAGTGATGGTGGCGTCCTCTTGGGTAAAATATTCCGGAGGTAAAATAGTCCCCTCTTCAGATCTCCGGGCGGGGACTACTCAGGAGGACGTCATTATCAGGAGAAAGAAAACTGGCGTTCTACGGATCGGAGCGTGGAATGTCGGATCCCTTAATTGGGCAGGTAGGTTAGAAAATTTAAAAAGGGAAATGGATAGGTTAAAGTTAGATATAGTGGGAATTAGTGAAGTTTGGTGGCAGGATGAACGAGACTTTTGGTCAGGTGAATACAGGGTTATAAATACAAAATCAAATGGGTGTAATGCAGGAGTAGGTTTAATAATGAATAAAAAAAAATAGGAGTGCGAGTAAGCTACTACAAACAGCATAGTGAATGCATTATTGTGGCCAAGATAGATACGAAGCCCACGCCTACCACAGTGGTACAAGTTTATATGCCAAGTAGCTCTGCAGATGACGAAGAAATTGATGAAATGTATGATGAGATAAAAGAAATTATTCAGATAGTGAAGGGAGACTAAAGTTTAATAGACATTGGTGACTGGAACTCGAGAGTAGGAAAAGGAAGAGAAGGAAACATAGTAGGTGAATATGGATTGGGGGTAAGAAATGAAAGAGGAAGCTGCCTGGTAGAATTTTGCACAGAGCATAACTTAATCATAGCTAACACTTGGTTCAAGAATCATAAAAGAAGGTTGTATACATGGAAGAATCCTGGAAATACTAGAAGGTATCAGGTAGATTATATAATGGTAAGACAGAGATTTAGGAACCAGGTTTTAAATTGTAAGACATTTCCAGGGGCAGATGTGGACTCTGACCACAATCTATTGGTTATGAACTGTAGATTAGAACTGAAGAAACTGCAAAAAGGTGGGAATTTAAGGAGATGGGACCTGGATAAACTGGCAGAACTAGAGGTTGTACAGTGTTTCAGGGAGAGCATAAGGGAACAATTGACAGGAATGGGGGAAAGAAATACAGTAGAAGAAGAAAGGGTAGCTTTGAGGGATGAAATAGTGAAGGCAGCAGAGGATCAAATAGATAAAAAGATGAGGGCTAGTAGAAACCCTTGGGTAACAGAAGAAATATTGAATTTAATTGATGAAAGGAGAAAAAATAAAAATGCAGTAAATGAAGCTCGCAAAAAGGAATACAAACGTCTCAAAAATGAGATCGACAGGAAGTGCAAAATGGCTAAGCAGGGATGACTAGAGGACAAATGTAAGGATGTAGAGGCTTATCTCACTAGGGGTAAGATAGTACTGCCTACAGGAAAATTAAAGAGACCTTTGGAGAAAGGAGAACCACTTGTATGAATATCAAGAGCTCAGATGGAAACCCAGTTCCATGCAAAGAAGGGAAAGCAGAAAGGTGGAAGGAGTATATAGAGGGTCTATACAAGGGCGATGTTCTTGAGGACAATATTATGGGAAATGGGAGAGGATGTAGATGAAGATGAAATGGGAGATACGATACTGCGTGAAGAGTTTGACAGAGCACTGAAAGACCTAAGTCGAAACAAGGCCCCGGGAGTAGACAATATTCCATTGGAACTACTGACGGCCTTGGGAGAGCCAGTCCTGACAAAACTCTACCATCTGGTGAGCAAGATGTATGAGACAGACAAAATTCCCTCAGACTTCAAGAAGAGTGTAATAATTCCAATCCCAAAGAAAGCAGGTGTTGACAGATGTGAAAATTATCAAACTATCAGTTTAATAAGTCACAGCTGCAAAATACTAACCCGAATTCTTTACAGACGAATGGAAAAACTGGTAGAAGACAACCTCCTGGAAAATCAGTTTGGATTCCGTAGAAATGTCGGAATACGTGAGACAATACCGTCCTTACGACTTATCTTAGAAGAAAGGTTAAGGAAAGGCAAACCTACGTTTCTAGCATTAGAGAAAGCTTTTGACAATGTTGACTGGAGTACTGTCTAAAGGTGGCAGGGGTAAAATACAGGGAGCGAAAGGCTATTTACAATTTGTACAGATATCAGATGGCAGTTATAAGAGTCGAGGGACATGAAAGGGAAGCAGCGGTCGGGAAGGGAGCGAGACAGGGTTGTAACCTCTCCGTGATGTTATTCAATCTGTATATTGAGCAAGCAGTAAAGGAAACAAAAGAAAAATTCAGAGTAGATATTAAAATCCATGGAGAAGAAATAAAAACTTTGAGGTTCCCTGATGACATTGTAATTCTGTGAGAGACAGTAATGGACTTGGAAGTGCAGTTGAACGGAATGGACAGTGTCTTGAAAGGAGGATAATGGAATGTAGTCGAATTAAGTCGGGCGATGCTGAGGGAATTAGATTAGGAAACGAGACACTTAAAGTAGTAAAGGAGTTATGCTATTTGGGGAGCAAAATAACTGATGATGGTCGAAGTAGAGAGGATATAAAATGTAAACTGGCAATGGCAAGGAAAACATTTCTGAAGAAGAAAAATTTGTTAACATCGAGTATAGATTTAAATGTCAGGAAGTCGTTTCTGAAAGTATTTGTATGGAGTGTAGCCATGTATGGAAGCGAAACATGGACGATAAATAGCTTGGACAGGAAGAGAATAGAAGCTTTCGAAATGTGGTGCTACAGAAGAATGCTGTAGATTAGATGGGTAGATCACATAACTAATGAGGAGGTATTGAACAGAATTGGGGAGAAGAGGAGTTTGTGGCACAACTTGACAAGAAGAAGGGACCAGTTGGTAGGACATGTTCTGAGCCATCAAGGGATCACAAATTTAGTATTGGAGGGCAGTGTGGAGGGTAAAAATTGTAGAGGGAGACCAAGAGATGAATATACTAAGCAGTTTCAGAAGGACGTAGGTTTGCAGCAAGTACTGGGAGATGAAGAAGCTTGCAGAGGATAGAATAGCATGGAGAGCTGCATCAAACCAGTCTCTGGACTGAAGACCACAACAACATTATGTAAAAATCAACACTTATTTCTTTCAGGCACTGTTTATAATGTATATGTTTTACAAATTTTTTGTTGATATCAGGTAATGCAGCACACTTTCTAAACAAATTCCAAGTATTTTGAATATTTTTGAACCTGCTTAGGGTTATTAAAAAAATTACAAAGTAATTGATGCAATTTTTTCCAAAATGCTTCCTCAAATTGAGGTACCATTTAATCCAGTGTTATAGATTTGGAGGAGACCTGTTTAATTCCACCCATTATGTATATCACAAGGATAAAAAATATCACATCATACATTTTAATTTTTATAATTTTATTCCTACTAAAAATGTTATTTTTTCTCTAATTTAGTTGATTGTGCAGTAAAGCTTAGACCTAATACATAAGTATGGACTATTGCAAGTTACAGAAAAAAATTAGAGCAGTGCTTTATAAACCTTGGGAAATATTTGTACCTTAATTCTGAACAAAACAACTTGCGGGAAATTGCGAATGAAGATATGAGTCCAATTAAACTGTGCCTCAGAACATTCCTGAAGCATAGTCTTCATCCTGCAGCATGTCATCATCTTCAAGCTCCCTCTTGGCATTTCTTTTAGCACTTCTTGCTTCTTTGGTAACTTAAAGAGCGAATCTTTCAGCTTCATGAACCCATTGTCTGTCACAAGCAAGCAATTAATCTTCCATATTAGTGCCACATTTTATGCCTAAATTTCTCAGGACTTCCAACTTTCCTATCACTCCATCACTGAAACATATCACTGCATCTAGTACACCAACTTTTAATGTATTTAGTCCTACAAAAACATTCTTGGGTAATCTTTTCCATGTGAAATGGTTGAAACTTTCAATTGTATTCTGAGTGCCTCCATGAAGACATTTACTAAGCAAAACAGGGTCACTCAAGTATTGGTTTTATTTCATTCATAACAGGCTCAGGAAGAGAATGCTTATGATGGTGTGTTTGACCACTTTCTTTTGCTATTTGGTAACCAGACAAAGAATCTGCTCCTTTAGGGCAAAGTCTATAAACAGGGTGGTCATCTGTGGAGAACTTACGAAAATGGGTGGCCCATACACCTTTTCTCATTGCTGTAACATCATCCAGAGATGCAGTTCGTCTAATGGCCAGTCCATAATAACTCTGAAGGAGGTCTATTTTAGTTTGTGTCAATCTCCCTTGGCCAGACAGAGATTTTTCATCAGAGATTTTCATCAGATAACAACTTTCCTTTCATTTCTCTTTATAGCTTCCTCAATCTAGCATCCATCCTTTTTTGCACATGTCCACAACACTCCAGTTTTGTTACCAAGGTATCACCATAAACATTGAACTCATTAATTTTATTGAAAGCTTTAGAGTCCCCATTGCCTAGGTACTTCGTATGTCTAACGTTATAAATGGGCACCGACCTCTGAAATATTTTTAGAGCTCCATCACACTCCATGCCTCCATTGTAACCATCATACTTCTTAGAACAATGATGTTCAATATGTCCTTCAGTGTTACCATGGCAGGTGTGGCAGTACTTAGATAAGCACTCAACATCAACAAATTTTCCATCCTCCAGAGAAGTAGCACTTACAACACCATTCAAGGAACGATGTCCATGATGTTGCCATGTTCCATCAACTGCAGCAGCAACGTCCCTGGTTACATAAATATTTACAGTTTCTTGTAATGCACATTTCTTGTAGGCACAACCGTCAAAGCACCTAAAAGTATTTTTATGTACTTGCTGAACCTACTGGGAGGAGTAGGAAGGTCCATGAACCACAAAACGTTTGAGCAGCCTTTTTTTTCCTTTTCCTATTGCATACACAAACTTCAAATTCACATTGTATGAATTATGCAAATGTTTGAAGTCATTTTCGAGGTACATTTATTGCCAGATCTATGCAGAACAACTAATTTTGACACTAAACCCTTCGTGCTTCTCTGTTGTTCAGTTATTTCCAGACAGCCTACACAACCGCATTGTTTACATTTCGCCACTTCCTTTATCAAAGAAGGTAAGATGCCCACAACGACAACAACAACAACAACAAATGTACTACAAAAAGTGTCATTGTTAACACAAAAATCTGAATCACCAGGAGGTGTGCCATGTGTGAGTATCTTCCTTGAAGAACTGGTACATAGGTTACTTTCAACAGTGTGGCTTGCTTTGTTCGTGAACTGGTTACCATGGAATTTCCTTTTATTGAATTTCTTGATGCGTGGCATGGTTTGTATTTATTGCACACTAAAGGATATGTACTTCCACAAATATATGTAGCTCTTGGGCAAGAAACATTCAGTAACACATGAACAAACTGCTTCAGTGAAACAAAAGTAAATACTACCAAAGATAATCATTTACAGACACTAGAAACCTGTATGTACAAACATATACACTGTATACCTAAAAACAAAGATGATGTGACTTACCAAATGAAAGCGCTGGCACGTTGATAGACACACAAACACAAACATACACACAAAATTCAAGCTTTCGCAACAAACTGTTGCCTCATCAGGAAAGAGGGAAGGAGAGGGAAAGACGAAAGGATGTGGGTTTTAAGGGAGAGGGTAAGGAGTCATTCCAATCCCGGGAGCGGAAAGACTTACCTTAGGGGGAAAAAAGGACAGGTATACACTCGCGCACACACACTCGTATCCATCTGCACATACACAGACACAAGCAGACAAATGTCTGTGTGTGTGCGAATGTATACCTGTCCTTTTTTCCCCCTAAGGTAAGTCTTTCCGCTCCGGGGATTGGAATGACTCCTTACCCTCTCCCTTAAAACCCACATCCTTTCGTCTTTCCCTCTCCTTTCCTGATGAGGCAACAGTTTGTTGCGAAAGCTTGAATTTTGTGTGTATGTTTGTGTCTGTGTGTCTATCGACGTGCCAGCGCTTTCGTTTGGTAAGTCACATCATCTTTGTTTTTAGGTATATTTTTCCCATGTGGAATGTTTCCCTCTATTAATTCATATACAATGTATCATACGTATAATTGCTGGAAACAAAGTTCACAGTTCTTTTCGAAGTAATACTGGTTTCTGTAATAGAAATAAAGGGGGCATGGCAGCATACATGACTGTAAATTTAAAATTTGGTATATATAGGTCATTTTTCATTTGAAATCCTATAATGTATTATATCAATATCAGGAAAGACTATAGAATTTAATAAAGTCATAAAAAAAAAAAAAAAAAAATTTCACCATTTATAAAATACCCTGTATCCTTAAATAGTATTTATTTATTGGTCCTGTAAATCTAGGACTGTACAATGTACAAAAGTTATTGGACCATTCATTAATTATAACACATATTCCTTGATTTTTTTTTCCAGACATAATTTTAACAAAAGATAGATAAAATATGACTAACTTGCTCCTTATCCCCACTCAATCGCCACTGCTATCATGCACTGGTGCTGGTGCTTGCAGTGTGGTTTCAGGTGCCTGAGACTGCAGTCACACATGCGCATGCGTGTGTGTGTGTGTGTGTGTGTGTGTGTGTGTGTGTGTGTGTGTGTGTGTGTGTGTGTGTGTGCGCGCGCACCTATTGTTGACAAAGGCCAATGGCCAATAGCTTTAATTGTGAAAGTCTTCTCGTTGTGCCTATATGTGACTCAGCATCTCCGCAATATGGTGAGTAGCAACTTTCCTTCTCATGATATTGTTACATTCCATCCTGGATTTAACATTTATTAAAGTAATGCATATGTTAGTCACATCACAAAAACAGGGGGAGAATGGAAACGGATATCATTTACTAGCTTAGCATAGACATGACCGACTAACATATAATTACATGTAAAGCATTACTCCAGAGAGAGAATTGTCTGGCAGCTGAATTGGAGCATTTAGTTCTTTTGAGATGAGTGCAGCAATGTTATCAATGACAAATAAATGTAGGAAGAAACCATAAGAGCAGGCTTTTATTAGGTACTGGCTAAATATCTGGCATTGCCCTGGTATGTATTTATTTCAATTCTAGTAGTCAATCTCCTCCATGCCCCTATCCCTGTCAATCTCCTCTGCTCCCTTCTCTGTCCACATCCTCCTCTCCTTTCTCTTTACCCACCACATCCAACCCTCACTCTCTGTCCATCTCCCACTTTCCTCCTCTCTGTCCATATGCTGCCCCCCCCCCCCCCCCAACCTCTCTATCTGCCCATCTTGTCCTCACCATCTTTCCGTCCATCTCCTCCAACAGGAATTGCTGAAATTGAACAAAGCTCCTGTGCACGATGGGATCCCTATCGGCTACTATCTACTATACTGCATTTGTGGCTGATTTAGATCCACGTCTAACTTCAATCCATCATAAATTTCTTAAACACAAATCTGTGCTCAGTAGTTGGAAGAAAGTACGGGTCCCATCCGTTCTCAAGTAGGGTGGTAGACGTGATCCACTAAACTACTACCCAATATCCTTGACCTCAATTTGATGTAGAATCTTAGAACATATTCTGAGCTCAAACATAATGTGATATCTCAAAACACAATGACCTCCTCTGTGCCACCCAGCATGGATTCTGAAGACATCAATCATGTGAAACTCAATTCGCACTTTTCTCACATGAAATACTGAAAGGTAATAATGGCAGTCAGGCGGATGCAGTGTTTCTTGAGTTCCGAAAATAATTGGACTCGGTACCATTTCTACACTTATTGTCAAAAGTATGATTGTATGGTGTATCAAGTTAATATTTGTGATTAGTAGAGGATTTTTTTGTAGGGAGCACACAGCAATTATCTTGAATGGAGTACCAACAACAGATATAGAAGTAACTTACGATGTGCGCCAGGGAAGTGTATTGGCAACCTTGCTGTTTGTGTTGTATATTAATGACCTTGCAGACACTAATTAATAGTAAAATCAGGCTTTTTGCGGATGATGCAGTTATCAATAATGAAGTACTATCTGAAATAAGCTGCATAAATATTCAGTCAGATTTTGATAAGATCAAAGTGGTGCAAATATTGGCAACCTGCTTTAAATGCTCAGAGAAGCAGAATTGTGCAATTCACAGAACTGAAAAATCTAATATCCTATAACTAATATTGATGAGTCACAGCTGGAATTGTTAACTCATACAAACAGCTGGGCATAACACTTCATAGGAATATAAACTGGAGTGATCACATAGGCTCAATCGTGGATAAAGCAGGTGGTAGAATTTCTTTATTTGTAGAATATTGTGGAAATATAAGCCGTCTACAAAGGAGATTGCTTACAGATTGTTTGTGCGGCCCATTCTAGAAAATTGCTCAATTTTGTGTGAACCATACTAAATAGGTAGGATAGTGAATACAGAGAAGAGCAGCGTGAATGGCCACAGGTTTGTGTGACCCATGGGAGAGTGTCATAGAGATGCTGAAGAAACTGAATTGGCAGACTCTTAAAGATAGATTGCAAGAAAGCCACTTTCAAAGTTTCAAGAACTAGCTTCAAATGATGACTTTAGGGATACATTACAACCCAATTTGTATCGATCTCATAGGGATCATGAGAACCAGATTAGATTACTTGCTGCACTCCCAGACGCATTTAAACAGTCATTCTTCCCATACACTAATGGAACGGAAAAATACCCTAATAACACTTCACAGTGGTTTGCAGAGTAGAGATATACTTGGACAAAGGTACATATTTGCATCATTCACAGAAGGAAGCTCATGATCATAAGCACTCCATTTTCTGTCAAGAAGTGGAGAGCTTACACGAGAAGAAGCAAGTGATGAGTTGCTGCTGCAACACTGCACCAGTAGTTGTCTGACTGCCATTGACTACTAACATGAGTGGTGCATCCAATATAGGAATTGCCAGGAGTGCAGCTTTTGCTAGGGTTTGCTTCAACACATTAAAAATGGAACTCACCCTGTGCCCAGTGCATAGGTGAACTCCCTTAATCTTGAGTACAGTAAAAGGTGCTGTTAGAGGTTCTTGCAGCTAGGCTGAGTGGAGCAGATATCACTGGTGAAAATTCAGAGTCCACAAGAAATGGCACAGCTCCTTGGTTGTTTCTGGCTGTGGGAAATTTGACGTGGCTTCAACTTATTCTGGTAGCAAGCAGTTGCCCACAGGCAAAGTCAGATTGCCCAAAAAGGTGATCTGAGGTTTGCTGAAAACACACTTAACAGGGTTTAACACCATACTGTGTTGTTCAAGGCATTTGGAAATCTCCACCAAGTGTTGCTGGTGCTGTTCTGTTTGTCTGGAAACTCGAGGTTATGATCCAAGTATGTGAAGCACATTGCCAGTCTCTGCAGCATAGTCAGTGAACCTGTGCCACCGTTCTGCAAACCAAATGTCATGTTACGAATTTTGAATAAGATGAAAGGAGTGATTACAGCAGTCTTTGGAATGTCTTCATTTTCCACAGGAATTTGCATGAAAGCCCTGCACAATCCAGAATATAGTAACATCATTGCAAATAGTTGTAGTCCCATAACAGAGGCACTGGATATCTGACCGGAATTGTTCTTGGATGCAGTGCATGATAATCACCACATGGATACCATGTGTCACCCTTTCTGCATATATATGGTCACAGTCAGTGTGCTCCCTGCCGCCGTTGGATAAGCAGCTGAGCAGCAAGTCGTATACTCCTAGCTCACTCGTTTGTTACATAGTTTAATTCTTAATTTCTTTGCGTGTTTTTGGTACTTGCATTGTTTAATTCATAAATTTCGGGCGTATTATAGTATTTGAGAGTTGTAGCATTGCGTTTTAGTACCTGAATAGTGTAAATTCGCGTAGTCGTTTGTCTACTGTTTTTGTTTTGAACGGCCAGTGTCGGTTGGTCACAGTCAGTGTGCTCCCTGCCGCCGTTGATAAGCAGCTGAGCAGCAAGTCGTATACTCCTAGCTCACTCATTTGTTACATAGTTTAATTCTTAATTTCTTTGCGTGTTTTTGGTACTTGCATTGTTTAATTCATAAATTTCGGGCGTATTATAGTATTTGAGAGTGTAGCATTGCGTTTTAGTACCTGAATAGCGTAATTTCGCTTAGTCTCCTTCCGCCGCCGAGCAGTGTCAGCAGTGCGCAAGTAGCAGCATTACTGCATTTACTAGGCAATCTTGTATTTTAATAACCGTTTAAATTTTGTCGATTTGTTTGCGCTCTCTGTAGATTAGTTCAGACGTTCTTTGTAAAACAGTTTTTAGCATGGATAGGGACTGCAACTGCTGTGTTCGGATGCAGGCTGAGTTGGCATCCCTTCGCTCCCAGCTTCAGACAGTGTTGGCTTCGGTCACACAGCTTGAGGCTGTTGCCAATGGGCATCACTGTGGGGGTCCGGATGGGGGTTTGTCGGGGACGGCCAGCTCGTCCCACGCATCCCCTGATCGGACTACGACTGTGGTTGCCCGGGATACTGCCCGCATTGAGGCTGATCCCTCACCTGTGGTAGAGTGGGAGGTCGTCTCAAGGTGTGGCAGGGGGCGAAAGACATTCCGGAGGGCTGAACGGAAAGCCTCTCCAGTTTGTCTGACGAACCGGTTTCAGGCTCTGTCTCAGGCTGATACTGATCTTCGGCCTGACATGGCTGCTTGTCCTGTTCCAGAGGTTGCCCCTCAGTCTGCAAGATCCGGGCAGTTGCAGAGGGTGGGCTTACTGGTAGTTGGGAGCTCCAACGTCAGGCGCGTAATGGGGCCCCTTAGGGAAATGGCAGCAAGAGAGGGGAAGAAAACCAATGTGCACTCCGTGTGCATACCGGGGGGAATCATTCCAGATGTGGAAAGGGTCCTTCCGGATGCCATGAAGGGTACAGGGTGCACCCATCTGCAGGTGGTCGCTCATGTCGGCACCAATGATGTGTGTCGCTATGGATCGGAGGAAATCCTCTCTGGCTTCCGGCGGCTATCTGATTTGGTGAAGACTGCCAGTCTCGCTAGCGGGATGAAAGCAGAGCTCACCATCTGCAGCATCGTCGACAGGACTGACTGCGGACCTTTGGTACAGAGCCGAGTGGAGGGTCTGAATCAGAGGCTGAGACGGTTCTGCGACCATGTGGGCTGCAGATTCCTCGACTTGCGCCATAGGGTGGTGGGGTTTCGGGTTCCGCTGGATAGGTCAGGAGTCCACTACACGCAACAAGCGGCTACACGGGTAGCAGGGGTTGTGTGGCGTGGACTGGGCGGTTTTTTAGGTTAGATGGCCTTGGGCAAGTACAGAAAGGGCAACAGCCTCAACGGGTGCGGGGCAAAGTCAGGACATGCGGGGACCAAGCAGCAATCGGTATTGTAATTGTCAACTGTCGAAGCTGCGTTGGTAAAGTACCGGAACTTCAAGCGCTGATAGAACCGAAGCTGAAATCGTTAAAGGTACAGAAAGCTGGCTTAAGCCAGATATAAATTCTGCCGAAATTTTTACAAAGGTACAGACGGTGTTTAGAAAGGATAGATAGCATGCAACCGGTGGTGGAGTGTTCGTCGCTGTTAGTAGTAGTTTATCCTGTAGTGAAGTAGAAGTGGATAGTTCCTGTGAATTATTATGGGTGGAGGTTACACTAAACAACCGAACTAGGTTAATAATTGGCTCCTTTTACCGACCTCCCAACTCAGCAGCATTAGTGGCAGAACAAATAAGAGAAAATTTGGAATACATTTCACATAAATTTTCTCAGCATGTTATAGTCTTAGGTGGAGATTTCAATTTACCAGATATAGACTGGGACACTCAGATGTTTAGGACGGGTGGTAGGGACAGAGCATCGAGTGACATTATACTGAGTGCACTATCCGAAAATTACCTCGAGCAATTAAACAGAGAACCGACTCGTGGAGATAACATCTTGGACCTACTGATAACAAACAGACCCGAACTTTTCGACTCTGTATGTACAGAACAGGGAATCAGTGATCGTAAGGCCGTTGCAGCATCCCTGAATATGGAAGTTAATAGGAATATAAAAAAAGGGAGGAAGGTTTATCTGTTTAGCAAGAGTAATAGAAGGCAGATTTCAGACTACCTAACAGATCAAAACGAAAATTTCTGTTCCGACACTGACAATGTTGAGTGTTTATGGAAAAAGTTCAAGGCAATCGTAAAATGCGTTTTAGACAGGTACGTGCCGAGTAAAACTGTGAGGGACGGGAAAAACACACCGTGGTACAACAACAAAGTTAGGAAACTACTGCGAAAGCAAAGAGAGCTCCACTCCAAGTTTAAACGCAGCCAAAACCTCTCAGACAAACAGAAGCTAAACGATGTCAAAGTTAGCGTAAGGAGGGCCATGCGTGAAGCGTTCAGTGAATTCAAAAGTAAAATTTTATGTACCAACTTGACAGAAAATCCTAGGAAGTTCTGGTCTTACGTTAAATCAGTAAGTGGCTCGAAACAGCATATGCAGACACTACGGGATGATGATGGCATTGAAACAGAGGATGACACGCGTAAAGCTGAAATACTAAACACCTTTTTCCAAAGCTGTTTCACAGAGGAAGACCGCACTGCAGTTCCTTCTCTAAATCCTCGCACAAACGAAAAAATGGCTGACATCGAAATAAGTGTCCAAGGAATAGAAAAGCAACTGGAATCACTCAATAGAGGAAAGTCCACTGGACCTGACGGGATACCAATTCGATTCTACACAGAGTACGCGAAAGAACTTGCCCCCCTTCTAACAGCCGTGTACCGCAAGTCTCTAGAGGAACGGAGGGTTCCAAATGATTGGAAAAGAGCACAGATAGTCCCAGTCTTCAAGAAGGGTCGTCGAGCAGATGCGCAAACTATAGACCTATTTCTCTTACGTCGATCTCTTGTAGAATTTTAGAACATGTTTTTTGCTCGCGTATCATGTCATTTCTGGAAACCCAGAATCTACTATGTAGGAATCAACATGGATTCCGGAAACAGCGATCGTGTGAGACCCAACTCGTCTTATTTGTTCATGAGACCCAGAAAATATTAGATACAGGCTCCCAGGTAGATGCTATTTTTCTTGACTTATGGAAGGCGTTCGATACAGTTCCGCACTGTCGCTTGATAAACAAAGTAAGAGCTTACGGAATATCCGACCAGCTGTGTGGCTGGATTGAAGAGTTTTTAGCAAACAGAACACAGCATGTTGTTATCAATGGAGAGACGTCTACAGACGTTAAAGTAACCTCTGGCGTGCCACAGGGGAGTGTTATGGGACCATTGCTTTTCACAATATATATAAATGGCTTAGTAGATAGTGTCGGAAGTTCCATGCGGCTTTTCGCGGATGATGCTGTAGTATGCAGAGAAGTTGCAGCATTAGAAAATTGTAGCGAAATGCAGGAAGATCTGCAGCGGATAGGCACTTGGTGCAGGGAGTGGCAACTGACCCTTAACATAGACAAATGTAATGTATTGCGAATACATAGAAAGAAGGATCCTTTATTGTATGATTATATGATAGCGGAACAAACACCGGTAGCAGTTACGTCTGTAAAATATCTGGGAGTATGCGTGCGGAACGATGTGAAGTGGAATGATCATATAAAATTAATTGTTGGTAAGGCGGTTACCAGGTTGAGATTCATTGGGAGAGTGCTTAGAAAATGTAGTCCATCAACAAAGGAGGTGGCTTACAAAACACTCGTTCGACCTATACTTGAGTATTGCTCATCAGTGTGGGATCCGTACCAGGTCGGGTTGACGGAAGAGATAGAGAAGATCCAAAGAAGAGCGGCGCGTTTCGTTACCGGGTTATTTGGTAACCGTGATAGCGTTACGGAGATGTTTAATAAACTCAAGTGGCAGACTCTGTAAGAGAGGCGCTCTGCATCGCGGTGTAACTTGCTCGCCAGGTTTCGAGAGGGTGCGTTTCTGGATGAGGTATCGAATATATTGCTTCCCCCTACTTATACCTCCCGAGGAGATCACGAATGTAAAATTAGAGAGATTAGAGCACGCACGGAGGCTTTCAGACAGTCGTTCTTCCCGCGAACCATACGCGACTGGAACAGGAAAGGGAGGTAATGACAGTGGCACGTAAAGTGCCCTCCGCCACACACCGTTGGGTGGCTTGCGGAGTATCGATGTAGATGTAGATGTAGAAGACTGAGGGCTACAAGAAGGATGAATAACACCTTCCCTGAGCACCGAGTTAAACTCTGCCTTAGTTATTATTAGATGATAGGAAACTAAACGCCTAGGATGGCATGAAACTGGCAGGCAATTAGTTGCTTTGAAAAGATGTACAGTGT
This sequence comes from Schistocerca americana, assembly GCF_021461395.2. Lineage (NCBI taxonomy): Eukaryota > Metazoa > Arthropoda > Insecta > Orthoptera > Acrididae > Schistocerca > Schistocerca americana. The sequence continues at coordinate 447,830,553 of NC_060123.1, read as the reverse complement.
TCCAGCGTATCTCTCTTGGCACATCAGGTGGCCAGATTGTGGCTAGAAACTGATCGAGCAATTCGGAGAATCACCACTGCATTGGAATCCAACAGGAGGGAGTCCAGTGATGCTGTCAATGAGTCGTGCATTTGCTGTATTAGGTAACAGAAGATAATATGCCAGGACTTTGGCTCGAATTATAGGCTGTTTGACATTGGATGACCCAGCCCCAAGTCCAGTTCAATAAGTTCCATACCATTAAGTGCTTATTGATGAGTTGTAGTGGCAGAAATGCATTCAAAACGAAGTTGGTGACTGGCAATTATACAGGAAAGACCACTTCTAGATTTATCTAAAAGAAATTTCTGTCCTGTCTTCCAGTCACTTAGATTAGATTAATACTAGTTCCATGGATCATGAATACGATATTTCGTAATGATGTGGAACGAGTCAAATTTTCCAATACGTGACATAATTAATTTAATTTAACAACATAATTAAGATAATATAACAACTTTTTTTAATATTTTTTTCCCTTCTTTTTCTTAATTTATATCCAAAAATTCCTCTATAGAGTAGAAGGGGTTGTCATTCAGAAATTCTTTTAATTTCTTCTTAAATACTCGTTGGTTATCTGTCAGACTTTTGATACTATTTGGTAAGTGGCCAAAGACTTTAGTGGCAGTATAATTCACCCCTTTCTGTGCCAAAGTTAGATTTAATCTTGAATAGTGAAGATCATCCTTTCTCCTAGTATTTTAGCTATGCACACTGCTATTACTTTTGAATTGGGTTTGGTTGTTAATAACAAATTTCATAAGAGTGTATATATACTGAGAAGCTACTGTGAATATCCCTAGATCCTTAAATAAATGTCTGCAGGATGATCTTGGGTGGACTCCAGCTATTATTCTGATTACACGCTTTTGTGCAATAAATACTTCATTCTTCAGTGATGAATTACCCCAAAATATGATGCCATATGCAAGCAATGAGTGAAAATAGGCGTAGTAAGCTAATTTACTAAGATATTTATCACCAAAATTTGCAATGACCCTTATTGCATAAGTAGCTGAACGTTTCAGCAGATCATCAATGTGTTTCTTCCAATTTAATCTCTCATCAATGGACACACCTAAAAATTTTGAATATTCTACCTTAGCTATATGGCTCTGATTAAGGTCTATATTTATTAATGGTGTCATACCATTTACTGTACAGAACTGTATGTACTGTGTCTTATCAAAATTCAGTGAGAGTCTGTTTACAAGGAACCACTTAGTAATTTTCTGAAAGACATTATTGACAATTTCATCAGTTAATTCTTGTTTGTCAGGTGTGATTACTATACTTGTATCATCAACAAAGAGAACTAACTTTGCCTCTTCATGAATATAGAATGGCATGTCATTAATATATATTAAGAACAACATAGGACCCAAGACTGACCGTTGAACCCCATTCTTGATAGTTCCCCAGTTTGAGGAATGTGCTGATCTTTGCATATTATGAGAACTGCTAATACAGGGTGAGTCAAAAAGGACTTTGGCATGACATAAAAATTTGTTGAGATAACTTACAGAATCATTATGTGTCATTTTGTAGCAAACAACCTCAAGTTTCACATAAAAGTGTCAAGTGTAATTTTGGTTTGATGCAACTACAATTTGTGATGCGGTAAACATCCCACCAGTAATCAATTTCTTCCCACACTTGTTGCAGAAAATCGGGTGTAACTTGTGCAACAGCAGCATCAATTTGATTTTTCAAGTCAGCTAAGTTGTTTGGTAGGGGAGAAACATGCATGTGTTTCTTATTGAAATCCCAGAGAAAGAAATCCATGAAACAAAAACACATAAGGAGCATGCTCTGCACCAATTAAAGTAGCCATTTTAACGATGCACTCTGCTGGTGCTCATGGTGGCAGAATGAAATAGTGATGCACAAAGTGAATCAAACTTGAAGTTGTTTGGTACAAAATGACACCTCTACCAATTCTTCAAGTTATCTCAATAAATTTCTATATCATTCCAAAGTGTTAAGTCCTTTTTGACTCTCACTGGATGGAGTAAGGCCCATTAAAAAGAAAAAAAAAAAAAAAAAAAACAGGCTGCAACACATACATCACGATGGTATGCCTGAGCTTGCTCAGCTCAGCTAATGATTGTGTTTGTTAACTTGTAACTTGGTTTGCTCACAAACGAAAATTGCATCTTCTACTGGAATCTGCCATTATGGAAAATTACTGATTTCTAGTACCATTACAATGATTGTAAGTACATAAGTGTACTAATAATTTGTTGCAGTTTTACTGGGTACAATAAACTTGATTATTGTTTGCATGGGGCACTAAATCTTGCATCATATGAGGATTGTTATGGAGAAGAGGCTGAATGCTATAAATTAGGCATTATGTCATTTATGTTGACCATATATTTTAATTTACAGCATACTACAAAGTTTTGAGCTTCATTGTAATACTAGTAATCAGACTCAACAACAGTGGATTCGAGTAGAAGATTCAAGTCTCGTTAGTGTGTAAATATTCAATTACTAGTTAACAAGCACAGTTCGTCTGATGAACTGAGAGGGCAAGCGAGCTGAGGCCTACCCCTGTGAAATGAGAATATTCTGAAATGACTGTGGGATTTGGAAAGCTCTGCAGTTAATTTTTGTGTGTTGGATAAATTTACTTTGTGAGAATATTCTGAAATGACTGTGGGATTTGGAAAGCTCTGCAGTTAATTTTTGTGTGTTGGATAAATTTACTTTGTGAGAAGGTTTCTATTTTCTTGGGATTCAAATAGAATGGAAATTTCATCACTGGTTAATATTGTGATACCCGTTCCAATTGCTCCATGGAACCTGCGAGTAGAGACTCACATTGGTTACTATAATAACATGCAGGCAGTAATGTTCGCTCACTGCAGTCAGAGCCAAGGTGATTTCTTCTTGTTTATGGCAAAGCGTCTGCTGCAGTGTCCACGCTCAGCCAACATAACAAACCGCGAAGGCATTGGTCACCGCTAATCGCTGCACTTGTCGCGAGCCGAGACAACAAGAGCACACTGTCTCTGCTAACGATATTATGAAGTTTATACATTTTACTTACTTAACGAAATCTGCAGGATATGGGTTGAGAATATATTCAGTTTGTAGTAACTAGCCATTGCGTTAAAATACTGTACAGTATATTTTATGCAGTATTTACTGTTTCTTGTGTCTCTAATGTTAATAGGTCGTCAGGAGAAGGACGAAAACGTCAAATTAATGTCGCTTTCCGAGACATATTCAATCCAAAATGAGGTGTTTTAAGGTAGCTCTAATGTTAATAGTATTGATTCAGATTGTGCGCGAACACACACACACATCTTCACTGCTCTAGGGAAACTCGTCTTTGTTCCATTTTTTCCATACCGTATTTAGCACAATAACATAAGGCTCATTCTGCTGTAGAACTTGATGCCCGCAAGTCCTTAAATAAGAATATGCGAGCGGTAACAATGCATGAAAGGAAACAGGCTATTGGACAAAAGTATGGAGAGCTCCCCGCTTTTTGCGTTTCCAATAGATTCTACTTTAAGAATTTGTTGTCATATTATACTTCATAACCCTAAACTCTTAATTTTTTCACTTCATACTAAAACAAAAGCTATGATATGAGAAGAGGAAATGACTTATATGCTTCTCAGAAACTTAAGGTTTTTGTGCTTATTTCCTCACTTCATACTAAAACAAGGGCGTTGATGTGAGAGGAGGAAATGGAGGAAATGAAGTACACACTTTCAAGATTTTCTGCATTAATGACCTGTAACTTGCTGTAACTGTTTCGAGCCAGCAGTTCACCCATTTAGCTAGCCAGATCTCCACTTTGGCAGGGGACTGTAATCCATCCATGTCACTGCTGATGACGAGGCACTGTTGCTCGGTGCTGCCACAGTACTGATTGATGGCGGCATTACTGCATCCTATCAGTCAGATATGTGATGGCATCTATGGGCGCCTACATGTTGTCAACATTGTTTCGATTACTCTGCATAAGTTTCGCTGGGCTAGCGCTTACATATCTCTCCCTGTGCAATTTCCATAGTTTTGGAGATCTGAAGAAAGACATTCATAGCTGTCGATTTGCTTCGGACGAAGATGTGCTTCTGGGTACGATCATGGTTCTGTAGGCAACGCAAACATTTTTCCACAGAGGCATTGGACAACTTGTCTCATAGTGGAACAGTGCTAACGATATTATGGAGTTAATACATCTTAATTACTTAACGTAATATGCAGGACATGGGTTGGGTAAATATTCAGTTTGTAGTAACTAGCCCTTGCATTAAAATACTGTACAGTATATTTTATGCAATATTTATTGTTTCGTGTGTCTCTAATGTTAATAGTATTGATTCAGATTGTGCGTGAACACACACACACACACACACACACACACACACACACACACACACACACACACACACACACAGTCATTGATTCCAGTGAGAGTGACGGCTGCTGTCTGTTGAACGACACAAGCGCCAATCAGTTCCTCAGTTGGCGTTGAGTGGTAGAGATTTTTGTTACCTTACATTGCAAGAATTGTAAGGAGGAGACTGAAAGTAAACGGACTTGCAAGCTAAAGAGCTGCGACAAATCAGAGCTTGACTGATTATCAGGTGATTGCCACGTGGATTTTGTGGACCAGTATACTTTTTATAACCAACCTACCCACCATCATCATTATGTAAGATTTCTCGAAGGCGTCGGGGCATTGATTCCACTAAGGTCCTCGATAGTGTAGCGTGATGGTTTACTTTCCACCATACGTTTTCTATATTCGTCCAAAGGTCACTTGCATTTGTAGGTCCACATGTCAATGATCTCGTTACTTCTGCCCACATATTCTCTATCGGGTTGAGGTCCGGTGAACGTGGAACAAACGGCAACAGCTTTATCCTCTCTTGGCCCTGAAATCAATCTTGCACTGCTCTGCTGTGATGGATGGGGCTGTGGTTCTGTAAATAAATTGTTATCTCGTTACTTTATATGTTTATTTTTAAATAACATATTTGTAATTAGCACATTGTATTAGTATTTTCCATAGTGTATAAAAATTCAGGCCCTGTCATAGATAAGTGATCTAGATTCAACAGTCCGATTAGGAATGTGGTTTACCGATTCTATCATATAATGAGAGTCCTAGTCGGAAATCAACATTAAGACTAACTGGCAGAATCCGATTAGCACAATCTGGTATCAAACTGAAATTACAGAAATCTGATAATTTGAACTTCTGTATTGCAACAATGCTGCACACATAGATTCCTTTGATGGAGTACCAGGTGGTAACTGTCTAAGAAAAAGTGAGGAATATGTCTACTAGCAGAAATGTAACGTAGTTATAACTTATATTTATGTGATGGAAATACTGGTTCGAACAATGCACATCTATCTCAGTGGTGGGAAGATACACCATATCGGATTTGCTGATGACATAATAATAATAATCCTGTGTGAGGTTGTCAGATCCTCCATTGGGCGCCTCCCCAGGTGGCGGATAGGGGTAAGGATTCCACATACGGGTGGTACCGAGGAAATCAAATACTTGGGATGTACAAATTCTAAACACAATCCTCAATGGCTATTCGACCCGTTGAACCTAAAATCAACACACGTCTGAGTGAAAATCACTGGTACTCTGGTCAGCGTCTGCGAGCACAATGAGCTCGGCTGAAAATATTTGGTTCCAAAGGCTTCAACAACCTCTGCTCCTATCCAGTCCTGGTATCATCCAGGCCAAACCAATGAAACGCAAACAAACATGAACTGTACAAATAAATACATCTTTACCCCAGGTGGTACACAACCTGCCTGTCCGACAAATGGCAACTGGACTTTCGGATTCTGGGAAGTCCAGGCTAGCACAGCAGAGAATATTGGAGCTCTTTGGTAAACTTCCCTACAAGCAGAAAACATTAATTGGAACACTAAATACCAATACATTGATCCAAGCAGGAAAACTACATAATCTCACATCAGATATCGACCAACAAAAAAATTATCATCGTTGCTCTTCAAGAAACGTGACTAACTGACAATGAATCCTGGCATTGTGAAAATATCGCATCATAAAGAGCAAAACACAAAAGGGTAACGAAAGGCGCACCTATCTTCAGCGTGACATTTCTCGTACACAGATCAATCATCAACTCAGCCAAAGAAATCACACCCATCAACAATCGACTTATGACTGTGAGCATTCAGAGCGCCATTAAAAAGTACACACTTATTAACGCACGTGCCCCCACCAACATCGAAAATAAGAAAAACCCCGAAAATGTCGAAATATTCTGGAACCCACTCGAAAGAATCATGAGCAAAATTCACCAAGATGATGTGAAAATCCTATTGGGAGACTTCAACGCTCAATTTAGGACAGAAAAAAGCTGCAGGAAAATCGTCGGTAAAAATTCAGCTCACCGAAACCTAACACCAACGGCGGACGTCTGCTTAACATTTTCCAACAAGTAAACCTCAAAATGATGTCTACCCGCGTTGGGGGGGGGGGGGGGGGGGGGGGGGGGGAGACAGAGAGAAAACATGGCGATCTCCGATCCAGCATCTCGGTGATACCGGACCGACCACGTTGCCATCTGCTATGCCCACTACAGAGTCATCCACGATATCGAAGTCCGACGAGTTGCGAACATTGACTGAGACCGCTACTTCACACGAGTTCCTTTGAAATTCTCTATGAAGAGAGAGCACCTAAAAAATCTCTGCATCCAAAAATTCGACACATTCGTAATTGAAGAAACCAGCATCACAGAAGACTGTGAAAAAGGACCGACAAACAACCGGTCTGACTTCGGCACTTATCCTCGACTGTTCCTTTATTTTCCCACAATAAATCCTCGTCTATATCCAGGTCATTCTAGAAAAAACCATCTGGCTTTGATCGTAAATCCGGCTTATCTGGCGGCTTTTTCAGCCTCTGTTCACATACAGTTTTAATTTCAACACGTTTGTCCTGAGGCTTAGTCTGTAGCTTCGCCTCCAATACCGAAACCTTTTCCTGTAACTCGTCAACTAGTGTGTGTTGCTTTGCTATCAATTCGCTAATTGTCAGCTTCGTTGATTCCTCTTTGGTCAGATTGATCTCATCTGCCAATCTACCTGGAGGAATATGGCCAGTAGTATCTGCAATTATTTCCTCTGGATCTGCGCAACCCACACTGCTACCGTCTGACCGTATAACGTCAGCTCCAACCTCATGCACGCTGTAATTTACGTGCTTTTCTACCAATCGTGTCCGGCTATCACTAAAATTCTCGTAATATTTTTCCTTAATACTTTCGCAATGTTTAAACTGGAGTTTTGTGTCGGATGGGTCGGCCACTTCTACCACTATAACTTTCGGTAAAGTCTGTCGGTCAGGGCCAGAACTTCCCGTTACTACTTCAACATCCAACTTCTGCGGGACGAAACACGACGAATCTTGCTCGTGCTGCCCATTAACATCAATTATTTCTGGTAAAGTCTGCCGGTTAGGGCCAGAACTTTCTATCACTTCACAAACACTACCTTCCTGCGGGACGAGACGCGGCAAATCATGCCCGCGCTCCCCAACACTTCTCCCGTACAGGCCCCTATAATCTCTTAGTTCGTCGTATAAGCGACCGAACTGCCTTAACCAGACCTCATCCCTCTCTGCATCCCCTCGCTCGATGACGGACGTGTTATCCGACATCTGATCTCCTCTCAACAATTGCGAATCATTCTTAAACTCAATCTCCAGTTCCGCTGTGGGTGTTACAGCTGCCACTTTATAATCGATTTCCGGAACACAAATTGTTCTCACTGACAGTGAATGTATTTTCTACTGCCGTGTCTACAGCTGATCTACTACTTGTGGGCGCACTCCTTTTTCCTAACACTGGCACACTCTCCCGCCGTTGATTATTCCATACGGAATTTTCATAACGACGACACCTCGGTTTTCTACTGTTATTGGGCCGCCAAAATTTCTCCACGCCGCGCCCGGTCGGCCCCTCACCGGCGCGGCTAATGGTTTCCCTGTCTCGTCCCACCAGATCCGCTCCCCGGATGCTGCTGATCACACCCTCTGGCGTTATTACGATTCTGCGAAGCCTTATCACGTTAGTATGATAATGGTTTCCGTCATTCCTGTTATTATTTGCATTGTACCGATTGTTATTACGGTCCGAGCCATTATTGTTGTTGCTGCCATGGTTGCGGTATGCATTATTCCCGTGGTTATCGTTATTGTGGTTGTTGTGGTACCAGATTACCAGAAAAGCCAAAGAGCTAATCCCACTTTTTAAAAAAGGTAAGACACTCATGGTAAGACTCAAACTGCAATCAAGCCATTATCAATCGCCAACTCGCCTTCCAAAAATACAACACCAACAAATCGACAGGAACCCTACAACACTTCCTCGACATCCGCAAAAAGACAGACAGAGCGATCAGAAAAACCAAACTCATCTACTGCACCAAAAAGCTAAAATGAATTGTGGACAACTTCGGAAACTACAACAGCCGAAATTTCTACAGAACTTTCGCAAACAAAATTAAAGGTTACTCACCACAAAATTTGACCTTCAAGAAATAAAAGGAAAACTCACCCTGACCAACCAAGAAAACTGTGAAGAATTGGCATACTACTTTTACGATCTCCTTAACTACCCCGAATCACCTGAACGATTCCCACACACATCCTCAAGACCATAGACAAACGAGAGCTTAGTGTGTCCCAGGAGCAGGGTTGTGATATCCAGACAGCGCGATTCTCGTACCAATCTCATGAAATTCTCGTATTTTAGTAAAAATTCTCGTACGTTTTGAAAATTTTTTATTCGTAGTATTATATGTATATACAGCTTTACAAAACATTATTTACAAATGAATAAAACTATGAACAAAAATTTGTAATTATGAAACAAATTCGATGTCTACATCTTCTTCTTCCTGTTTCGTTTTATAAAGAGTGTCCGACGTCATTATCTCGTACATTTCGTGTGTTGGCTCAAAAGTTACACATGTTCCGTTGTTTCCTAGTCGTTGTTTAATGCATTCAGAGGCAAGAAGTGCTCCATTCAGTGTACTGGTTTGGAGTCTGTTCCTAATTTTGGTTTTCATGAGGTTTACCTAAAGTTGAACATGAAACTTCAATAACCTGACAAGTATGAAATCATATTATTAACTAGTTATTAGCTTCATTGCTTTACATACCTTAGAAAAAACTTTTTCGCAGTCTGCATTTGAATGAGGTAAACTCAAAATTGAGAGAGCGAAAACGCTCAATTCCTTAAATTCTTCAGATTCGTTATTTAATATATTCCACATTTTATCCGGTGATTGTTCCTTTTGTAGTGAGTGTAGCCAGAGGGAGACGCCTCCACTGGCCATCTTTAGTTTGTGCTAAATCGAGATCTGAGGGAGGAATTACACGTGGCAACAGTTTCATTAAAGGCATGAGTGAAGGTGTTGTATCTCGGAAACTTTGTGACGGCATTTGTAGGTTTGAGTGCCGCTAGTTTGGACAGTACTTTATCTTCCATATCATACCGTAATTTGAACTGGCACGAAGCTGTCTGTAATATTTGAGATTTAATAACTCTCATTAGGTATGCCACACATAAACACACAAATGTGTAGAAAACAATAAAACACAAATTATATATGATTTCTGGTAAACGAGGTTGACTCACCACAAGAAAGTTCCTGCTTCGATGATAAAAATCTTTGATAAGATGTGGGTGATTCTTTATCTCTGGTGTGCCAACGTTCTTCAGAATTTTCACACCCAAATACAGTTGTGAATCTTCCAGATGATGAGTTGCATTTTTTGGGTCAACATCACTGAGATTTTTTCCCATGACATAAGTGCGTTTCATGAAATACAGAAGTATTTCTGTATAGAGAGCTCTAATCTTATCATGAAGGTCAACAATTACTACTGCTCTAGACTGGAAATACTCGTTGAAAGTAGTAACTTTTGGTAGAATCCACTCTAAGAACATACAATACATTTTTGCAAAGGAGTCATGTAAACAATTAAAAACTTGTTCACCACTTAGAACTCGCTCAGAAAGCCATTTTTGGTTAAAAAACAGCATTAGAACAGTTTTCCAGCACTGTCCTAACAACCGCGATCATTGACAGCCAACGTGTCTGTGAAGTCTGTAGTAATTTGTGCGGTTCCAAGTTTAAAAATACCTGGAATAAAACATAATGTTTAGCCTATTTCCATACAATCGGACGTAAAATAAAGTCTATGCGATATAAAATGCTACAATACCTGAAATTCATTGAACTCTGCCTGCCTCTTCGCACTGAGTTTGAAAAAACCATAAATATTCCTCTCGAGGTCCTCACAAGCTCTTGGAAGGTTCTTGCAAGCCTCGCTTACGCCTATATGCACCGAATGACAAACACACTTCATTACAAAAATTCCCGGGTAGCTATCTCGGAATCTGCTTGCTACAGAATTACGAACTCCCATCATAGTATTGCAACCATCTGCTCCAAAGCCAATAATATTGGCAATTGGAATGTTATGCTGTTGAAACGTTTTTACTACACCACTGTAGAGATTTTCTGCAGTAGAAGCTTTCTCAACATTTAAGTCTCCATCTTCATTAACTTTATATAGCTCCCGAAACGTACTTTCAATACAACCTGTAAAAGGAGAAGTGGTAACTTAACAGGAAAATTTATTTTAGAATTAATTTGGTTATTATTTCAAAACTAGCTCTTATTATTACTCACCTGAATCTTTGTCATAAAAGCGGATCGCCACGCAGGAATTTTTCACAGTTCCGATATCGGTGGACTCGTCCGTCATTATGCTAAATTTGGCATGTTGTAGTTTTTTCGCCAACACTTCTTTGTGTGACGTCCTAATAACATTAGAAACAATGGCACGTTATTTGTGCCGTTTAAGAGTCATTGCCCTTGCAATATCCAAGTCTGGAAAAATATCTTTTAACAAACCGGATAAATGGTCAGCATCTAAAAATGCCACATTATGTTCTGCTAAGAATGCTGATAATTTGATTTCAGCTTTAGCAGCCTTCCTCTTAACTGGTTGTGCGTTTGTGACAAATTGAGCAACTGAAGGCTGTCGCACGGTAGCAGACTGCACCATGTTTAGGTGCTTCTTACTTCTGGAATGGTTTTTAATATTCTGGATTTCGGAAACCACGCTAGTATTGCAATATCTGCATCGCGCCCTGAGCGGATCACTATCGCGCACCAACCAATTACGTAAACCTGGCATATATAGCCACTCATCACGAAATTTTTGTTGTCGATGTACAGGCCACTCTGTCTTAGAGATTTCACCTCCTTTTAGAGTTTTTTCTCCGGCGTGCACGAAAGTTTCGTGCTTGTGTTTTCATATTCACTGTCACTTCCCATTTCTCCACTCACAGTAACCCGAAACACTTACAAAAAGAAACTACATAGTAAATGAATTCAGCTAAACGTACTCGTAATGACTATACGCGAAATACGCATTGTTAAGAGTATCGTTTGTTGAAGACGAAACAATACCGTCTGATGTAATGTCTTTCGTTTGTACTTAACAATTCCACAGTATTGTAGGGTAATTAGGTCTACTGTTAATTGCTTTCCAATAATATTCGATTAAAGTTCCACTTAGTGCTATGAGATTCGTTGGCCGCTCTATTTCTGAAACTTAAAAATTCGAACTGAGTGAAATATGTCATGCAAAGCAAAGTGATTCGTTATTGTTAGCTTATTTAATTTATTTTCCATGGCCAGGCTTTGAACTAAGCCACATTCTCGACTTTAATCGTTTTGTCATGTCGGTAGTTTGGCGCTCTCTCTCCTGCCTGAAATTTGTTGATGGACAGAGACTGCATGGATTCGTAACAGTTTCTAATCATTTTTAAAATATAACAGATGAATTGATTATTTTCCAAACAAATGTGTATAATGTATATTTGGTAAAAAATTTGGACCCGCCTTCATAGCCACACGACTTTGTGTGGTGTCACGAGCCACGAGCCGGCAACTACTAAGGTTCGAATTCCCCCGTGGGCATGTATGTTTCTGTGATGTCTGTAGACTAAGTTAGGATAGGATAGGGTAGAGTAAGTCGTCTGTAACGACTCCAGTTATCGATCGGATTAAACGCTAAAAAAAAAGAAAAAAGTTTTAGGCAAAATTCTCGTATGTTCGTGTACGATATTCACTTTTGCCTCGTACATCGTACAAATGAAATTCTCGTATGCGTACGAGAATTCTCGTACGTATCACAACCCTGCCCAAGAGAGAAAAGCAGTGCAGGAGAATAAACCCCGCCTCCCTCTCGAAGGGCTGCCATCCTACGTCCAAGTTCTGTGCTTCCATGGACAGCAGAACTGACACAAGATTCTTACGAATCGCCGATTTCTTTTATTGTGGTGAGACCCCCATTCTATTCCCTTTATACACCAGGATTAGCCCCTTCACTCATTTCAAAAGAAGAAAAGCAATCAATGACACAAAGCAAACTGAAGTACACAAATCATTTGACAGTTGCTACAACGCAATTTAGCTGCAGTTGGCAGTGGTAGTTCAGGACTTCCAAGTAATGTCCCGTGTTGTATTGAAAATTATTTCACTTAGGCCTATTATCGTCGAGAACTGGATTCAAAGTGGTGATAAATGAACTAGGCCTTATTAGCCATGAATACTTTGTTGGTCTTTGTGTAGGATCGGATTCTAGGCCAAGATCATATTTTGCATTTACATTTATTTTGGCCATAACAAAAACCATTTTCATGGACACAAGAATAGCGCCAAGAGCAGACAGTCCAGAGCATAATTTCAACAATAAATTGTTCATTGTAGTACGTCAAAGAATAAAACGTTGATGTTGAGAACTTCCATTTTTTTATAAACTTTGCTCGTGAACCATGTGTAGAAAATAACATACACCTGGAAGCCGATAGACCCAACTTCGTTACTATGAAGCCTTACAGGCTTCGCATCACAAAGAGGTATGCAACGCCGTCCAGAAGATGGGCTTATGTAAGTTCTTTCGAGGATTATGAGCACTAATGAGTGGACACTGAAAAAAGGAAAATAATTTCAGTACATACTTCACTCAACTTTATAAAGCCGCGCAAGGCCCGCACGCTCGATAAGAATGTTTAAGTTAGTGTCGAAACATACATAGTACAAGAGTTGAGTGTAACTGAATGAAGCATGATTTGTTTACAGCGTTCTCAAGATGTCGGGGCAGTTACAGGACAGCATATTTAATATTGCGTGATGAGGTGGTGAATTGAAAACACCAGAGTATTATAAAAACCCAGCCCCAGAGTATTATAAAAACCCAGCCTTAACAAGGGAAACAAAAAACATAAGTGGTTGCAACGTGTTATCCGCTTAACCGGCAAACTTTGACGTTATGGCAGCATATTTTCAGATAAATCCTGCAAAGACAATAAGCGCGTCGATCCTCCCGTGCCAACATTTGTTTTCAGACCGTGATACTGTATTGTAACAATTCAAATACTGTGTTCGAAACACCAGTTACATGTCTTACATATTGACCTCTAAAGATATATTTCGACGATTTTTGCCCTAATAGTCATGTACCTCTATATCAACATAATAAATTGAGCTGGAGAATCTAGTTTGTGCTGTATCAAGTACTACGATCTGTTCACATTTGGCTTGCAGACGGAGAGTAGCAAGAATGATTCCTTTGCATCTCTGCGACCTGTCATCTTCACATTCTTTGTAGGGGCTGAGTAAAATTTAGGTTCTGTTCAAAAGAGGGCACTTGATAAAAATAATGCTTTGGGAGCACAGTGTCCTCATAAGTATCTGCTAGTTGGCATGTTCCAATATTTTTGTTACATGCTCATTACAGTCCAAAAAGACTGTTTTAAGCTTTTTTCAGTCCGCTTTGCATTTAGATATATTTCTCATTGTGTTAATTTGCAGACAGGAATGCTAACATATTTTGCGTACTCAGACTCTATACTTTCCTGTAGCAATTCTTTCTTTTTTTCTCCGTTCGGATGAAATCAGTCAGTTGACGTGCTCATTCCACGCTGTATGAGACAGTCTTTGTGTTGTGTTGTGCGCCAAATTTACAAAATCATCGTTAAGGATTCGATCGCAGCTACATATTTCTGACAAGTAAGACTATTAATTTGATTGCTACTCATTTCATTCGCAGCAACTGAAGCTGTGTTCTTTGAGATCTTGCCCCACACTCGGACAATGCGGGGTGAGCTGACTAGCAGCGCTGTTTACACTACAGGTACTACTCGAAGCAGCTCTTCGAGTGTGAAAAACGTCTATGCGTAGCTTTAGGTTTGCGCCTAATCACGGCATTTCCGGAAATGAACAGCTAAATATTTGTGACAGGAAATAACATAAATGTCACTCCTGGCCGTTTTACTCGCAGCAATTTAAGCTCTACTCTTAGATTCCTGCGTAACCACACCCTCGGAAATCTCTACACATTCAGAAAAAACTGTCAGATGCTACTGACAAGAAAATGTAAATGTCATTTCTGATTGTTTTATTCGCAGTAGTTTCATCTTTTGCCTTGCAATCAGACTGAAGCCACGAAATTAAAGAATCTCATTATTGAAGACACACACTTTTATTCAATGACCAGTCAGATTGATATGACCACCTGTCAAAAGCCTGAATAACCACCTTTTGCAGGATAGGCCACTGTGAGAGTTGTATGAATATAGTCAGTGAGGTTCTGTAAGCTGGTGACAGGGATGTGAAGCCATGTGACTTGAGTGCCGTCACCAGCTGTGCTAGGTTTATCAGTTGGGGATCCTTGGTGCAAACAGTCTAATTGAGGTGGTTCCACAGATACTCTATTTAAATCAGGTGGCCGGGTGAGTATGGTACAATCGTCCTGTTGCTCTTCAAACCATGCACATACACTATGAGCTATCCTGCTGGCAGGTAACATTGTGCCAAGGAAAAAATAAACTGTGTGTATGGGTGGACATGGTCCACAAGGATAGATGTATACTTGTGTTGATCCATTGTGCTTCCAGAATGATGAATCCTAGGAACATTCCTCAGACCATAAAGCTCTCACCTGGATCCTACCTGTGATTGTTGCACAGTGGTTATCACTGTTAGCATTCAACCGCGATTCTTATACATATTTTAACTGTTTATACACTAACCTCAATGTCACGCCTGACACTAACGATTTAATATAATCCATTATGGAGTCGAGGTAGCAGTTGTTGTTATACTGGTTATCACTGTTAGCATTCAACCGCGATTCTTATACAGTGTTTGCTTTCAGGCGTTTCATGCAGTACACGCCAACGGCTATCTGTCCAATGGAACATAAAATACGCTTCATCTGAAAAGGCCACACGTGCCACTCAGTGGGCATCCAGTTGCGGTATCTGCACGCAAATTCCAGTCTTCATCGCCAACGAATAGCAGTCGGTAAGGGTTCATGAAGCGGGTGCGTGCTGCAAATGCCCATATGCAGCAACATTTGCTGAATGGTCATTGAGGAGACGTTGTTGGTAGTTCCTTGGTTCATCTGGGCAGTCAATTGCTCAACAGTTACTCGCAAGCCATCTAGGGCCCTTGATGCACCACAGCTGTCTTGGCACTGGTTTAGGATAATGCCATTTGCATTGCATAGTATACTTTAACCACAACTGCACATGAACGGTTTTCAAAGTTTCTGAAATGTTTCCACCCTTGGCCCAAAAGCCAATGATCATGCCCTTTTGGAAGTGGGATAAATTGCTCCATTTCCACATGAAAATAATGACAGCAATGTTTCCCAAGTCCCCTGCCACACTTTATATATCCTCCGTTGTTTGTCATGCCAACTGCAAAATGTCTTTTAGAGATGTATTACGTATCACGGACAGTAATGGTCCTATATGTATTACAAGTATATAAGTCAGAAGCATTCAGTCCAATTGTAAACTTGGTTGCTAATCCTATAAATGTATTTTTGTCAGTATGTTTCATTCTCATATTAACTGGAAGTTTTTAGAAAATCTAGAAATTGTAATCTATGTGCTTATTATTACTGTTCTGTGAAGAGCACAAGTTGGTATCCAGACAGACAGTGTTTTCAAAATCTATGCTAATTGCCATGGAGTTCATTTAGTTACATGTAGAAGTCTGTTTGAGGCCACAATAATTTCTAGGTTCCTTCTACAAACTGAGGTGAGCAATATATTTCATTAGATAGGTTTCACTTTTTTTTATTTAATCATGCGAGATGTGCTGTTTTCTAATTGGTGGGAGCAGTGTTCGTCTATAGGCACCTGTACTAAATAGCTGATAGCAAATCTCTTATTAATTAACGTGTGCCTGTAGGTCTCTTCACTTTGTATATATTGTGTGACAGGTGCTTTTTTTTCCTTTAATATATCTTGACATTGCATTAGTAACAAACATTTTGTCATGGGCTATCCATTACTGTTATGTATCTTAAACTCCATATCCAAGAACTACATTGACATTTTTGGGCATTACATCTGCTTCAGTTCATAATGTAACAATAAGTGGATCATATAGTTACTAAGTGTACAAGAAAATCATCTCAAAAAAGTGTGGCATCCATGTGAAAAATAGAAGTAGGTGTAATACCAAAAAGGCAGTGCAGTCTTTGAAAATGGTGTTTCAGCACCAAATGACATTTTATAAACATAACCAATATTGTGATTGTGGACAGCATATATATATATATATATATATATATATATATATATGAGACACATGCATAAAAATTGATGTTTTTGTATGTATGTATGCTTTGCATCTCCTCCTAAACCACCGGATGAATTACAACCAAATTAGTTACATATACCACTTACTGTATGGAAAGAAGTATATTAAATCAGCACTTAAGTTAAAACATGCACTTCTAGAAAGTAACATACTGTGACACTGTGGCTCAGGTTAAAGCAAATACTTGCTTAAGCTTTGGATGAATAATTAATTGTGGTAGAGATCACTTACATCCATCTTCATTGCTGAGTGGTCAGTGTGTTCCTTCGTGGTGGGCAGACTGTAGCAGGTTCCAGTTAATCTCATGATGCCAATTGAAGAGTTACTTGAAAGAGAAGTAGCGGCTCCAAGGTCTGGAAAGCCGACAACAGTCAACAGAGTGGTGTGTTGGCTGCATGCCCCACCAACATCGCATTCAAATGAGGCGATATTGCAGGGGATGACATGGTGACTGGTTGCTGGTCGGCACTGTGTGGTCCTCTGGGTCTAATTGTGGAGTGCAGTTCAGTTCAGAGATCATAATCATTGCCAGAGGTGAAAGGTGGGATACAGGATACAACAAATCCTAAGAATGACTGATGTCTAAATTCCTTCGGATCTTACATGTGACCTGCTTACCCACTGAGTCAGCTGCCTTTGGGATCCAGGAAAGACACATTTTCTTTTGTAACGAAATTTTTTGGCCATGGCTTCACTCACATGCACATGTTGCATATACTGCATGCATCTCCTTCTCCCTCCTCTCTTTCTAACTCCTCCTCCCACACCTTTGTGTGTCCATCTCCACCTGCTGCCATTAGCTATATCCATTACCTCCACCCTCCCCTTTCTCTGTCCATCTCCTCCTTCCCCCTTTCTCTGTCCACCTCCTCCTCACCCCTCTCTCTGTTGATCTCATCCTCCCCCTCATCCTGTCCTCCTCCCCCCCTCTCCCATTGGCCTCTTCCTCAACCCTCTCCTTGATCTTCTACTCCTCATCTGTCTTTCCTTCACCTCCTTCTCCCTCTCTATGACCTCCTCCTCCTGTCCCTCTCACCTGTCCTTCTCCTCATTCCTCTGCTTTCTGTTCTCCCTCCTCTCTCTTCTTCTTCTCCTCCTCCTCCTCTCTCAGTCCTTCTTCCCCCCCCCCCCCCCCCCCACCATTCCCCTGGAGGGTGTGTGACTTCATGAGTACATATAGGGTGAGCATAGGGCTCCAAGCTACTGCAGCATGTGCTTCATTTCCCATGCTCCAATCTCCCATCTCTGATTGTCCTTCCTTCTGTTGCTCTCTTTTTCATAGTGGCAGCCTTTGACATTGACCTGGCTACTTCCTAGGTTCCACCTTCCTTCCCTGGAAAATTCTTTAATTCACCACCTATTGGCTGAAGAAATTTATGGTCCCCTTCTGTGTTTGACCTTCATTTTCCAAATTTTTCTGTAGAGTGGACCGATTGGGGAAGAAGATCTTAAATGGTGCCTACTGCATGCAATGTTAAACATCATATGCACACAGTGCCTACAAAGGCACTTACTTGCACTTCAGAACTGATGCAAAAGCCAGTCCTAAGTGGTGGTGTTGTGGTGTACCCTTTCTGCTGAGCTTCCTGACAACATAGGGATCATATTGCTGATGCCTGAGCTGCTAGCTTCCCACACATGCCAAGCAGTCGATGCCTGTCTTCATGGGCAATAGGACTCCCAGCAATGGCCCTTGTGCTGTATGGCCTTTGCTGCAACTGGGTGGCACCCATTGGTATAGCCCCTGATTCGCGTAAGTGAGATTGTGGCAGATGTTTCTCATGTGAAACACATTAAATTACATCAAATAATAGCTGTTCTGATCTGGCCATCTCTCCAGTTAAGAATCAAAACTTTAATGCAGTTACAATGCTACTACTTTCCCTGCCCTGGCCACCCCATGACAAGAGGGACAAGTCAGATATCCAGGAGTGAAATAGTTTACCCACCAGTACTTTGTAGTACATACTTGAACTGATGGGAATACTTTTACTTCAACAAAGCCATCATTTTTTGTGGGACATATTGCAGACAAATATGGAGAAGTTGAGTCATTTGGAAAATGTGTAATTGATCACTGTTGAATAAATCCACTTCTGCTGCACGCCTATAGTTCTTCAGGCATATGACCATCTGCTTTATGTAGCGGTGACCACTGCCCCACACAAGACTTAAAACATGATCCAAGGAGGCAAGGAGCTATGGGCTAATCTTGAGCAACGAGGCATACATTTTGTCTGACGCATCCAAAAATGTCCAAAGGATAACAGAACAGATAAGGTTTGTTTATCTTAGCATTAGAATGGAATGTCCTCCTGGAAGAAGTTAAAGTAATGGTGTAGAGGTGTGATGTGAAACAATATGTCCCACTGCACATGAGGTGCTTCCGATGGTACTTTGGTCGTATGTTGTCCCGCTGCATGGTGAACCTAAAACATGGTAACCTATCCAGCTATTGATCTATCTGTCTCTCCCTCCAACCTTGTGACTTCACTGCATTGGTCACTAAATGATGATGTTTGTGTCTGTCACTTCCCTGCACCCTCCAGACTGACTGACTACCACGCTAGGTGCTTTGAAGAACTAACTGGCAGCTGTATGCCTGTGGTGTTATTTTCATCCCCTTCCTGTCAGATTACTTGACAAGGTTGTGCAAGACACATCCAACATGATCATCCATACATCATGGCCAGAACTGTGCTAGTCCGAGATGTTTTATTCGTTTATTTTTTTGAAGCTGGCCCGATCAGCTGACGGTTCAATGAACCTTCTATTGTTAAAACTAAAACTGATAAAATACATTAAGTCAGCACATTTTGCCTGTAGGAGGGATGCATATACTCTGAGAAATAGAGTTGCTCCATGGTGTACAGTTGGATATAGTAAAAATTTTGTGATTGGAAAAAGCACTGGCTATAGAGGAGTGTTAATGTATGGACCTATGTCATTCAGATGCACAAATTATCAATTGTTGAGCACAATTTTGTAAAAAATAAACTGGGACAGAGTTGTATCAAGAAAGAAAGAGATATCTGAGATTTTATCATTGTAAACCTATGCGAGAATATATGAAAATTCTATAATCTCAATTATTTTCTAAAGTGAATATTGATGTGGTAAATTGTGCAAAGCTTCCATAGGAATTTAGGATGTGGGTGATTATGTTTGCTGGTGGATCTGCGAGCACCTTCAAGGGAATTTAGAATTGTTTCTTGTTGTTAATAGAAATCTGCGATGGCTGTGCATCATATAACCAAATGTGGACTGAATCATACAGAATCAGTATCTGAGGATCCTATACAAGTTCCTATTTATGAATAGTAAAAGTATTACAGGCAGCTAGAGGATACTGGCAGTTGTGTCTATTCTACAAGATCAACGAAATTTTACCGTTGCAGATTTAGTATTCTTCCTAGGTTAAAATCTTATCACCACACATTTTTTGACAAAGACTGAATGATATATGATCATGTTGTGCAAGACTGTGGAGGTACAATAAGAACAGCAATTCATGCTCAAGTAATTGACACTTTCAAGCATTAGCAAGAGAGATTTTTCTTATTCACCACACAAACTTTCTTACTGCAGAGCAGTAAGCGCAAATTCATACATAGGTGCATCTCTATTAGCTTCAAGTTAATATTGCTTCTAGTTTAATTGTTTCCTTTTCACAATTAATTGAACCTTCAGTATAGTATATCCACACATATGTACAACAATATACACAAACATGATAAGGGATATACTGTACCCACATTGCTGGAACTGCTATTTCCATTTCTACAGTTCCCCTCCATTGCCAGCCAGTTCCAGGGTGGACCGAAGACATTACAATAGTTGTTCAGGATCACAAAAAAGACCTGCAACATTTCAAGCAACATCCTTTGCAGACTGACCTTATCAATTTTAAGTGACTTTGTGCTAAGGCTCGCTATCTAATTAAACACAGCAAGGAGGAATGCTGGGAGCACTACATTTCCTCCATGGGAAATTTATGCCTCTTCATCCAAGGTGTGGACCAATGTCTGGGCCACTAGTGATCAACAATTGTTGTGGGTCCTGTCCTGGAGGATGGTCTTTGAACCGATGTGTTAGTTTTCGTGGAACCCTTGCGACAGCACCAGCATCCTCTTCTCATCCAGCTACCTTAACACTGCAGAAACAACATGGCTATATCTCCTCAGGGTGTTCAGCCACATTTGGCTTGGAGGTGTCTTCCCTTCACAATAGTGAAATAGTATTATCATCCTAACTCAGACAAAACCCAGCGTCTCTCAACAGCTGCCAACTGATTAGCCTCACCAACATGCTGAATCTCGAGACATTTTGTCCTCCTCTCACTGTGGTTTTGTGGTTTCCAAGAGGGATGAGCCGTGGCTAACCATCTGGTCTGGTTGGAAACAGCAATTCAACAGGCTTTTTATAAGTGCCAACACTTCATTGCAGTCTTTTTACCTATATGAGGCATTCAACACTGCTTGGCACAGTCACATTTTAGTTACTCTCTGTGACTCGAGCTTTTGAGTCTCCCTACCAATTCCTATTCATCAGTTTTTATCCCACCACTCATTTTTGGTTCAAGTTGGTATTTCACTCAGCTCCCCACAGGTTCAAGAGAAAGCCATCCCACAGGTTTCTGTCCTGAGTGTCACACGCTTCATCATTGCCATCAGTGAGCTAGTGACCTCTGCTGAGTTGCTCGTCATCCCTGAACCGTATGTCAGTGAATTTTGCATTTCATACAGCTGCTGCTCAGTAGCCTTGGCTGAACACCAGCTCCAAGACTTGATCTGATGGGCCTCTGTATGGACCCTTTCCCATTGTTTCCAGTTCTCCCCTGCAAAAATGTGGATCATGCATTTCTGTCACTGTGCTATGACCCAGAATTCTACTTGAGTACCCAGGACTTGGCAGTTTTTGCACAGTGACATTATTTGGGCTTCTTTTTTGATAAAAAGCTGACTTGACTGCCCCATATTTATCAACTTGGGCTAGTTGTGTGCAGAAGCTTGATGCTCTCTGCATCCTTTCCCGTGTGTCTTTTGGGTTGTTGGTTGTGGTATTCTTATCTGTATTCACCAGGCTCTGGTCTCATCTGAACTGCACTACAGTTACCAGGTTTGTGGCTCAGCGGTGCCTTCAGCTTTGAAATTGTTGCATTCAGTCCATCATCATGGAGTTTGTCTGGCCACTGGCATCTTCTGGACTAGTCCTGTAGACAGTCTTCTTGTCAAAGCTCGGATCTTACCTCTTCATTTCTGATGGTACCAACACTTGATTAGGTTCCTTTCAGATTACGCTGATACAATAGCTCCTTACTTAGCAATCTTATATGACCGCTCGCTCACCGATTGATCTGTACCTACAGATTGGAAAATTGCGCAGCTCGCACCAGTGTTTAAGAAGGGTAGTAGGAGTAATCCATTGAACTACAGACCTATATCATCGACGTCGGTTTGCAGTAGGGTTTTGGAGCATATACTGTATTCAAACATTATGAATCACCTCGAAGGGAACGGTCTATTGATACGTAATCAGCATGGTTTCAGAAAACATCGTTCTTGTGCAACGCAGCTAGCTCTTTATTCGCACGAAGTAATGGCCGCTATCGACAGGGGATCTCAAGTTGATTCCGTATTTCTAGGTTTCTGGAAAGCTTTTGACACCGTTCCTCACAAGTGACTTCTAATCAAGCTGCGGGCCTGTGGGGTATTGTCTCAGTTGTGCGACTGGATTTGTGAATTCCTGTCAGGAAGGTCGCAGGTCGTAGTAATAGACGGCAAATCATTGAGTGAAACTGAAGTGATATCAGGTGTTCCCCAGGGAAGCGCCCTGGGACCTCTGCTGTTCCTGATCTATATAAATGACCTGGGTGACAATCTGAGCAGTTCTCTTTGGTTGTTTGCAGATGATGCTGTAATTTACCGTCTAGTAAGGTCATCCGAAGGCCAGTATCAGTTGCAAAGCGATTTAGAAAAGATTGCTGTATGGTGTGGCAGGTGGCAGTTGACGCTAAATAACGAAAAGTGTGAGGTGATCCACATGAGTTCCAAAAGAAATCCGTTGGAATTTGATTACTCGATAAATAGTACAATTCTCAAGGCTGTTAATTCAACTATGTACCTGGGTGTTAAAATTATGACCAACTTCAGTTGGAAAGACCACATAGATAATATTGTGGGGATGGCGAGCCAAAGGTTGCGTTTCATTGGCAGGACACTTAGAAGATGCAACAAGTCCACACTACACTCGTTCGTTCTCTGTTAGAATATTGCTGTGCGGTGTGGGATCCTTACCAGGTGGGATTGACGGAGGACATCGAAAGGGTGCAAAAAAGGGCAGCTCATTTTGTATTATCACGTAATAGGGGAGAGAGTGTGGCAGATATGATACGTGAGTTGGGATGGAAGTCATTAAAGCAAAGACGTTTTTCGTCACGGAGAGATCTATTTACGAAATTTCAGTCACCAACTTTCTCTTCCGAATGTGAAAATATTTTGTTGAGCCCAACCTACATAGGTAGGAATGATCATCAAAATAAAATAAGAGAAATCAGAGCTCGAACAGAAAGGTTTAGGTGTTCGTTTTTCCCGCGTGCTGTTCGGGAGTGGAATGGTAGAGAGATAGTATGATTGTGGTTCGATGAACCCTCTGCCAAGCACTTAAATGTGAATTGCAGAATAATCATGTAGATGTAGATGTAGATGATCTCCTATGCAGTCACCTTTCAACATTCCCTTATCATCCAACTTATCTCATTCTTTTTGCATGCAATTGGCATCAACCTCCTGATCGCCTCCATCAGGTGAGATTAGTAGTTGAGGAATATGCCTCACAGCCCTCTGCCAGGGTCTCCCTGTGTCTTCTCACTGGAATATGCTCATCATGTTTTCCCAGGTAATTCCTCCCCCCCCCTCCCCCCCCCACCCCCCACCCACCTTGGTTAGTACCCAAGCCATTAATTAGGACTGATCTATTTCAAGATCCTAAAGTCTCAGTAGCCCCCATGACATTTCAACATCTGTTACATTAATTTATTTAGGAGTTTTAGGGTGCTACCATCTTTTTCACTGATGACTCTAAAATCATGGATAAGACAGAATATGCTGTTATGTCCCCTGCTGATTAGCAACACCGTTTGTTGCCAAAAACATGTGGTGCTTTTACAGCAGGGCTGATAGGCATTAACACAGTTCTTTGTTAAATGAACTTCACTGACTATGTTTAATGTGTAGAGACTCAGTGAGCAGCCTTCATCCCATTACTGATGTTACTCTTGTTTCTGCTATTCATGACTTTCTCACTGAACTTAGTCATACTGACTGCTCAGTTGTCTTTCTCCAGGCCCCTGCTCATGTGGGTACCCAAGGGAATGAACTGGTGGACTGTTTGGTTAGAACAACAATTACTCAACCCCCACTCACCTTACTACTCCCAGGTGCAGACCTGTGGTCGCAAATAAGACCTCTGCTCAGTTGGGATGGAATAACATCTTGTTGGCCAATGTTCTGTCTAATAAATTGTGTCCCATCAGAGAAACTACTACTGCATGGTGCTTTCCCTTCTGTTCCTCCCGGAAGGAACCCACCATGCTATGTCATCTCCACACTGGGCATACCAAGCTACCCCATAGTTTTATTTTACATAACAAGCCATCCCCATGCTGTAGTTGTTGAGCCGTACAAACAGCAGCTCATACTTGGTCGAATGCCCTCGCCTTCTGGCCCTCCATGCTAAGCGGATCCTTCTGAATTCTTTGCCTCAAATATTGGCAGACGATTCATGGAGAGTTGAACAGCTTCTCCATTTTCTTTGTAGAAGTGGTTTTTATTTTCAAATAAAAGATTTAAAGCTACTTTCTGGGCAGGTGCGGGGTGGTTGATGTTGGGGCAGTGTCTCCCACTGCATGCTGGATGTTGTGAACCCCTGGCCCTACCTGCTTGACCAGCCCACTCTTTCATCACTCTCTTACTCTGTTTTAATTTCTTTTAGATACAGTTTTTCTCCTTTTCTGTCACTCCCTATTTTCTGTTGTAAATGTAGTGCTTTGTTAAATAGTAGATGCTGTTTAACGCTTAGACCATGGAGCGGGAGTGGGACAGCTGTGGATGAGACAACTTCTGTCGCATGCTGAGTCGCAGGGATGCCCACCTGCTGCCTTGCGTACTTCTCCCCTCTTGTTTTTGTTATTGACAGTCCAACTGACATTTTTAGTCTTCTATGCCTGGACCGAGGGACTGATGAGCTTGCTGTTTAATCCTTTAACCCCAATCATCTGGCCAACCAGTCAGTCCCTGTCCCCCTCTCTCTGTCCTCCTCCGCCTCCTCCTCCTCCTCCTCCTCCTCCTCCTCCTCTGCCTCTGCCCCTCTGTACTTCTCCACCACTTCCCTGTCTCTGCCCTTTTCCTCCTCTCCCCTCTCTCCATTATTCTCCTCCTCCCTTCCCTCTTTGTCCTGCTCCTCCTCCACATTCTCTCGGTTCTGGTCCTCCTCTCTTGCCTCTCTGTGCCCCCCTGAGGAGAAGGATGAACGATCAATAGTATGGAGGACCAGATGGACAAAGAGAAAGTGGAGAGGAGTGAGTGGAGGAGGTGGAAATGGGACAGAGAGAAAAGGGGAGGAGGAGGGGGAAGAGGCACGGGAGAAGAATAGGAGAAGGGAAGAGAGAGAGAAGAAAGGAGATGGGCACAATATATGTGATATACACTTACATGGGGATGCCACAAGTAAAAAGTTAGTTACTACTGAAAATACCCATTTCTTGGATACAGTATGGAATGTGGCTTGATGGTTAAGTGGTTAAGTGTAAGAATACAGGAAGTAAGTCCTCTGTCATCCTTAGGGCTTGTCGTTTCATGTATCTCTCATTTCTCGTTAGGCAATGGTTTGTGTATGAGAAAAATGCCTAGTTGTGCAATTGTTCAGGGCCACTTTCAGCTGAGGGTCCCCATACAACTGGCTGAGTATATTAGGTGACAGCTTCAAGGAAGGCAAGGGCATACCACCTCCAATTGAATCACACCTAGCAAAGCAATGTAATGTTCAAACCAACCATTGGGTAGAGCTTTACTTTACCATAGGTTATACTGGTGGGGCATGGGATCAACACACCATTCTCCCAGCTGTTGTCAGCTTTTCAGACCTTGGAATCACTACTATTCATTTAAGCAGCTGCTCCACTGGCAACATGAGGCTGAGTGGGCTCTGTTCCATGCCTGTCTCCAAGGAAAAATCTGTGATAGTACAAGTAATTTAAAATGAGTCCCCTGCATGGCAGCTGCACACATTGGCTACTCATCTATAAAGGTGGACATAGGTGATCTCTATCACCATTGATTATTCAGCTAGAGCGTCATCAAGTATTTGCTTTAATCTGAGCCACAGTGTCACTATATTTTCATGTTATTAACTCAAGTGATGAACATAAGGAAATATTCAGTCATATAGTAGAATCACGACATTGAATAACAAATCACTGATGAAAGTTTTGTAATGGAAACGAAGTGAAGACTGATGTTAAATGCTGTTGCATCATATGTAATTATACAGAACTATCAGCACTTGAGCTCTACATATTTTAGTTCATGTTCCCAGTACAAACTTTGGAAGATAATGCATTACACCTTAAAGTGTCAATAGTAACGGGATAATGATACGCAGATATGCAAATCACAGTATTATTGCATACACAAGGTATAAAAGGACAATGCATTGCTGGAGCTGTCATTTGTACTCATGTGGTTCATGTGAATGGGTGTCCAAAGTGATTATGGCCACACGATGGGAATTAACAGACTTTGAACACAGAATGGTGGTTGGAGCTACATCTACATTACATTTCAAAATCAGTAAGGAATACAATATTCCAAGATCCACAATGTCAAGAGTGTGCCAAGAATACAAAATTTCAGGCATTACTTCTCACCATGGACAACACAGTGGCCAATGAAATGATTGAGAGCAGTGGCGTTTGCTTAGGAGTTGTCAGTACTAACAGACAAGCGACACTGGATGAAATAAAAACAGAAATCAATGTGGGGCATATGATGAACATATACCTTAGGACAATGTGGTAAAATTTTACATTAATGGGCCATGGCAGCAGATGACCAGTGTGAGTGCCTTTGCTAACTGCACAACACTGCCAGCAGCACCTCTCCTCGCCTGCAGCACCTCTCCTGGGCTCTTAACCATGTTGATTGCACCTGATGTAACTGGAAAACTGTAACCTGGTCAGATAAACTCCAATTTCAAGTGGTAAGAGTGGATGGTAGGGTTTGAATGTGGCCCGGACCCCATGAAGCCATGAACCTGAGTTGTCAACAAGGCACTGTGTTTACATGGATTGGACTACATCTTTGGATCAAACTAAATTGATCATTGACTGGAAATGAGTATGTTTCGCTACTTGAAGACCACCTGCAGCCATTCGTGGACTTCATTTTCCCAAACAATGATAGAATTTTTATGTGCATTGACAGTGCACCATGTCACCGGGCCACAACTGTTCATTATTTATTTGAAGAACACTCTGAACAATTTGAGCCAATGATTTGACCACCCAGATTGGCTGACATTTATGGGACGTAATTG
Source organism: Schistocerca americana (assembly GCF_021461395.2). Taxonomy (NCBI): domain Eukaryota; kingdom Metazoa; phylum Arthropoda; class Insecta; order Orthoptera; family Acrididae; genus Schistocerca; species Schistocerca americana. The sequence goes on along the minus strand of NC_060123.1, from coordinate 447,803,193 downwards.
AGAGGTTAAGTTGTGCACAAAGTCCTGCACCAGCAACACTTTCTCAATTATGGACAGCTATAGAGGCAGAGGGGCGTGAAAGGGAAGCAGTGTTTGGTAAGGGTGTGAGACAGGGTTGTAGCCTATCCCCAATGTTATTCAATCTGTATATTGAGCAAGCAGTAAAGGAAACAAAAGAAAAATTCGGAGTAGGAATTAAAATCCATGGAGAAGAAATAAAATTGTAATTCTGTCAGAGACAGCAAAGGACCTGGAAGAGCAGCTGAATGGAATGGACAGTGTCTTGAAAGGAGGATATAAGATGAACATCAACAAAAGCAAAACGAGGATAATGGAATGTAGTCGAATTAAGTCGAGTGATGCTGCGGGAATTAGATTAGGAAATGAGATGCTTAAAGTAGTAAATGAGTTTTGCTTTTTTGGGAAGCAAAATAACTGATGATGGTCGTACTAGAGAAGATATAAAATGTAGACTGGCAATGGCAAGGAAAGCGTTTCTGAAGAAGAGAAATTTGTTAACATTGAGTATAGATTTAAGTGTCAGGAAGTCGTTTCTGAAAGTATTTGTATGGAGTGTAGCCATGTATGGAAGTGAAACGTGGATGATAAATAGTTTAGACAAGAAGAGAATAGAAGCTTTCGAAATGTGGTGCTGCAGAAGAATTCTGAAGATTAGATGGGTAGATCACATAACTAATGAGGTGGTATTGAACAGAATTGGAGAGAAGAGAAATTTGTGGCACAACTTGACTAGAAGAAGGGATTTGTTGATAGGGCATATTCTGAGGCATCAAGGGATCACCAATTTAGTATTGGAGGGCAGCTTGGAGAGTAAAAATTGTCGAGGGAGACCAAGAGGTGAATACACTAAACAGATTCAGAAGGATGTAGGTTACAGTAGGTACTGGGAGATGAAGAAGCTTGCACAGGTTAGAGTGGCATGGAGAGCTGCATCAAACCAGTCTCTGGACTGAAGACCACAACAACAGCATCGAGGCAAAATGGATCAATATTTCTGTAAGGGACTTCCAATGACTTGTTGAGTTCATGCCACTTTGAGTAGCTGCACTACATTGGGCAAAAGGAGGTCCAACATGATGTTAGAACGTATCCCATGACTTTTGTCACCACAGTGTTGTATGATTTGTTTTTTGTTTTTTCCTTTTAGTTTCTCACATAAGAAAGGTTAAAGACTGTTACATAATTGTTGGCAATTTCTTGATGGCCAGATAACAATTTCATACCTTCTCCTTTCAATTTCAGTACGATAATTTTCCTATTCATCAAGTGAAAACTGTAGCTGATTAACTTGATGAATTATATCTGAGAAATCTATGATGACCTTAACTGAACCATGATCTGAACCAAGCTGTAGTGCCTGTTGATAGAGAGAGTGAATGATACGAAGTTTTTTGCCTGGCTGAAAAAGCAATAGCAATAGCAATAGCAAATACACCGAAAGATAGTAAAGCTTCCAAGAAGGGTAAAGATATGCCTGCTTGCTCCGGGAGGACCCTGGTTAGACATATGTTACTAGCAAGGACTTTTCCTTGTGGGAGGGCTGTAGCTTCTACCTTCAGAAGCTGAATTTAATAGCCAGGAGAGCAGAGTGAAACTATATGCCTCTGCAACTCCTGATACCCAACCATGCTTTTTGCTGTGAATGATTTAGCAATTGGTTGATAACACCTTCTGGACAGCTTGACTTTATTGAGTCATGAGGGCCAGTTCTAGAACATTTTTCTACAAAAGCAACTTTACCATTTTATGCCCCCACCCCCAATCTTTTTTTGCACTTTTGCTTCAGTCAGTTTTTGCTATTTGTTGTGATATGCCCTGTATACAAATTTTGCAAACTTGGTGCATCAAGGAGACCTACCAATTTGATAAGCCCTGTATAAAAAGGATTTCAGTTGTGGCACCTCTGGTACCCCCTCAGCTCGGTGACCCAAGTGGCAGTTTGTCTTGCTTGGGCCTTAAACTGCCCGTGGAAGCCACAGGAATGAATGTGGATTCAGGTTACATGGAACCTATAATGGCAGGAATAATGCTTGCCATATACATGGCAATTTGATAAACCTGTACATATCCTTTCATTTGCCAAAATGGTGAGCCACTTGGTGAGCTTTGCCAGCATGGCTGGTACAAGTCTGTCTCTTTGGCACCCTTGTGTTCCTTAATTGTGTCTGGTCAACTTTGGGCATACTGCAGCAATCATGTCTAGTGGTGGAATGTTGCTTGTCTTGAAGAGCAAAAATTATATTCAACTACTGGGAACATGGTGGTAAGACGATATCTGATCAAAACTTCAATGTTTTCTGAGCACTGATGGGATGGGTGGCTTTTGATTTGAAACAGTCATTAGCACGTTACACTTGTAACACACAAGGTTTATTAAACTTCTGCATATGATGTAAGGCTCTGTCTGGATTGATCTTTAATTAGATACCTTCTCATTGTGAACCATGAAAAAGTCATGATTGAGAGGGTATTGCAAAAGAATCTGACAGGACTATAACAGCGCATAAATCAGTGAAAATATTGCAAAACAGAACAATTCTGATAGAAACAGCTACTTCTCGTCTGACCACGCCCTGGATGTCTTGGTGAACATCCGATCAAGACAAACATTCACAGCACACTAAATGACAGCAAATGTGTTGTGACACGCAACACTACCATGTAGATGAAATGACTAAAGTAAAACAGCGGTTGGCTTCACTGTTGTAAATATATTGATGAAGTTAAATGATGTGTTGCAGAAGATGCCAATGTTTTTGGTGACATACAAGTATTGGACAAGAATATGAAAAGACTAGAAGTACATCTTACCATGCCTAATACAGTGTAGAAAACACGTTGACACTCAAAATAGCTTCTGGTCATCGCAGAATGGGTAAATACATGTCCTGTATGGTTTTCAAGGGAATTTTGTACCATTCTTCAGGCAAAACAGTGGCAAATTCAGGTAACAATGATGGAGGTGAATAGTGATCATACACACTTCTCTGCAAAGTAGACAATAAAGGCTCAATAATAAGGAGATGTTGTGACAGTGGAGGAAGATGTGGTAGTTCATTCTCATGTTCACAAAATAAGTCCTGGATGATGCGAGCTGTGTGAACAGGGGCCCAGTCACCTTGGAACACAGAATCACAATTGGGGAACAAACATTGTACCATAGGTTGGACCTGATCAACCAAAATGGTCGTATTATCTTCGGCAATAATGCAGCCTTGCAGAGTAATCATGGGCCCATGGAATACCATGATAAGATTTCCCAAATCACTGCTGAAACCCCTCCATGTTTCACTCTTGGGACATAAACTTAGGCAGAAGTTGGAAAGTGTCAAATGAAGACCCATCTGGCCAAATGACTTTCTTGCATTGCTCCATAGTCCAGGTTTTATGGATTTGGCACCATGTTTTCCTGTTATAGGCATTTGCTTCTTGGATGACAGGTTTAGGAATTCCAGCTTACCCTGCAATTTCCTGCTTATGGAACTTTCTTTGTGTTGTTTTGGTGTGCTGACAACATTCATGAGTGCTACATTCAGTTCTGCAGTGACTTTTGCACTTGATGTCCTCTTATATTTTTTCACAACCCTCTCCAACAACCATCTGTCAAGATTACTCAACACACCGTGTCATCAGCATTGCGACTTAGCTAATGATGTTTTTCCGCTTTCCCTGTGTGCCATATGTATCTTGGAATTGGTGCCTCTTGAAACACCAAACACTTCAGGTATCTTGGATACAGAAGCACCAACTATATGAACACCAACAATTTGCCCATGTTCAAATTCACTTACCACTGACATAGTATACTCACAGCTACACAGAACATTGTTCTGATGACAACTTACACTTGCCACATAATGATCACTTTGCACAGTTGCTGATTGTGGTCAAATACAACAGAGCAACATGCAGGCTTGGCTGGCATTTGCATTTATTTTCAAGTAAGCATTTCTCACAGTGTTTCTATATTTTTGTCCGACCTCTGTAAATAGGTTGTTAGCATGAAGTAGTACAGATGGAGACTTATCGAACTGCAAGAAATCTGAGTTTCAACTGAACATTTACATGGAATTAATATTAATTTTATAAGATGACAATTTTTAAGTTTAAAAGTTGTTCGCTTATTTTTTGTAACATGCAACTGACATGAATAAATTTACTGTTGTCAACCATGAAGTGCCCTAGAAAAGACAGACTGGCCATTTTTCAGATACCACTTTCAAATGTTAGTATGCTGGAAAACTATCAGTGTGACTAGCAGTAATCATAACTGGATGTTTGTGGATGCTGGTAAACTTCGCAGAAGCACCCTACTTTTGCCTACTAATATATAACTTGATTTGTCCCACATCCCTGGGGAACACAATATGTAAAACAGTGAATGAATGAAAGTGATTACTGTAGATTAGTATGACAGACCCCAGAAAATTTATGTGGGCACACATTGAATTTTAACCAGGTTTGCTTCTGCATATCCTAAAAATGATAAATGATATTACACACATAAATTTGAATTGATATCTGTAAAATTATCTTGTGGCTAGCCACAATCTACATGCAAATACTTTTTCTGTCTTTATAAAGTTCACTTTGCTCTTGATGATTTTTTTCACAGTAAAACTCTGTGTTGTAAGAGTGGTGCAAATAAAACAGCTGACTCAGTTCTTTAGTTTTCATGTAGAAGTGAGACATGTGAAAATTTTCTAGAGGGATAAATCATACAGTCTTCCCAACATGGCTTATGATTAAGATTTGCTACCAGGAGTTTCACTTTCTCTTTTCATTAGCATCAGCTTTGTTTGCTTTCTTTTTTTCTTGAGTGATGCACAGTTCATTGGTCTAACAGAAAAAGTAATCACCCCTGTTACTTCTGTGTTATCGTGCAAAACATTTTATGAAAAATCTTCCTGCTGTTAGTAGTCTAATGTAGTCAATGTAAAGTGCGTTCTTACATGGTGTGTTATATGAAAGGTCATTAATATCGAGAACAGAGAGAAAAAGATTGAGATGAGAGACTTGTGGGATTGCACAATTTTTTTCCAGTATGTCTACTTATTTGGATACACTTCATAACTTTCCTCTCATTTTGTTTTACACTTTGAGTATTTAGTTTTTCATATGTAATTAGCTTCTTTAAATCGAGATCACTTCTTCTTGAAGTGTCAGCTGAGTAAACAGTTTGATTTGCAACAACATTTTTATGAGTTTACTTGGCTGATATTTTGAGGAGAATTAATCAATGAAATTCACTGAGAAAGTCTACATTCATATTCTTTAAATTCGTTTGATAGCCTTACAAATTTAGCAAGATGACAGCGATCCCAGGAGTCGAAGAACCAGTTTGCCGGATATGCCATGGCTCAGCTGCCTTGGGCGCACTATCTTCACCATGTGACTGCCGTGGTTCGCTTGGCTATGTCCACCTGTCCTGCCTGTCCCAATGGGTGCGGGAGTCACGTAACAGGCACTGTGAGATTTGCAATTGTGATTACAGAGTATTCTACATTCGGAGGTAGGTCTTAACAAATTGAAAGCACATAGCTGAATAGTGTACTGAGTATGACACTATGAGACTTACAAGAGCAGACAGATATATGTGATGAAATGGTAGTAAATATATTTTTACTAACCCAAAATTTGTTTTACAAGATATTATCCATTGAACTGAATTCATTTTGTTTAGTGAGAACCCTTCTTCTGCATAATCTCCAAGAAGATATTTATATTGTTCTGTGCATAAGTACGAGCAGGTGCCAAAGTGGATAAGTGACTGACTACACATCAAAAAGTCCTTAGTTGTATTGTATTGTATCCACAGTCTTTGGGTTTTTTCTGTTACACATAGCTTCTTTCAGTTCTGGAAATGATTTATGTAAGTACAACATCCAAAATTTTGCCATGGTTTGCAGGCCACATTAAACTGGAAATCTGTTACAACTGGCTGGATAAATTAATTCATAGTTAGAGAGAGGCAAAGCTGTGCCACATTCAAGAGTACTATAAGTGGTAAAGCACTGTGGCAGTCGAACCTATTTTCAGGTTAAGGATAGCTTTTGATTTTTACCAGTAATTTTAAAGCAATGTTTTTTAATGTGTTATCAGGGTGGCTAGCTCATCCATTATTTGTAAGTGATTAGCCAGTCATATATTCCTACTAATATATTTCAATATAATTGAGGGAAACATTCCACGTGGGAAAAATTATATATAAAAGCAAAGATGAGGTGACTTACCGAACGAAAGCGCTGGCAGGTCGATAGACACACAAACAAACACAAACATACACACAAAATTCAAGCTTTCGCAACAAACTGTTGCCTCATCAGGAAAGAGGGAAGGAGAGGGGAAGACGAAAGGAAGTGGGTTTTAAGGGAGAGGGTAAGGAGTCATTCCAATCCCGGGAGCAGAAAGACTTACCTTAGGGGGAAAAAAGGACAGGTATACACTCGCACTCACGCACATATCCATCCACACATACAGACACAAGCTTGTGTCTGTATGTGTGGATTGATATGTGCGTGAGTGCGAGTGTATACCTGTCCTTTTTTCCCCCTAAGGTAAGTCTTTCTGCTCCCGGGATTGGAATGACTCCTTACCCTCTCCCTTAAAACCCACTTCCTTTCGTCTTCCCCTCTCCTTCCCTCTTTCCTGATGAGGCAACAGTTTGTTGCGAAAGCTTGAATTTTGTGTGTATGTTTGTGTTTGTTTGTGTATCTATCGACCTGCCAGCGCTTTCGTTCGGTAAGTCACCTCATCTTTGTTTTTATATTAATATATTTCAGTTCACTTTTGTTTTAGTTAACAGTTTTAGAACATCTGAGCAATTTTAATGCAATCTTCCCTTATGTGAACTAGTGTGATTGTGAAGGTAAGCATGGACAAGATTTGGGGAGAGTGAGTGCGATTTTATCTCAGACTGCTTTTTATCTCTTTTTCTCACATTTTCTCAATTTTAATCACATTTGTTTCTGCTAATATTACAAGGAAATGGGAAATGAACACACTTTCCTTCACATATCCCCACAAGAAAAAATCGCATGGGGTCATGTCTGGTGATCTTGGAGGCCAAGAATGCAGGGCAGTGTCTTGAGGTCCGATGCACCCAATCCAGCATTGAGTCAGAGTTGTCATGAAAACCTGATGTATGTTGTTGTGCTTGTGTGTTGGAGCTCCGTTGTGTTGGAAAGTGAAGTCACCATAGTGCTTCTGAAGTTCTGGAAAAGGGCAATTCTGCAGTATTTAAAGATAGCTAAATAGGACACTCAGGACTGTGAGAAACTGTCCTGCATTCATGGCCTCCAAGAATGCCAGACATGATGCCATGTGATTTTTTCTTATTGGGATATGTGAAGGGAAGTGTGTTCATCTCCCCTTCATTTTGTGACATAGAAGAAGCCAAAGAACAAAATAACAGCCGCCATAACTTCTGTAAAAGCAGATACATTGTGTAAAGTTTATGATGAATGTAGTTATCATCTAAATGCTCTTCATGCTGCTGTTGGTGGGCACATAGAGCAATTATAATAGCATAGTTAAGACAAAGATTTTGTGAGTATTTTACAATTCATCTCATGTTTGTAGTGTGTTTTTGTCAATAAATATGGAGGTCTTTCTTTCTGAAACAACTTGATTTTTTAAACTTTATAAGCAGTAACATTGTTTTATAAGTCAGATTTTTATTAAAGCTTGCAATTCATTCAAAACAGCCAAAATCAATCTAGCTGATTTTCAGAGTATTATGTACTTTTCAAAATAATACTTTGTTCTTATGACTGTTTTGATAAGAGACCACTTGAGCCCCAGAGTGCGCAGTCTGTGGCCTGAATCATAGAAGTAACAGCTGTGTCAGGCAGTATAGAAAAGTTCACTGGTGTCATGACAGCTGATAAAATGTACCAGCTTCAACTCAGATCGCACGTCCTATTGTGTGTCATTTATTAATTAATTGACAATATGTTGTAATTACTTTGCCTGCTGCCCTTAACTGGACGTAAAGAACTGCAACCAACTGTATGTGGGTCTGCCTGCTGCACTTACACTGTATGTAAAGAGCTGTAACTAAGTGTAGTATGTAACATTCCTTTACTTGCATTTAAAAGAGAATTTTGGAACCTGAACTGGCCATCAACAATTAATATTTCAAAAGTGGTGTTAAAAGTGTGTAATATACAACATAATGTTCTGTGTGGACTACATTATTGGAACTTTCATTCTGTCATCAACAGTTTTCTACCTATAAAAATGATTGAAGGAAAAGATGGCAGCTACTGAGGGCAGCAAAGCAGATAAAGTGAATTCATTACATTTTATGTCCTAGTTGTGGAGTTGTTCCAAGCTGGAACTGTTGACAAGAACTTATATGTTCTATGTTAGCACTGTCATAACAAATTCCAGCAGCACCAAAAGTTACATTTGGTGCCCCATGGTTTCGGGCCACATATTAAAGGGACCTTTGTGTTAGAATGGACTCACGACTCGTACAGCAGAAGAAAAAGTTGACAAAATGAAAATGTTGGGGATATAGACAGTGTAAATAATAGTGAATTAAAAAGAAGTACAGTGTTTAACAATGTGTAGACAAGCAGTCACCATTATGGATTTAGCTTTATGCAGCCAGTGAGGGTATGATTTCAACTGATGTCATTTTGCAGTCAGGCACAGCAGTCAGTGGAGAACATTTGCAGATTAGCATGTATTATTTATGTTTTTCACTGTCAAAATGTTCTGAAGCATAATTTATTACAAATACTTGTGATAAACAGCAAAATATCTTCTTCATTCTTGTACATTAGTAGTGGAAATGGTCAGATGGGGGCAGGAGATGTGGATTTCAGTCAAGGAGTTTCTAGCATTGTGGAGACACACCTATGGTAGATCAGCAAAGAAGATGTATCTGGGTTCACCACTCCATATCAGATGGCAAAGTGCACTAAACAGTCAAAAACTACATCACTTATCAATAATGTATAAAATCTTCTTGTGGGGAAAAAATGCAACTTGATTAGATAACAAGAGGAGACAAAGGCATTTTCTTTGATCTCCCTAATGAATCTAAATTAGGCTCTGGAAATGGGTACCGTACAATAAACATTGGTGGTCTCTTAGGAAGTTAATTTAGTCACTTTTCTTTTACTATATTTTGTCTCCATGAGATTCACACACTTTCTATAAAGTTGCCCCTGCAGGCACTCTTGAGCATCCTTCTGCTGTTGCACATAAACAAGTATTGAACCAGATGATCCACAGCACTCCAGCTACACTACAGTCTGTCTGTCAGCAAGCTTCTTAATTTTGGCACAAGCCTGTCTCAGTTTCATTATAAGTGCAAAGCATAAAGAAAATACACAGTTTTCCCCTGAGAGACATCATAGTTAGTGCTCATATGTGGCTCTGCTTTAACATGCAAGATCACCTATGAAGTGTCTAATCATAAAAGCTTAACAGTGCAGCAAAAAGGTAAATGTTTATGCTTCACCATTTAGCATCTCAGCTGTGTCTTATGGTCATCTTGTTAAATAGACTCAGATCACATTTACTTGACTTTATGTATTAACATCTTTTTTATCCTCATGTGCATTAAGTGTACATTGACCTTTATGAGTTATATCGCTAACCAGCAATGTGTTTTCCAAATCTAATACATCACCCTAATACACAGTGGTGGCGGCTGTGTAAGAGCACAAGAGCATGTGAACAAGCAAACTTTTGAGACTTTGTGGATTTATTGTTTTTTTTTTTCTTTCAGTTCTGTTAAACATAATACAGATGCTGCAATCTGAAAGACATGGCACTTAAATATACTGTGCTACTGCTCCTCTAGACTCCATAAAACTTGGTGTCAGGGTCCCGAGCACGGAGCTTTTGTGCATGTGCAATTCACGTGACATAATTGTGTTACTAGCCAGATATACACTCCTGGAAATGGAAAAAAGAACACATTGACACCGGTGTGTCAGACCCACCATACTTGCTCCGGACACTGCGAGAGGGCTGTACAAGCAATGATCACACGCACGGCACAGCGGACACACCAGGAACCACGGTGTTGGCCGTCGAATGGCGCTCGCTGCGCAGCATTTGTGCACCGCCGCCGTCAGTGTCAGCCAGTTTGCCGTGGCATACGGAGCTCCATCGCAGTCTTTAACACTGGTAGCATGCCACGACAGCGTGGACGTGAACCGTATGTGCAGTTGACGGACTTTGAGCGAGGGCGTATAGTGGGCATGCGGGAGGCCGGGTGGACGTACCGCCGAATTGCTCAACACGTGGGGCGTGAGGTCTCCACAGTACATCGATGTTGTCGCCAGTGGTCGGCGGAAGGTGCACGTGCCCGTCGACCTGGGACCGGACCGCAGCGACGCACGGATGCACGCCAAGACCGTAGGATCCTACGCAGTGCCGTAGGGGACCGCACCGCCACTTCCCAGCAAATTAGGGACACTGTTGCTCCTGGGGTATCGGCGAGGACCATTCGCAACCGTCTCCATGAAGCTGGGCTACGGTCCCGCACACCGTTAGGCCGTCTTCCGCTCACGCCCCAACATCGTGCAGCCCGCCTCCAGTGGTGTCGCGACAGGCATGAATGGAGGGACGAATGGAGACGTGTCGTCTTCAGCGATGAGAGTCGCTTCTGCCTTGGTGCCAATGATGGTCGTATGCGTGTTTGGCGCCGTGCAGGTGAGCGCCACAATCAGGACTGCATACGACCGAGGCACACAGGCCCAACACCCGGCATCATGGTGTGGGGAGCGATCTCCTACACTGGCCGTACACCACTGGTGATCGTCGAGGGGACACTGAATAGTGCACGGTACATCCAAACCGTCATCGAACCCATAGTTCTACCATTCCTAGACCGGCAAGGGAACTTGCTGTTCCAACAGGACAATGCACGTCCGCATGTATCCCGTGCCACCCAACGTGCTCTAGAAGGTGTAAGTCAACTACCCTGGCCAGCAAGATCTCCGGATCTGTCCCCCATTGAGCATGTTTGGGACTGGATGAAGCGTCGTCTCACGCGGTCTGCACGTCCAGCACGAACGCTGGTCCAACTGAGGCGCCAGGTGGAAATGGCATGGCAAGCCGTTCCACAGGACTACATCCAGCATCTCTACGATCGTCTCCATGGGAGAATAGCAGCCTGCATTGCTGCGAAAGGTGGATATACACTGTACTAGTGCCGACATTGTGCATGCTCTGTTGCCTGTGTCTATGTGCCTGTGGTTCTGTCAGTGTGATCATGTGATGTATCTGACCCCAGGAATGTGTCAATAAAGTTTCCCCTTCCTGGGACAATGAATTCACGGTGTTCTTATTTCAATTTCCAGGAGTGTATATGGATTTGATAAGCAGTGTGCATGGTTCACGATGTGCACAGCTAGCCCTTGCCACTCAACTAGAAGTTTATGTCTGTGCCACCAGGTTGTAGCCAACTGCGGCAGACATTTATCTCCTTTTGCTCGGCATAAATCCTGCTGGATACGCTAATTCTCTCACTATATACTGTAGTAAAATTTAGATTGGACATTAGTATATGTTAAAGTTGTACTGACAGTAAACTACTTTGTAACTTTCTGAATGAGTTATAGTATATTAAGTTATGAATTTTATCATTCAGTAATGAGTTTGAGGCACTGAGAATCATAAGGGCCTAAAGCACATCACCGTCAATTGTAAGATTGTAGCATTTATTCATGCTTCTTAAATCTGTTGCTATTACCGTGAGTCAGGTTTATCTGTGCTGTAGCCCTCATTATACATAAGAAACTTCACGAAACACTATATCACTGGTATCTCTGATATTTATGTAAATGTGGGATCAATGGCAGTGTGCTTTAGGTCCTTAAGTATCTCAGTGCCTGATTAGTATTCTAGTCAAGTGACCATGCTGGTAGACATTACTTCTTGAGTTTGATTATTTCCACAAATGGCACTTTGTGTTTGGAGTTGGCTGCTTACTGTGTGGGAATTGGCTTTCGTGTGCAGTGCACACGTGAACTATGTTGAATATTGCCCATTGCCCAGAGCATCCACACGCCATTGTCTGCATCCATGCCAGAGGCTGAAGTGTAGTCTCATTTGGTCTGGTTGCGTTTACACTGCCACTATGGAGGCAGACCAGAGACCAGGATTGCGTGCTGTTGTACATCATCTGCAGCCAATATGCCGCATCAGTGCTCTGCTGCCATGTTGAAGCAGTACACTGTCACCACCTGGATCACACACGTGCCAACATCTTCATGGTGCTGCGACCATGGCTTTGATCCTGTCATTGCAATTGCTATTAATAAATGGCTTTCTTAATCAGGAATGTTTTACAGACAGGCCACGATTGGACTCCTGTCACCACCAGCAGTCACACCTCGCCAGCGGTATTTGCACCATCCCGCCATTTTTTGCCATTTTAATGATATTTTTATGTGACATATGAGTGAAGTAAATTCAGAAAGTATTGTAAAAACTTTGTATTAGTTTGTGCCATTTAAAATAGGGAACATATTGTGTTGTGAGCATGGAGTATGGGTCATTGTTATTGAAGTATGTTAGGTAGTAAACATGAATAGCCATTCAGCCAGGAGCTTGAGTTGCAGCAAGAAATGTTATGTTAGAAGTATTTTTAACGGTCTTCCTCCTCATCCTGTTTTATTGTGTTGTGGTTTGTTGTGTTTCATGTAACTGATAGAAGATCAGCCATATCATGGTCACTGCCACAGGAAACACTCCAGTCTTTAGCAGCTAAGATATTTCAGGTAATAGCAGACCAGGCAGATATAATGAAATAAGTATGGGTCGAGTATGAGGAGAACATAGCTTTGCGCAGTTTGGTTGCACTTGTTTATGTGGAGAAGAGGCAGGACAAATTTTACAACTGGTAGATTACGAACACAGACCAGTATGGTCCTCAATTGATGAGTAATTTCAAACTTTTGAAGAGCTTGAGAGGTTAAAATGAGTAGTACCTGCAAGGAATCAGAAAATAAGGGAAAAGAAGTTAATATTGTGAGTATAATTGATGCATAAAGTACTAACATGATAAACATTAAGCAGAATAATGTGAGTTTATCTGCTTCAGTATCTTGTGAAAAACCAGAGTCTAAATTACGTATAGTGCCAGATGAACTATTGAGGTAGACAAGTTTGTGAGTAGCAGCATGGGTCACACTGATGTTGGTGCAGTAGTATCTATCCCACTGGATGACAGTGGGTAGTGGGAGCTGGGGAGTATGGGCCAGATGTACATGTGTCAGTCCTTCTTGTGTCATGCAGAGTGTAACTGCAGATGATAATTTTGTTGTAGATACTGTGAAGGATCCACTGGAAGTTATTGATGATGTTAATTATGTTGTGGATAATGAAGTAGCACAAACACATTTATTTTTGAAGGATGCAGATTTGTCATCACCTTTGATGGCACCGTCTTCTCAGAGGGAGGTGTGAGGAAGAGAAGAAAGAGTAACTTTTAAATAGGAAACAATCAGCCTCGATTGTGGTAATGAAACCAACCTTTACCTAGTTTTCAGCCCAAGTAATTGAGCCTTCTTCAGAAGATTTACCTGATTCTATAATATGTCTACAAGGGCATGGTCTAGAAATAAATCTAAAACAGCCTGAATTGGGTGACTATGCCGATTCAGGCTGTTTTAGTTTTATTTCAACACCATGCCCTTGTAGACATATTTAGAATAAGGTAAATCTTCTGAAGAAGGCTCAATTACTTGGGCTGAAACCTAGGTAAAGGTTGGTTTCATTACCACAATCGAGGCTGATAGTGTCTTTTATATTAGATTATCATGATTGCTGACTGGGCTGCAATGTTGAAAGTACTAAAAAGAGTAACTTTTATGGCTAGTGATTGGGTCAACAAGGCCAAATCCTATCAGTAATGTGTGTCTGAGGGTTAAAAAGTTCATAAAGTTGATGATACTTGCAACATAATAGGTACAAGAGTAAGAATACATTGTGTAATTATTCTTTCGCAGTGTACTGTCAAACTTAGTGGGACATCGTTTCAGCAAAATGAGACTGCTGCCAATGAACATTATTGCAAGGTTGTCTTGTCACGAGGGTAGAATCAAGTACATCTACATCTATACTCTGCAAACTACCATGAGGTGCATGGTAGAGCATACGTCCCATTATACCAATTATTAGGTTTCTTCTTGTTCCATTCACATATGGAGCACAGGAAGAATGATTGCTTGACTGCCTCTGCGTGTGCAGCAGTTATTCTAATCTTATCCTCATTATCCCTATGTGAATGATACATAGAGGGCTGTAGTATATTCTTAGAGTCATCATTTAAAGCCAGTTCTTGAAACTTTGTTAATAGATTTTCTCGAGACAGTTTACATTTATCTTCAAGAGTCGTCAATTTCAGTATCTCTGTGACACTCTCCCATGGATTAAACAAACCTGTGACCATTTGTGCTGCCCTTCTTTGTATATATTCAGTAACCCCTGTTAGTCCTATCTGGTACAGGTTCCACATACTTGAGCAATATCCTAGAACCACTTGCATGAGTGATTTGTAAGCAACCTCCTTTGTAGACTGATTGCACTTCCCCAGTGTTCTATCAATAAACTGAGGTCTACCGCCTGCTTTACCCATGATTGAAACTATGTGATCATTCCTTACCATATCCCTAGAAAGTGTTACACCTGAGTATTTGTATGAGTTTTTTGATTCCAACAGTGACCCACTGATATTATAGACACAGGATTCTACATTTTTTCATTTTGTGAAGTACGAAATTTGACATTTCTGAACATTTAGAGCAAGATGCCAATCTCTGTACCATATTGAAATCTTATCCATATCTGACTGAACACGTATGCAGCTTCTCTCAGATAGTACTTCATTATAGATAACCACATCATCTGCAAAAAGCCTGGTTTTACTATTAATTTTCTCTGCAGGGTCGTTAATATACAATATGAACAGCAAGGGTCCCACAACACTTCCCGGGGGAGGGGGGACTGATGACCTCAGATGTTAAGTCCTATAGTGCTTAGAGCCATTTGAACTTCCCTAGGGCACACCCAAAGTTACTTCTATATCTGACGATGAGTCTCCATCTAACATAACATGCTGCGTCCGCTCTACCAAAGAGTCACCAATCCATTCACAAATTTCACTTAATCCCCCATATGATCATTGTTTTGACAATAAGTATAGGTGCAGTACTGAGTCAAATGCTTTACGGGAATCTAGAAATACCTCATCTACCTGGTTGCCTTGATCCAAAGCTTTCAGTATGTCATGTGAGAAAAGTGTGAGTTGCATGTCACATGATCAATGTTTTCGAAATCCATGCTGGTTGACAATGAGGTGGTCACCCGGTTCGAGATACATCATTATGTTTGAGCTCAGAATATATTCTAAGATTGTACAACAAATCGATGTCAAGGATAGCTTTGTGGATTAGTTCTACTACCTTTCTCATAGACAACAGTGACCTGTGTCTTTTTCCAAGAACTGGGTTCAGTTTTTTGTTTGAGGCATCTACGCTATATTATAGTTAGAAGAGGGGCTAATTCAGCTGCAAATTCAGTATAGAAGCTGACAGGGATTCCATCGGGAACTGCATACACAGTTTTTAAGTCCCTCTCAATAAAGTGCCACAGGGCACAGGTAAGTTGTTTTGCTGAGTTGAAGATACAAGTAATCATAACACTGCAAGAAGGATTAAGTCTTTAAGTAGCATTAAAGAAAAGGGAATAAATGGACCTGCCGACCAATGTTGTGTGTAGTATGTACGTATGGTTTTTGTGTGAGCATGGTTTTAGAGATGTGTTTTCTGGGAAAACATAGGGAAACTTTTGTTGCAAATTCCAGATATGTACCAAAGCAGATAACAAAGGAGGAATCTGAGCATGAGAAATTAATTGTGTATAAGCATTTGCTGTTAAATGATTTTTAATGATTTTGTTAAGAAGAGATAATTTGGTAATACTATTGTACTAATTTGTTATGTGACAGTTCAAAAATAACCCAATAAATTGAACTGCCAGTGAACTGGCTGCCAACAGGCTGGATTAGTGTTAGGAAATAGCACTGAAGTTAGTATACAGCCAACAAACTGTTTTCTATTCTATTGTAAATTAGAATAGAGAGAAGCATAGAAAATATTTTTTTATGTCAACTCTGAACACCTCATCTTTTGTGTGGAAATGCAAACAGGTCATGATCTGGTGACCAGATTTCTCAAAGCAGGGATAAATGTTGCTTATGACTTCACTGGGGTTGATGAGCTGCTCCTGCACTGATTCAACAGAATGACTTCATAGGTGGAGAGGCACATGTCAGCCTGATAACCAGGCTCTGTGGAGCAAGGGAGCATATTCAGAACACGTGGATATTCATTCAGTATGCAGACACTGCAGAATACACCAGCTAGCACCTGTGTAAGCTGACGTTGTGACATCTAAAAGTGCCAGCCAGTATCTCTCAGAGAGCTGACTAGACAGGAAAACCAGGGCATAAAACGTCATAACTTCACAACAGTACTGTCAGCCCACCTCATCTCTCACCTCTTGCAGCTTACAGGCAAAGTGTGCCACTGTTGGGGAAATGCTGGCCAGTCTGGCTCACATACATACAATTCAATTTAGATGCTCAGATTTAGAAGTGTTCAGTTTCCCAGTGACAACATCAATGCCAACCTCTGACTGTGAGAGGAAAAGCACTTGCAGTCCAAGCCGGAGCAACCAGCTGCCACCGTTGGACTTAACTGTCAGTAGCTGTGGTCCCCTACCTGGCCTAAGTCTGCATGCTGCCAGCTCGAGAATGTTGCACCGTCGAGTCATCTGCCAGGTGACTACCTTCCGTGTATGGCCACCTTGCTGGCCCTGCTTCATTGTCGCGGTCCACCACCTCACATGGGCCTACATTGTTGCTGTCCATTGCCAGAGCAGTGACATGCCATCATCTTCAACTCTGCTACAGTTTAGCCCCACTCACTGTGGTGAGGTTTACATTGGTGCTACGGAAGCAGACGAGCAACCGGGACTGCCTGCTGTTGTCCATTGTCGGCAGCCACTGTCATATTGCATCAGCACTCTACTGTCATGCTAAAGCAGCACACTAATGCCAGTCACCATCACAAATGTGCCACCTTCTGGGAGGCACCTGCTGATGCCTGCACACTACTGTGGCTGACTGCATCACAGAGGCTGGCAACTGTCTCCCCAGCTTTGATCTTGTCATTATAACTGTTACGAATAACTTTGTTCTGTTCATGCCCCACTATTTGTCATGTCCCACTGTTTGTAATGTCCGACTGTTTGTCTCCTGCCACCACCAAAACTGCATTCATGATAATTTATATTTCATGACATACACACACACACACATTGTTCACTGCACTAAACAGATTTATATATTCATCAGTTCTATGTCTTTTTTTAGTTTTTCTGCTTTCATTACTTAGCAGCGGTAATATCTTTACAAAAAAGGTTTATTTATTGAATTATGATTTTAAAAAGTGTGGGGCATCCACTACAATTTACATCGCTGACATGCTGGGAGTGGAATATCTGTGACTTGACCAGAGTCATGCATCTTTTACCTTTGTGTGTATTTGTCCAATAAAGTGTAAGTCTACCATGTGTCACACCACGTTTGTAGTGTACCCGCACCGTACCTGTCTTCGAAAAATGCAATATTACCACAGGAGGCAACATTAATATTCTATCTGATTACTTAAGGATTAAGAATAGGCAGAAAACAGAATCTTTATCAAAGGGACTGTTGATATATTAAGGAAATTATCTGTTTTTACTAATAACAAACGCCTTAACACTTTTGTACAACAAAGCATGTTTTGTACTTGGCAAATATTGAGCAGTCAATTAGAATTTTACTACACCAAATGTGGTAAAATTTTCCTAAATTATTTAAATAAGAGAAGCCTTGAACAGCAAAACATTCTGCTGAGTTTAGATGCACTAGACACCCTGAGATTTTATTAAATTAAATACAAATATGCTAAAGTAAATATGATCAAGATATTAATTAAATTGACATCTTTGAGGTCTTGGGTATTCTGCCTGATATCAGCATCATTTTTGGACTGATAAAGATAATGAGCTACATTATGAAAATATCATGCAAGAACGATGCTGATATGTGGCAGAATACTGAGCACCTCAAAAATGTCAACAGATTTTTGGGAAAGCCCGATGTATTTATGAAATTGCTTAACTACGTAGTAGACACCAGAAAATGAATAGGGGATTGTTAAACAAGTCAAAGTTAGACAAATCTTTAGGGCACTGTTTCATGTAATTTTGTGAGCTAATAGGAACATTGGAAAGAAATAAACAAGAAATTATTAATCTAGAACTATTTACAGTATTTAATACATCGAATTGGAGGGGTCAGCAGAAGAAAGTGCTAATCTTCAACTTGATAAGAAGTTGTCTCATTATGTTGTTTGTTGTGATTTTGAATCCACCACATACTGGTAACAAGTAAATACTTATTTATAACTAGAAAACCCTTTCTGTCTGCTGTACAATTTTTTTGTCTTATTGTACTTATGTTCTTGTCTTTGAATTTATCCAGTAACTCAGAACTCACTATTGTGGCATGTCACTTTCTTCCACTGGCCCCTCCAATTTACAAGGTTCACGTATTGCCTAGCTGAGCTCACTGAGTGACTCCTATAAGCATACCATACATGCCCACACTTAACAGGGGTGGTGTATCCCTTCTTTCCATCAGAAGTTCTCTTTGAGCTGCCACACAGCTGGCATGAAACTAGACAATGCCACAGTGCCAAACAACAATGTAGGTTTGCAGATGGAGATCCTGGTTCTGTTGAAGGAGAGGAGTCTGTTCGACGTGACAAAGCTCGTATTCTATTGGCAAAAGCTTCATAATCTTCATTCAGCTTTTTCTGTAGGATGGATTAATAATCTTGGAGCAGATGACTCCTCTTTTGTTGGAATACCACTGTGCTTAACTGTATGCTAGGGCTTCAACTGTTACTTCATGTCATAATGCTCACTACATTTAGCTGAAAGCTGTCGGGCCAAGCCCAAGCCCCACATCACAAACCAAGCCAAGCCCCACATCACAAACATTCTGTAGGAAAATAGTGACATTTTCATTCAGCTTTCCTGAAAAAGTAGACATAAAGGTTACTGCAGGGAATCTGCTTGCAGTGATTTATATTGAAGCCACAGAATTAGCTGCAGAGGTTGCAGAGAAACTTCACTAGTCTGGCAGGCATATTGCTCAATTTCACACTTTTGGCCCAATTCTTCACACTGTTCCTGTAACTCTAGTTTCTGATGGGTAAGTATATTACTTTATCCAGCTAGCACATCAGCAAGGTCCACATTGGCACCTCCAACAGCACCTTCCTGCCAATTTACTTCGGAGGGCGTATCGGCCATGGTTACAAACCACGGGAAAAACATTTACTTGGAGATCACAAAACTTTGACAAAGATGGTGTCATAGTGCTCCTATGAAAATTAGGTCCTAACCACAATGGATGTCCAATGACAGCTTACAGTGAAGCAGCAACAGCATGCAAGTACGTGTGGCTAATGAGACTTAATTTTCAGCATGGAGAGCAGCAATGGCACTATGCAGTGTTGTCGGCTTCAGTGACAGCAGGGACGGCAATCACTGCCCTCAAAGATTTGACTGCTACATGGTGTGTGTCATCAACCCACAGTGATGATTCAAACTCTCATTGAATGTGAACATAGTGATGGTGGTAGTGGCTCAGGTGGGATTGGCACCCATGGCAGGCAGTGTCTGACAGAGTATGAGAATGCACCAGCATGACAAAAACGACAATGTGCAGCCTGAGCGCAGTGGTGTTGCAACAGTGTGAGTTCTTACAAAGTGTGACATATATGGGCACATCTCAACAACAACAAATGATGGTAAACACTTTATGGTGTAGTCCAGTCTAGCTCACT
Organism: Schistocerca americana; assembly: GCF_021461395.2. NCBI lineage: Eukaryota > Metazoa > Arthropoda > Insecta > Orthoptera > Acrididae > Schistocerca > Schistocerca americana. Next base: position 447,783,235 of record NC_060123.1, on the reverse strand, counting down.
ATGTGTCCACAACAAGAGGGCAGAACTATAGGCTGAATAACATGCAGCCATCTCTCTACGATAGGATTTATAATGTGGAACCATCCATGAAGAAAAACATTCATATGCCAGACTGAATAGTGTGCTTGAATGCCATTTCTGACACCAGTTGTTCAGAAATTGACAAGGGTAAGGCAACTGCAGGATGTGGGCATCTGGGAGTGTATAAAATTTAGGGAATTGATGAAATAGAACAGTGGAATAAGATTCAAAGAACTGGTTGGTGTTTGGTGTTTATTCCAAAGGTCTACCTCTGATGGGTACAAGCGGTATTCACAACACATTGCACTTGTCTACATTGAGATTCAACTGCCGTTCCCTGCACCATGCGTCAATTCGTTGCAGATCCTCCTGTATTTCAGTACAATTTTCCATTGTTACAACCTCTCAATATGCTACCGCATCATCCGAAAAAAGCCTCAGTGAACTTCTGATGTTATCCACAAGGTCATTTATATATATTGTGAATAGCAACAGTCCTACGACACTCCCCTGCAAACATTTGGTCTGATAGTCCATATGCTCTTACTTTGTTCATTAAACGACTGTGGGGAACTGTATCAAATGCCTTGTGGAAGTCAAGAAACACGGCATCTACCTGGGAACCCATGTCTATGGCCCTCTGATCTCGTGGACGAATAGTGCAAGCTGGGTTTCACAAGATCGCCTTTTCGAAATCCATGCTGATTCCTACAGAGTAGATTTCTAGTCTCCAGAAAAGTCGTTATACTCAAACATAATATGTAATTCTACAGCTGATCGACATTAGAGATCTAGGTCTATAGTTCTGCACATCTGTTCGACGTCCCTTCTTGAAAACGGGGATGACCTGTGCCCTTTTCAATCTTTGGAACGCTACGCTCTTCTAGAGACCTACAGTACACCACTGCAAGAAGGGGGGCAAGTTCCTTCTCATACTCTGTGTAAAATCAAACTGGTATCCCATCAGGTCCAGCAGCCTTTCCTCTTTTGAGCAATTTTAATTGTTTTTCTATCCCTCTGTCATCTATTTCGGTATCTACCATTTTGTCATCTGTGCAAATATCTAGAGCAGGAACTACAGTGCAGTCTTGGGAAAAGACATTTAGTATTTCGACCTTTAGTCTATCATTCTCTGTTTCAGTACCATTTTGGTCACAGAGTGTCTGGACATTTTGTTTTGATCCACCTACCGCTTTGGCATAAGACCAAAATTTCTTAGGCTTTTCTGCCAAGTCAGTACAAAGAACTTTACTGTGAATTCATTGACGCCTCTCGCATAGCCCTCCTCACACTACATTTCGCTTCATGTAACTTTTGTTTTTCTGCAAGGCTTTGGCTATGTTTATGTTTGCTGTGAAGTTCCCTTTGCTTCTGTAGCAGTTTTCTAACTTGGTTGTTGTACCACGGTGGGTCTTTCCCATCTCTTACAATCTTGCTTGGCACATACTCATCTAATGCGTATTGTTCAATGGTTTTGAACTTTGTCCACTGATCCTCAACACTATCTGTACTTGAGATAAAACTTTCATGTTGAGCTGTTAAGTACTCTGAAATCTGCTTTTTGTCACTTTTGCTAAACAGAAAAATCTTCCTACCTTTTGTAATGTTTCTGTTTACAGCTGAAATCATCGATTCTGTAACCGCTTTATGATTGCTGATTCCCTGTTCTGCGTTAACTGCTTCAAATAGTTCGGGTCTGTTTGTCGCTAGAAGGTCTAATATGTTATCACCACGAGTCGGTTCTCTGTTTAACTGCACAAGGTAGTTTTCAGATAATGCACTTTAAAAAATTTCGCTGGATTCTTTGTCCCTGGCACCTGTTATAAACCTTTGAGTCTCCCAGTCTATATCTGGTAAATTAAAATCTCCACCCAGAACTATAACATGGTCGGGAAATATACTCAAAATATTTTCCAAATTTTCCTTCAGGTGTTCTGCCACAACAGCTGCTGAGCCAGGGGGCCTATAGAGACATCCAATTACCATGTTTGAACCTGCTTTAACCATGACCTTCACCCAAATTATTTCACATTTTGTATTTCCGTCAATTTCCTTCAATACTATTGCACTTTTTATCACTATAAACACGGCTCCCCCTTCACTGTCCAGCCTGTCTCTGCGGTATACATTCCAATCTTAGTTTAGAATTTCATTACTGTTTACATCTGGTTTCAGCCAACTTTCCGTCCCTAGTACTATGTGGGCACTGTGACCGTTTATTAATGAGAGTAGTTCTGGGACCTATCTATAGACGCTCCTGCAGTTTACTATTACCACATATATATTGTCATTCCCTGTTGCGTTTTGCCTACTGCTATCTTGTCGTGTCTCAGTAGGTGTCTTGTCGGCCCTAGGGAGGGAATCTTCTAACCTAAAAAACCCACATGTGCACTCCACACATACTCCGATACCCTTGTAGCCGCTTCCTGTATGTAGTGCACGCCTGACCTATTCAGGGGGACCCTACATTTCTCCACCCGATAGCGGAGGTTGAGAAATTTGCATCCCAGATCTCTGCAGAATTGTCTGAGCCTCTGGTTTAAGCCTTCCACTCGGCTCCAAACCAGAGGACCACGGACGGTTCTGGGAACGATACTACAAATAGTTAGCTCAGATTCCAACCCATGAGTGAGGCTTTCTGCCTTCACCAACTCCACCATCCGCCTGTATGAACTGAGGATGACCTCTGAACCCAGACCGTAGGTGTCATTGGTGCCGACATGAGCAACAATTTGCAGTCAGGTGCACCCAGTGCTCTCTATTGCTGCTGGCAGGGCCTCCTCCACATCTCAGACGAGACCCCCCAGCAAGCAGACAGAGTGGAGCTCCCAATCACTAATGAACCCCTCCCCCCGTGTGCCTGCTCGGACCTTGCTGAAGGAGCGGCCACATGTCCACTCACAGGAAGAGCGGGCGATGCCACACAGCCAGCCTCCACATTGACCCTCCGCCTCGTGCGACACAAACGCTGTTGAACCCGCCACTCCCTTTGGGGAGTGGGTGGCCCAACTGCGCCCAGTACCTGCGAAGATGTCTCAACAGCAGGGACCGTGGGTGAAGCATGTAACACCCGGAATGTACCATGTGCCGCACCAGACTCCCCACTACAACTACACTCTGAGGCAGTAGCCTGAAGACGGCTGACCGCAGCCATCAGCACGTTCAGCTGTTTGCGAACAGTGGCCAGCTCCTCCTGCGCCCATACACAGCAGTCACACATCCTATCCATCCTAAGAAAGCGACAATTTACTGTAGAGAGTTAAGTAATCAATCTTTAACTAGACTGCTAATTCGCTAAAGGCAGCTGATTGCTGACTAAACAGTGGTTACTAGACGCTTCTTGTTGGGAACGATGAAAATAAACACTAACTGTCTCTGGAAATCTGTGGAACACTATTACTGATACTTGAAAATTAAAGCTTCCTAAAAGCAAAAACGCGTGGAAAAAGAAGTGACAAGTAAGAAAAACACAGTTAATACTTAAATTTACATAGCCTGCTGCACAGGAGATGTGAAGCAGACGGCAGTTATGACGACACTGGCAATGAGGTGGAAGAAGACCAATTAAATCCTGGTGGCTTTGAGAATGTTAAGTATTCTTTATGCCACTAAACTGTATTCAAAATCTGTAAAAGTCTAAAAGTTATAAAATAATTTCCTTTAGAAGAACAATAGCTGCTTAATTGACCAAATGGTTTAATTTTGTTTGAATGAAGATGTTCAGATATGCTTCCACCACGAACTGTTCTTAAATTGGAATGAACTTTTGCGAAGAATATGTTTTAACCATCATGTCAAAAAGAATCATACGATATGAAAATCCCTGCTCTGATGAAATGTATGAAGAAGTCTGATACAAAATCTAGCCAAAAATGTGCCAATTGTGAGGTTCTGTAGTAAGTTATCTGTGTCCTCAGAGTTCTTTGGATTTTTTTTTTTAGAGCTGGGTTGAAGCTATCATTCCAAGTGGAGTTAGGTGATTGTTTTAAGTTATAAAATTAGCCATAGTGCTAAGTATATGAGAAAGGGAAAGGCATATGTTTTAATTAACAACTATTGATCAGAAGTAAATGTTCATTGAATTGAAAGGTCCTGATTAAGCGTTGTGTTCTAAAAGTTTATGGTTCTGGGTACCCAAGGAATATCTTGAAAGTGGCAATGAGTGATCAGGACAATCTCTGGTGAAGATTAATGTGGGGGAGAATAAACCAAAATCATTATACACTGAAGTGCCAAAGAAACTGGTATAGACATATGTATTCAAATACAGAGATATGTAAACAGGCAGAATACAGTGCTGCGGTCAGCAACACCTATATACGACAAGTGTCTGGCACAGTTGCTAGATTGGTTACTGCTGCTACAACGGCAGGTTATCAAGACTTAAGTGAGTTTGAACGTGATGTTATAGTCCACACACGAGCGATGGGACACAGCTTCTCTGAGGCAGTGATGAAGGTGGGATTTTCCCATACGAGCATTTCATGAGTGTACCATGAATATTAGTAATCCAGTAAAACATCAAATATCCAACATCACTGCGGCCAGAAAAAGATCCTGCAAGAACGGGACCAATGACAACTGAAGAGAATTGTGCAACATGACAGAAGTGCAACCCTTCCACAAATTGCTGCAGATTTTAATACTGGGCCATCAACAAGTGTCAGCATGTGTACCATTCAACAAAACATCATCAATATGGGCTTAAAACATAATCAGTATGAGTTTTTGGAGACAAAGGCCCACTCATGTACCCTAGATGACTGTATGACACAAAGCTTTACACCTCGCCTGGGTCCATCAACACTGACATTGGACTGTTGACGGCTGGAAACATGTTGCGTGGTCAGAGAAGTCTCGTTTCAAATTGTATTGAGCAGATGGACATGTACAGGTATGGAGACAACTTCATGAATCCATGGACCCTGATGTCTGCAGAGAACTGTTCAAGCTGGTGGAGGCTCTGTAATGGTATGGGGCGCGCGCAGCTGGAGTGATATGGGACCTCTGATACGTCTAGATATGACTCTGACAGGTGACATGTATGTAAGTATCCTGTCTGTTCATCTGCATCCATTCATTGCCCATTGTGCATTCCGACAAACTTGGGCAATTCCAGCAGGACAATGCAACACCCCACACATCCAGAATTGCTACAGGGTGGCTCCAGGAACACCCTTCTGAGTTTAAACACTTCCGCTGGCCACCAACCTCCCCAGACAAGAATGTTATTGAGCAAATCTGGGATGCCTTTCAACGTGCTGTCCAGAAGAGATCCCCTCTCCCCAGCATCTGATTCTCATATTTGTTGTCTAATTCACCTCTTAAGTTGTGCATGTATTTCAATGTTGGTGTTAGTGTCATGTTAGTGTTACCATCAGGAAGTAGAGCAGTTCACACAGATATTCTGCTGTCTCCTACTATCCAGCCATCATTGTCCATGATTTGTGGACATGACAATAGTTTCCTTAACCTTTTCAGTCAATAGCTTATATAACATTCCTCATATTTCAAATTGCAGTTACCTTCATAGGAACTTCTCCCCATTCCTAAAGGAATGTAGCACATCTTAACTGCACTGTGTTTATGGAACATCACAGTGTGCTCTGATTGTGCTAATGTATGTTGATAAGCTCTTCTTGATGTTACCCATTGTTCAGTTAGTAGCTGTACACCCAAGTCTACATATACCGGAAGCTGTTCCATTCGAAATGCTGCAGTGAGGTAACTAAGTCATCCCAATCTGTTTTCCTGATGCCTAAGTCAATCATGCTTTCCTCTGCTTGTGTCCCTCCATAATTGCCACTTACTTCTTCAATGACAATTGCATTTTGGCCAGCGGATGTTAGACACTGGAGACTTACCAACTGTTAATCTCGGCTGCTGCCATGCGGTTTGCTTAAGTGACATCTACGTTAGTGGCTGCACCTGTTCATCTCTCAAATGTGCTTGGCTGGCCTTCTAGATTTAAAACTGTGAGGTCCATTTCCTGTATTGCATCCTCTAGTATGTCACCTCATTTGTCAGTTTACCTACTGTGCTACAGAGAGGATTTTGCATTCATATCTGTTGTCACAAGGCAGCACAAATTTTGTCCATGTAGAGCTGCTGCCCCGAGTTTACCTACATAAGGTACAATGGGATGAAAAAACTGCCTGTATATGGTTACTACAATCCACTTTGCTTGCATGTCCTTTACTATAACTGTGACACAGTTGTGACCCCTTAGTCACAGTGAGTTTTCTATTTGTAATCACAATGGCAGACACTGCATCATTGTGATCAGTAACTGTTAACATATCCATAGGTAAATGTGGAAGCCTACTGTTTCTACTGTATAGTTCTTGAAAATATATTACGTCAACACTCAGCTTTTTTTTTTTTTTCTTTCGAATAACCCATTTGGAGGGTACGATGAATCAACTTTGGCTACTCTTCATTGTATTAGATTTCTTCAGTTTCCAAATTTCCTTCATCCTTTTAGAGTGTTGTTCCCTTTCTTCTTGAGTCCACTTTCGTCTAGTTATTTTCTTTCTCTCCTGAAATTCTGCCTTTTGAACTGCCTTTCTGAAATGTGTTCTGTTTTCTATTGTGTCTATTGTAACTCCAGCATTTTCAATGTCCTTTTCAGTCTCTATGAACCATGCTGGCTTGGATTTGTAGCTATTGAGTAATGTGAATATCCGCTTGGTTAGTCTGTTCTTATCCATTCTGAATATATGTCCAAAAAACTGTAGTCTCCTCTTCCTCATTACATCAGTTAGTTTCTCCGTTTTCAGATATAGCTCTCTGTTTGGTCTTAACTTGTATTCAGCAATACTCGTTTCTTTTAGCTCCCAGTATTTTCCTTAAAATTCTTCTTTCGACCTTCTCCAGTTTCTCAAGATCTCCATTTCTTGTTAGTTTAAGTGTTTCTGCCGCATAGAGAGTTTCAGGTCTGGCCACTGTTTGGTAGTGTCTTAATTTCGTGTTCCAGGACAAGGATTTTTTATTATAAACATTTTTGGTCATATGAAACACTCTTTCCATTTTGTGCACTCTAGTTTCTATAGCTATCTTTTCTTTGGCATTGTATGTAATCCACTCTCCTAGGTATTGAAAGGAATCTGTTTTGTGTATTGTGTTGTTGTCAACTGCAATATTTTGAGGAGCATCACAGATGTTTGTCATAAACTTTGTTTTTTCATAGGATATTTGTAGTCCTACTTTGGCTGCTCGTTTTTGTAGTTCTCTTATTTGTTCTTGGGCATTGTCTAGTGAATCTGTAATCAATGCCATGTCATCTGCGAAGGCTAAACATTCGACAGTGATCTTGTTTGGATTTCTCCCTAGTTGAATCCCTTTAGTATTGATGGCCTTCCTCCATTCTCGAACTACATTCTCCAAGACACAATTGAAAAGCAGAGGTGACAGACCATCTCCCTGTCGAACACCTGACTTTATTTCAAACAATTTTGAGAGCTCTCCCGTAAATTTTACTTTCGATTTTGTATTTGTCAAAGTACCTTTAATTATTGCAGTTGTTTTAGCATCGAGTCCCAATTCTTTAAAGATATCAAGCAGTGTATTTCTGCCAATTGAATCATAGGCTTTTTTTAAATCCACAAAAGTAATTACATATTTTAAGTTACTGATTTTCCTCATTTTTATTATGTTCTTTAAATTTAGTATTTGTTCTGCACATGACCTTCCCTTCCTAAATCCAGCCTGATACTCTCCTAGCTGTTTGTCAAGTATCTCTTCTGCTCTTTTTAAAAGCGCCTTAGACAAGATCTTATAGGTCACTGGTAAGAGGGAGATTCCTCTATAATTGCTAGGATCTGTTTTCTTCCCTTTTTTATGTAGTGGATGTATTAATGCAGATGTCCAGTCTGGTGGTAATCTGTGTGTTGTCCAGATTTCTTTTAGTATTTCTGATTGACACTGTATCATGTTGTCACTAGAGTACTTCCATAGTTCAGCAACTATATTATCCTCTCCAGGGGCTTTATTATTTTTAAGCTCTTTTATGATTTCTTTTATTTCTTCTGTGGTTGGCGGCTTGGAGTCTGGTGGTGTTGGGTTTACAATATTGAAATTAAATTTTTCTTTCGGTGGATAACAGTTACGTAGTTCTTCAAAATATTCAGCAAGTATTCTACAGTTCTCTATGCTATTGTATGCAGTTTTCTGCATTTTTGGGTCCATGAAAAATAGACTAGGAGGAGAGTATTTCTTTAAGTTACTTTTGAAGGTTTTGTAAAAGTCCCTAGCATTGTTCTGTTTGAAGTTGGAGTCTATTGATGCTAGTTGGTCTTTTATGTATTGAAGTTGGATCTTTTTAAGGCCTTTTGAAGCTTGCTTCCGGGCTTCTTTTAGGGAGTTCCTATTTTTATCATTTTTGTTGGCATTCCAAATGTTCCAAGCTCGTTGTCTTGTTAGGATTAGTTTGTCACACTCATCATTCCACCAGGCATGTTTCCATTTTTTGGTAAGGAGAATGGTTTCTTCTGCTGTCTGTACTATATCTTTTTGAAGTTGTTCCCATGTTTTAGGTGTTTTCTTTTCCAAAAGTGTCCTGAAATTGTGTTTCTTGGTTAATTTCTGAGTGTCAAACTTTTTAGATTGATATTCGCTCTTTCTTTTATATATTGGTCTAATTTTGAATTTAACGACAGATAGATAGTGATCTGAATCTAAACTTGCACTCTTAGCAACTTTTACATTGAGTATCTCTGATGCAGACAGTCTGCTTATAGCAACATGGTCAAGTTGTTTCTCCCCACAGACTGAATTCGGGGATACCCATGTAGTTTGTTTTCTAGGAAGTTTTTTGAAATATGTAGACTTTAGAACTATGTCATGTTCTCTGCATAAACTGATAAGTCTTTCTCCATTTGCATTGGTTCTTTTATGTTCAGGGAATTTGCTTGCAATGGATTGGTGATGACGTTCTTTGCCGATTTGAGCATTAAAGTCTCCCAACAATATTATTGTGTTTTTGGATGAAATCTGGTCTAAGGTGTTTGACAGTTCCTGCCAAAAAATTTCTGTTTGTTCTTTTTGTGTTCTGTTTTTCTCATTTGTTGGTGCATGTGAGTTTACAATGGTATACAGTTTGTTTACTGATTTGAAGGTTAATGTTGAAAGCCTTTCATTGACAGATTTAAATTCTACTATCGAGTGTAATATATTTTGGTTTACAATGAATCCTGTTCCAAATTGGGGTACATTCTTCATAACTCTTTTTCCTGGCATCCCTTTGAAGATTCTGAATCCCTCTGAATCAAATGAATGTTCATCAGTATACCTTGTTTCTTGGAGTGCAGTTATCATTACATTTTTCTGTTTTATAAAATTTATTAACGTTTTAAGTTTTCCTGTTTTTAGAAGTGAGTTTACGTTGAACATTGCCAAGTAGTTTATATTTTTGTGTTTAATTTTATTTGTTGCTTGCTTAAGGCAGGTTTCAGGATGCTCTGACTCATCCTTCGCACATTGCTGTAGGCCCCCAGAATCCGAATGCCTACTTTTAATTTCCTTAGAAATTGGAGATTGGTTACTCCTTGGGGTAAAATCTCTTACAAGGTGCGTATCCATTGTTGATTGTTTGTTGGGTTAGGGGAACAAGTCTCCTAAGGATTCTACTCGAGGTTATTAGCTCCGAGGAATGGTTTTCAGCCGCACCACTGGTGGACAGACGCTGACCACTCAGCCGCTTGTTTCAAGACAGACGCCAAGTGGGTTTTTTTCTTTGGTTGCCTCTTCCCCTAGTTCCGCCGTACCGAGAACTATTCCCTCCACCTTCACTACCGTTGAGGTCTTCACTGTAGTCCTAGCAAGGAGCCCTTACAAGGTGCTATCACCCGGGCCAGGTGAACCTTGGTTTTTTAACGAGGTTGTTACTCCTCCCCCTCCTCCTTCCTCACCTCTTGTATGGTGAGGCCCCGGGCTTAGGACCGGCGTAGCGGAGTTCAACACTCAGCTTATTAACTAGTTTTCATATTTCAGTCATAGCCAGTTTACTTTGCACTGCATTTATCTGTAGTATCTTTTTCCTTTCACTTGTTTTGAGTGTAAAAAAGCACTTTAGAGAGATCCATGTATAATTGTTCAATGTTAAATGGTTCATCTCTTCTCATGAATACCTGCCGAAGGAGTTCACATAGTCGTTAAACTCTGTTGACAAATTGTTTACTCAAAAGAATCCTGTCTAATACCTCAGGTGTATTATGTATAATAGATTTCCCTTTAGGATGCCCAACTCTGAGAAACCTGCAGCATACTGGTATCCTCCAAATGACGTGATATTAACTTCTAAATTATTAAAAAAAATTGTGCATAAGTGTGTATTATTTTAGTAGGGCTCCAAATGCTAGAAATAGTTTTTGTATTTGATAGAAGTACCTGATTTTCACTGCTCTTCACTGTTTTGCGATTCCTATACTCTTCAGTATTACTACAGTCACCACACTCCACTTCACACTGAAATAGGGGAGGATCTTGTAATCTACTGCTCACTCGCATTGTTTGTTGATTGTCATTGTCTTTATGGTTAACTCTTCTAATAAGTTTTGAGAGGAGTAAGATTTACAATAAATGTTTTATTTATCTTCTTTTCTCTTAGTTGGCTGCAGTTCTTCACGTCTAGCGGCTTATTCTTGAAGCTGAAATTTTTGGCATTGTTGGTTCCAATTGACATAATAAGTTTCAAAGTAAGCCTGTTCAGGTTTTTTGTTTTCTTCACAATAATTTATTCTCTCACATTTTTCTATATCACACTGTCTATTGAATTTTCAAATTAACAAAGCCAAAATCACATTGTTATTCCAAATTACAAAAACACATCTGATCAGATCAGAGACATGCTCACAACTACTTGACTCTGTGGTAATAACAATATTCCAAAGGTTTTACAAATTTTCTTGACAAATGAATTCTTACTATTTTATGTTATTATTTTATAAATGAGCCCAGAAATTAACATCATAAACAGTGCCAAATTGCGGAATTAATAATAGAAATTTTAAATGTGTCAAATATTTCGTAATTTCAAATGTTTCTAAAAAAAGTAATTTTAACTGTGTGCTCAGGACTAGAACATATTGATCGTAACAAAGAAAATAAAGTAATTTCTTTTTACAGATTTTAGCATGAGTTATAATACATCATGTACAAAATCATATGAAATTCTTTTTAGAAAAACGGCTGAGAGAATATTAACATATTCAAAATGGGCTGATATTTCTGGCATTGATTACTTATGTTGAGGAAAAGTAATGCTAGTGGAAGGTGTCCATTTACAATATCCCCCTCACAAAATTTGGAAATAATGTGTTTACAATATTTTGTGACTTACTATCAGGTTTGCCAAATGGTGTACAAAATAATGCCAACAGGTAGAATACAGATGTATAGAAGTATCTGATACATTACATGTTACAGGAAACACAAGAAAAATATCTACTACACAGGCCATAATCTTTACGTTTATCAGGACATGGCATTCAGATTTTCAAATCTGTGGAACATACTGTTGTAAGACAAATAATACAAAGTCAAAACCACAACGTTACAACACTAAACTATAGAAATACGTGTAGACTCAATGTAAATTACTTACTAGAATTACAGATTGCAAGTTTATGATATGAATTAATAGAGGGAAACATTCCACATGGGAAAAATATACCTAAAAACAAAGATGATGTGACTTACCAAACGAAAGCGCTGGCATGTCGATAGACACACAAGCAAACACAAACATACACACAAAATTCAAGCTTTCGCAACAAACTGTTGCCTCATCAGGAAAGAGGGAAGGAGAGGGAAAGACGAGAGGATGTGGGTTTTAAGGGAGAGGGTAAGGAGTCATTCCATTCCCGGGAGCGGAAAGACTTACCTTAGGGGGAAAAAAGGACAGGTATACACTCGCACACACACTCATATCCATCCGCACATACACAGACACAAGCAGACATTTGTAAAGGCAAAGAGTTTGGGCAGAGATGTCAGTCGAGGTGGAAGTGCAGAGGCAAAGATGTTATTGAATGACAGGTGAGGTATGAGTGGTGGCAACTTGAAATTAGCGGAGATTGAGGCCTGGTGGATAACGGGAAGAGAGGATATATTGAAGAGCAAGTTCCCATCTCCGGAGTTCGGATAGGTTGGTGTTAGTGGGAAGTATCCAGATAACCCGGACGGTGTAACACTGTGCCAAGATGTGCTGGCCGTGCACCAAGGCATGTTTAGCCACAGGGTGATCCTCATTACCAACAAACACTGTCTGCCTGTGTCCATTCATGCGAATGGACAGTTTGTTGCTGGTCATTCCCACATAGAATGCGTCACAGTGTAGGCAGGTCAGTTGGTAAATCACGTGGGTGCTTTCACACGTGGCTCTGCCTTTGATCGTGCACACCTTCCGGGTTACAGGACTGGAGTAGGTGGTGGTGGGAGGGTGCATGGGACAGGTTTTACACCGGGGGCGGTTACAAGGGTAGGAGCCAGAGGGTAGGGAAGGTGGTTTGGGGATTTCATAGGGATGAACTAAGAGGTTACAAAGGTTAGGTGGACGGCGGAAAGACACTCTTGGTGGAGTGGGGAGGATTTCATGAAGGATGGATCTCATTTCAGGGCAGGATTTGAGGAAGTCGTATCCTTGCTGGAGAGCCACATTCAGAGTCTGATCCAGTCCCGGAAAGTATCCTGTCACAAGTGGGGCACTTTTGTGTTTCTTCTGTGGGAGGTTCTGGGTTTGAGAGGATGAGGAAGTGGCTCTGGTTATTTGCTTCTGTACCAGGTCGGGAGGGTAGTTGCGGGATGCGAAAGCTGTTGTCAGGTTGTTGGTGTAATGGTTCAGGGATTCTGGACTGGAGCAGATTCGTTTGCCACGAAGACCTAGGCTGTAGGGAAGGGACCGTTTGATGTTGAATGGGTGGCAGCTGTCATAATGGAGGTACTGTTCCTTGTTGGTGGGTTTGATGTGGATGGATGTGTGAAGCTGGCCATTAGACAGGTGGAGGTCAACATCAAGGAAAGTGGCATGGTATTTGGAGTAGGACCAGGTGAATCTGATGGAACCAAAGGAGTTGAGACTGGAGAGGAAAATCTGGAGTTCTTCTTCACAGTGAGTCCAGATCATGAAGATGTCATCAATAAATCTGTACCAAACTTTGGGTTGGCAGGCTTGCGTAACCAAGAAGGCATCCTCTAAGCGACCCATGAATAGGTTGGCATACGAGGGGGCCATCCTGCTACCAATGGCTGTCCCCTTTAATTGTTGGTATGTCTGGCCTTCAAAAGTGAAGAAGTTGTGGGTCAGGATGAAGCTGGCTAAGGTAATGAGGAAAGAGGTTTTAGGTAGGGTGGCAGGTGATCGGCGTGAAAGGAAGTGCTCCATCGTAGCGAGGCCCTGGATGTGCGGGATATTTGTGTATAAGGAAGTGGCATCAGTGGTTACAAGGATGGTTTCCGGGGGTAACGGATTGGGTAAGGATTCCAGGCATTCGAGATAGTGGTTGGTGTCTTTGATGAAGAATGGGAGACTGCATGTAATGGGTTGAAGGTGAGGCAGAGATACGTTCTGTGGGGGCTTGGTAACCAGCTACAATGGGGCGGCCGGGATGATTGGGTTTGTGAATTTTAGGAAGAAGGTAGAAGGTAGGGGTGCGGGGTGTCGGTGGGGTCAGGAGGTTGATGGAGTCAGGTGAAAGGTTTTGTAGGGGGCCTAAGGTTCTGAGGATTCCTTGAAGCTCCGCCTGGACATCAGGAATGGGATTACCTTATCAAACTTTATATGTGGTGTTGTCTGAAAGCTGACGCAGTCCCTCAGCCACATACTCCCGACGATCAAGTACCACGGTCGTGGAACCCTTGTCCGCCTTCAGATCACGGATAGCCTGGGCTTCAGCAGTGGTGATGTTGGGAGTAGGATTAAGGTTTTTTAAGAAGGATTGAGAGGCAAGGCCGGAAGTCAGAAATTCCTGGAAGGTTTGGAGAGGGTGATTTTGAGGAAGAGGAGGTGGGTCCCACTTTGACGGAGGACGGAACTGTTCTAGGTAGGGTTCAATTTGGATAATGTCTTGAGGAGATGGATCATTAGGAGTAGGATTAGGATCATTTTTCTTCGTGGCAAAGTGATACTTCCAGCAGAGAGTACGAGTGTAGGACAGTAAATCTTTGATGAGGGCTGTTTGGTTGAATCTGGGAGTGGGGCTGAAGGTGAGGCCTTTGGATAGGACAGAGGTTTCGGATTGGGATAGAGGTTTGGAGGAAAGGTTAACTACTGAATTATGGTGTTGCGGTTCGAGATTGTGTTGATTGGAATTTTGTGGTTTTGGAGGGAGTGGAGCTGGAAGTGGGAGGTTGAGTAGATGGGAGAGACTGGGTTTGTGTGCAATGAGAGGAGGTTGAGGTTTGCTGGAAAGGTTGTGAAGGGTGAGTGAGTTGCCTTTCCGGAGGTGGGAAACCAGGAGATTGGATAGTTTTTTGAGGTGAAGGGTGGCATGCTGTTCTAATTTGCGGTTGGCCTGTAGGAGGATGCTCTGAACAGCCGGTGTGGATGTGGGAGAGGTAAGATTGAGGACTTTTATTAAGGATAGGAGTTGACGGGTGTGTTCATTGGCTGAGCTAATGTGTAGGTGAAGGATTAGGTGGGTGAGGGCAATGGATTGTTCAGTTTGGAACTGGTATAGGGACTGATGGAAGGAAGGGTTGCAGCCAGAGATGGGAACTTCAAGTGTGAGGCCTTTGGGGGTAATGCCAAATGTCAGACAAGCCTGAGAAAACAAAATATGCGAGCGTAATCTGGCTAAGGTGAAGGGATGTTTGCGGAGGGAATGTAAATAAAACTTAATGGGGTCATTGTGGGGGTGTTGTGAGGGTGACATGGTATTAGAAGGTGGAAAGTGTAACATGAGGTTGAAATGGAAATGAAAATAACTGGAGAAAGTAACTGGAGATCTGTTGTGAAAGAAGGCGAAAAGATGTTGGATAAAGCTGGGCTATGTTGATCCTGTGGTGAACTTGGGTTGGTAGACAACGATGTGTACAAAGGTTAGGTGGTTGTGTTGCCGCCAAAACACGTTGAAGGATGGAGAGATTCGGGAAAATTTCGTAAAAACGGCGTGTAAATGTATTAAAAAGAGTGGTTTTGTGGTGGCAGATTATGAAAATGAGGCTAACAATTGTCTGGCGAAGAAATAATGACGTTAAAACCTGTGGGAAGCGGCTAAAAATTATCAGTGATGTAGGAAAAACGGAAATGGAAATAAAGCGAAAGTTATCAGAACTAGACGAAATGGTTGTTTAATAGGTGAAAGGAACTGTTTGTGGACTAGAAACGGTGGATTTTATAGCAGCGGTAGTGTTGAAAGCGGAAAAAAAAATTTTTTTGTTATGGTTTGGAAATGGGTGACGTATTACTGAGTATATATAGGCGGGATAAAATTGTATAGTAGATTACGGTAAAAAGGAGAAGGTCAATACAAAGTGAAACTACTGCCAAAAACAAAAACAGAAAATAAGACGACAGAAAAGATTTCGAAATGCAACAGTGACAATAACAAACGTAATATTTGGGTTCAAATTAATGATATGAATTAATAGAGGGTACATTCCACATGGGAAAAATATACCTAAAAACAAAGATGATGTGACTTACCAAACGAAAGCGCTGGCACGTCGATAGACACATAAACAAACACAAACATACACACAAACACCTTCAACCCATTACATGCAGTCTCCCATCCTTCATCAAAGACACCAACCACTTTCTCGAAAGCCTGGAATCCTTACCCAATCCGTTACCCCCAGAAACCATCCTTGTAACCATTGATGCCACTTCCTTATACACAAATATCCCGCACGTCCAGGGCCTCGCTGCGATGGAACACTTCCTTTCACGCCGATCACCTGCCACCCTACCTAAAACCTCTTTCCTCATTACCTTAGCCAGCTTCATCCTGACCCACAACTTCTTCACTTTTGAAGGCCAGACATACCAACAATTAAAGGGAACAGCCATGGGTACCAGGATGGCCCCCTCGTACACCAACCTATTCATGGGTCGCTTAGAGGATGCCTTCTTGGTTACCCAAGCCTGCCAACCCAAAGTTTGGTACAGATTTATTGATGACATCTTCATGATCTGGACTCACAGTGAAGAAGAACTCCAGAATTTCCTCTCCAACCTCAACTCCTTTGGTTCCATCAGATTCACCTGGTCCTACTCCAAATCCCATGCCACTTTCCTTGATGTTGACCTCCACCTGTCCAATGGCCAGCTTCACACATCCATCCACATCAAACCCACCAACAAGCAACAGTACCTCCATTATGACAGCTGCCACCCATTCGACATCAAACAGTCCCTTCCCTACAGCCTAGGTCTTCGTGGCAAACGAATCTGCTCCAGTCCGGAATCCCTGAACCATTACACCAACAACCTGACAACAGCTTTCGCATCCCGCAACTACCCTCCCGACCTGGTACAGAAGCAAATAACCAGAGCCACTTCCTCATCCTCTCAAACCCAGAACCTCCCACAGAAGAAACACAAAAGTGCCCCACTTGTGACAGGATACTTTCCGGGACTGGATCAGACTCTGAATGTGGCTCTCCAGCAGGGATACGACTTCCTCAAATCCTGCCCTGAAATGAGATCCATCCTTCATGAAATCCTCCCCACTCCACCAAGAGTGTCTTTCCGCCGTCCACCTAACCTTCGTAACCTCTTAGTTCACCCCTATGAAATCCCCAAACCACCTTCCCTACCCTCTGGCTCCTACCCTTGTAACCGCCCCCGGTGTAAAACCTGTCCCATGCACCCTCCCACCACCACCTACTCCAGTCCTGTAACCCGGAAGGTGTACACGATCAAAGGCAGAGCCACGTGTGAAAGCACCCACGTGATTTACCAACTGACCTGCCTACACTGTGACGCATTCTATGTGGGAATGACCAGCAACAAACTGTCCATTCGCATGAATGGACACAGGCAGACAGTGTTTGTTGGTAATGAGGATCACCCTGTGGCTAAACATGCCTTGGTGCACGGCCAGCACATCTTGGCACAGTGTTACACCGTCCGGGTTATCTGGATACTTCCCACTAACACCAACCTATCCGAACTCCGGAGATGGGAACTTGCTCTTCAATATATCCTCTCTTCTTGTTATCCACCAGGCCTCAATCTCCGCTAATTTCAAGTTGCCGCCACTCATACCTCACCTGTCATTCAACAACATCTTTGCCTCTGCACTTCTACCTCGACTGACATCTCTGCCCAAACTCTTTGCCTTTACAAATGTCTGCTTTTGTCTGTGTATGTGCGGATGGATATGAGTGTGTGTGCGAGTGTATACGTGTCCTTTTTTTCCCCTAAGGTAAGTCTTTCCGCTCCCGGGATTGGAATGACTCCTTACCCTCTCCCTTAAAACCCACATCCTTTCGTCTTTCCCTCTCCTTCCCTCTTTCCTGATGAGGCAACAGTTTGTTGCGAAAGCTTGAATTCTGTGTGTATGTTTGTGTTTGTTTGTGTGTCTATTGACGTGCCAGCGCTTTTGTTTGGTAAGTCACATCATCTTTGTTTTTAGGTATAGATTGCAAGTTTACATCTATAAGGCCACACATAATTCAGAGTCTAAATGTACAACGAGTAAACTGTCAACAACGGGTACAGACCAGAAGAATATACTCAGTCGTGAGTAGGAGTATGACACAAAATTTATCAGACACATAAACCAGAGGATTTAAGGATATGTTGACTCATGAAAGGACAAAATAATGAAAAAATATTAGGGCCTATGCTTACGATGTGGGGATCTGCCCCTGAATCTAAACCACAATGGGTACAGACCAGCTAAAGATGTTTCGACACAACAAAATGAATAAAGTTCATAATCATATCAGTAAGTTCAATCATATGTAGAGAGTAATTACAGGAACCATTTAGCATCAGTCAATAATTGCACACTCTCCTTGAGTACACACCCACAATCGCAATGACCATTGGTAAGCAAAACAGAGTTAAGCATGAGTCAGCCGACAACTCAAGTTCCAATATCAGATACAGTATTGCAGTACTCTGGATAAATACAGGTAATTAGACTCATAAATAGCTTTGAATGATGACATAATCGAGCAGCTTGAGGACCAAAATCAGTGTATGAAATCAGACATGTATACATCTTGTTACACTGTCTATACTAGTAAATATCTTCCACACTATTTGCTAATTGTCATACAAATTAACCTTTGTACATAGAGGCCTAGAAGATTCATTTACAACTGATAAAAAATACATACTGATTTAAGGTTACATAATGTATTGGGAAGTCAATCCCCCTACTTGAAAAAACATTTATTTATGTGCATTAACCCTGTCTATGCCAATGATTGTTTTTCTAAGAAAACGGTTCCATGAATTCTTCATATAGGATGATTTATTGTCTAACAATTTATAAATCTCAGTCACAACACTGATTTAGTTGACAGATGCTGAGTACATAGCCCAGCACCCATGATCTCTTGTAAGTTGACTGGTCCAGCAGAGTACAGCCATACAGTAGTATGGGAGGGGATCTACCCACATCTTTCAGTTTCCACCCTAGATTTCGCATCACATGCTCCAATGGATAGGTAACTTTCTGTGTAGCATTCACATCAAATCCTGAAACATTGTTTTATGTATTAAATATGCTGTTCAATACCTCCCTCACATCACACGGCATATGCTCTCCCTGTTTACATTGCAAAAGCAAGTATATAGGATTTATGTCAGATGGGATTAAAAAGTGTTTACATATGAAACTTTAATACACAGAGCTAAATGCAATGAAAAAATGAACTAATAAGGTGATACCCACAGATAAACTAAGATCTATTCCTATTTTTTACAGAATGAAAAATCACTACTAGATATTTAATAGCATTGTCCCAACTGAAAATTTTAAAAGGATCTACTCATTTAGTATCATGGCATATACAGGGTGTTACAAAAAGGTACGGCCAAACTTTAAGGAAACATTCCTCACACACAAATAAAGAAAAGATGTTATGTGGACATGTGTCAGGAAATGCTTAATTTCCATGTTAGAGCTCATTTTAGTTTCGTCAGTATGTACTGTACTTCCTCAATTCACCGCCAGTTGGCCCAATTGAAGGAAGGTAATGTTGACTTCGGTGCTTGTGTTGACATGCGACTCATTGCTCTACAGTACTGGCATCAAGCACATCAGTACGTAGCATCAACAGGTTAGTGTTTATCACGAACGTGGTTTTGCAGTCAGTGCAATGTTTACAAATACGGAGTTGGCAGATGCCCATTTGATGTATGGATTAGCACGGGGCAATAGCCGTGGCACGGTACGTTTGTATCGAGACGGATTTCCAGAACGAAGGTGTCTCGACAGGAAGACGTTTGAAGCAATTGATCGGCGTCTTAGGGAGCACGGAACATTCCAGCGTATGACTCGCGACTGGGGAAGACCTAGAACGACGAGGACACCTGCAATGGACGAGGCAATTCTTCGTGCAGCTGACGATAACCCTAATGTCAGCGTCAGCGAAGTTGCTGCTGCAGAAGGTAACGTTGACCACGTCACTGTATGGAGAGTGCTACGGGAGAACCAGTTGTTTCCGTACCTTGTACAGCGTGTGCGGGCACTATCAGCAGCTGACTGGCCTCCACGGGAACACTTCTGTGAATGGTTCATCCAACAATGTGTCAATCCTCATTTCAGTGAAAATGTTCTCTTTACAGATGAGGCTTCATTCCAACGTGATCAAATTGTAAATTTTCACAATCAATGTGAGTGGGCTGACGAGAATCCGCACGCAATTGTGCAATCACGTCATCAACACAGATTTTCTGTGAACGTTTGGGCAGGCATTGTTGGTGATGTCTTGATCGGGCCCCATGTTCTTCCACCTATACTCAGTGGAGCACGTTATCATGATTTCATACGGGATACTCTACCTGTGCTGCTAGGACATGTGCCTTTACAAGTACGACACAACATGTGGTTCATGCATGATGGAGCTCCTGCACATTTCAGTCGAAGTGTTCGTACGCTTCTCAACAACATATTCAGTGACCGATGGATTGGTAGAGGCGGACCAATTCCATGGCCTCCACGCTCTCCTGACCTCAACCCTCTTGACTTTCATTTATGGGGGGCATTTGAAAGACTTACCTTAGGGGGAAAAAAGGACAGGTATACACTCGCACATACACACACACACACACACACACACACACACACACATATCGATCTGCACATACACAGACACAAGCAGACATTTATAAAGGCAAAGACAAGTCTACACAACCCCAGTACCAAATGTAGAGACTCCTCAAGCTCGTATTGTGGACGGCTGTGATAAAATACGCCATTCTCCAGGGCTGCATCAGCGCATCAGGGATTCCATGCAATGGAGGGTGGATGCATGTATCCTCGCTAACGGAGGACATTTTGAACATTTCCTGTAACAAAGTGTTTGAAGTCACGCTGGTACGTTCTGTTGCTGTGTGTTTCCATT
Organism: Schistocerca americana; assembly: GCF_021461395.2. Classification (NCBI taxonomy): domain Eukaryota; kingdom Metazoa; phylum Arthropoda; class Insecta; order Orthoptera; family Acrididae; genus Schistocerca; species Schistocerca americana. The sequence goes on along the minus strand of NC_060123.1, from coordinate 447,762,688 downwards.
CCATGATTAACGTGATTTGAAGAGAAGTAATAAAATGAGCTCTAACATGGAAAGTAAGCGTTTCCGGACACATGTCCACATAACATATTTTCTTTCTTTGTGTATCAGGAATGTTTCCTGAAAGTTTGGCCGTACCTTTTTTTAACACCCTGTATGTATCAAATTCTAAAGCACAAATCTATTACAAAACATAATTATATCTAAAAACAAAGGTGATGTGACTTACCAAACGAAAGTGCTGGCAGGTTGATAGACACACAAACAAACACACAAAATTCAAGCTTTCGCAACCAACAGTTGCTTCGTCAGGAAAGAGGGAAGGAGATGGAAAGACGAAAGGATGTGGGTTTTAAGGGAGAGGGTAAGGAGTCATTCCAATCCTGGGAGCGGAAAGACTTACCTTAGGGGGAAAAAAGGACAGGTATGCACTCATGCACACACACACACACACACACACACACACACACACACACACACACACACACATCCTTCTGCACATACACAGACACAAGCAGACATTTGTAAAGGCAATGAGTTTGGGCAGAGATGTCAGTCGAGGCGGAAGTACTGAGGCAAAGATGTTGTTGAAAGACAGGTGAGGTATGAGCAGCGGCAACTTGAAATTAGCAGAGGTTGAGGCCTGGCGGTTAACGAGAAGAGAGGATATACTGAAGGGCAAGTTCCGATCTCTGGAGTTCTGACAGGTTGTGTAAAACCTGTCCCATGCACCCTCCCACCACCACCTACTCCAGTCCTGTAACCCGGAAGGTGTACACGATCAAAGCCAGAGCCACGTGTGAAAGCACCCACGTGATTTACCAACTGACCTGCCTACACTGTGACGCATTCTATGTGGGAATGACCAGCAACAAACTGTCCATTCACATGAATGGACACAGGCAGACAGTGTTTGTTGGTAATGAGGATCACCGTGTAGCTAAACATGCCTTGGTGCACAGTCAGCACATCTTGGCACAGTGTTACACCGTCCGGGTTATCTGGATACTTTCCACTAACACTAACCTGTCAGAACTCCGGGGATGGGAACTTGCCCTTCAGTATATCCTCTCTTCTCGTTATCCGCCAGGCCTCAATCTCCGCTAATTTCAAGTTGCCGCCGCTCATACCTCACCTGTCTTTCAACAACATCTTTGCCTCTGTACTTCCGCCTCGACTGACATCTCTGCCCAAACTCTTTGCCTTTATAAATGTCTGCTTGTGTCTGTGTATGTGCAGATGGATATGTGTGTGTGTGTGTGTGTGTGTGTGTGTGTGTGTGTGTGTGTGTGTGCGAGTGTATACCTGTCCTTTTTTCCCCCTAAGGTAAGTCTTTCCACTCCCGGGATTGGAATGAGTCCTTACTCTCTCCCTTAAAACCCACATCCTTTCATCTTTCCCTCTCCTTCCTTCTTTCCTGATGAAGCAATCGTTGGTTGCAAAAGCTTGAATTTTGTGTGTATGTTTGTGTTTGTTTGTGTGTCTATCAACCTGCCAGCGCTTTCATTTGGTAAGTCACATCATCTTTGTTTTTAGATATATTTTTCCCACGTGGAATGTTTCCCTCTATTATATACAAAACATAATTATATTGTTGTATGAATCTGCAAACATAGTATAGCATAGATTTAAACTTGGTCAATAATAAGACATAACTTTATAGAAATCTCATGATCTTACATACTACATTCCATACAATGTAGAAAGATACATATGGATCATGTCTGTAACCTTTCACTTCAGTGATATAGTGTAATCCAAACAACTTTTTAGATTTAGGATACGTAAGTCTGTATGCATTAGAATGTGGATTTTCAAGAATTTCGAATTGTTCTATATAAATATTGAAAAATTTCTTTATCTTAGATGTCAACACTTTAGATTTCTCTTTGGCTTTCACCAACTCAAGATTCTGTGCCACTGTTTTTTCATTGTCTCCCTAACACAGTCTTCTCTCTCTTGCAGCGACAGAATTTTACATAGTGGAAACTCAACATTCTCAGAAATAAAGTTAGCTGGTCTGCGATTAAACATGATTTCATATGGTGAAAAACCTGTTGAAGAATGTTGTAAGCTATTCATAATATCCTCAAAATCACTGACATAATCTATCCAACTGCTATGGTTCTTACTATAATACATTCTAAACAGTCTTCCAATCTCTCTCGTATATCTTTCTGCTGGTTTACGTGATGGATGGTACACTGAGGTTAGAATATGCTTTATTTTTGTGTGATCAGCATAACCTTTCCAAGCTTGTGATGTAAACTGAGAACCATTGTCAGATAAAATTGTTTTAGGAATACCCACCTGATGAAAATACGTGTTTTCAAACTTAGAGGTGATTTGCTTACTGGTAGCTTTCTTAAGAGGACACAGATTTATGAACTTCAAAAATACATCAACAACCACAAAAACATAATAAAATCCATTCTTAGCCTTAGACAGAGGTCCATAAACATCCACAGGGATGAGATCTAGGTTACTATTAGGCAGTATGTTTTGCTTTTGGCCTCTACCTGTTTGATTTTTTACCTTCACACTTTGACATCTGTCACAGCTGGCAGTTTTCTTTTTGACTCTTCTTCCTGTGTTATAAAAATAGATGTTTTTCTGAATCTTTTGTGTGCATTTGGTTGATCCACAATGGCCAAAACTCTCATGTGTATAAGTAATTAAAGTATCAATACATTGTTCTGGCCAACATAGCTTCCAATCCTCTGAGTCAGTCTTATGTCTCCTGAATAAAATACCGTTGTGTACCTTATAATACTGTTCTGTCTTTTCTCCTCCTTTCTTATCCAACATGCTCTTAACCAATTTCCAATTTTGATCATGGTTTTGATACCTGCACATGTCTTTGCAAATTTTCAAGATCTTCTTTTCCTCTTTCACACCTCTCAAGTACATAATTTTAAATTCTTCCTCTCCTTCACTAAAGTTGTTAGATGATTGCAGAATGAGATTTTCACTTTGCAGCGGAGTCTGCACTGATGTGAAACTTCCTGGCAGATTAAAACTACGTGCCGGACCGAGACTCGAACTCGGGACCTTTGCCTTTTGCGGGTAAGTGCTCTACCACTGAGCTACCCAAGCACGACTCACGCGCTGTCCTCACAACTTTACTTCTGCCAGTACCTCGTCTCCTTACATTCCAAGCTTTACAGAAGCTCTCCTGCGAACCTTGCAGAACTAGCACTCCTGAAAGAAAGGGTATTGCGAAGACATTGTTAGATGATTCACTCCCTAAAGGTAGCATAGATAAAGCATCAGCAACTACATTGTCTGTGCCCTTAATGCATCTGATTTCATAACTGAACTGCTGTAAAAACAAGACCCAATGAGTAATCCTGTTACGGTACAGCTCACACACCTGAACGTAACATAATGGTTTGTGTTCAGTATAGATGATGACTTTATGACCTAATAGATAATTTTTAAATTTGTTGAATGCCCAATGTATAGCCAAAAGCTGTTTCTCAGTTACTGTGTATGTCTTTTCATACTTCTGCAATACTCTACTAGCAAATGCAAGAGACCTATGTTCAATAACACCATCAACTTCAACCTCCTGAAATAAATGAGCATCCAAACCAATATCACTACTGTCTGTGATAAAACAAAAAAGAAGAGACAAATCCAGTTTGAACAATATCTGACTTTGACACAATTGTTCTTTCAGTTGATCAAGAGCATCCTGACATTTCTGATTCCAACTCCAAACTGTATTCTTCCTCAAAAGTTCACACAGGCATGGACCATTCAAAGCTTGGCTTGTACAAAATTTTCTATAAAATCTAGTTAACCAAAAAAAAATGATTTAAGCTCTTTTTTGTTGTGAGGAGTAGGAAAATTAGCAGTAGCAACATGTTTCTCTTTATCAGGTGCAATTTCTTTCTCAGATATAACATGTCATAAAAATTTTTCTTCTTCCACACGAAATTTACACTTCCCTATATTCAAAGTCATACCTCTTGATTCCAATTTTGAAAACACATCTCTTAACAGATCCAAATGTTTACAAGTCTTTTCAGTGACCAGAATGTCATCAACATATACAATTAATTTTGAACTCACTTTTCTTCTCAAGACAGGAATACAGTGATCTAATGAATTCAGGTACAGATACATTTAGCCCAAATGGCACCACATAGTATTGAAAACACTTACCTCTATATAAAAATGCAGTATACTTTCAAAAATTAATATCAAGTGGGATCTGGTGAAATCCAGAGTCAAGTCCAAACCACTCACGAATTTTACATTGTCAGATTTGTGTAACAGTTCATCCATGTTCTCAGGATGGTCATTCTCTCTTATAAGAAACTCCCCATGTTTCCAGTTTCTGAATTTCTTTCTCAACATCTTTCCTTTTTGAAAATGGTATATTATATGGCTTGAGAAAGAAGTTGTTCCTTTTGTTAGTCATTAAGAGTTGTAGCTTCCCTTGCCTTAGAATCTACTACACTTTCAAAATCCTGATTGTCCATCTCATAAAAATCTATATTGTCATCAAACATCTGGTGCTCACCTTGATTCATAATGCTTGCAAATAGTTACAACTTTTCCCACAGTTTAAAATACTGAAATTAAATTTCACATAAGTATTACTTTTAGGTTCCAAAATAAACAGTTCTTTAGCATTCCATCCAAAACAAGCCTCAACTTTCACTACCCAATTCATACCAAGAATTAAATTTTCTTCCAGATGAGGGATCACTAAGCATCCATGTTCAAAGGTTTCATCTTCTATACTATAGGTTAAAAGTACCTTAGATTTTACCAATTTGCTTTCCTTACCTGTAGCTTCTCATATCTTCACACCTACGATGGGTATTTCCACAAAATTCTTACTATACTTAATCTTGTCTCTAATTTGTTCAGATATACCACAAATCAGGCTACCTGTATCAATCAAACAGCAACCTTTTCATTGATCAATCTTAATTTTAATGTAAGGACACCCAAAATCTGAATCATCTTCTCTGTTGTCAGACACTTCATTTGAAAGATCACTTTCAATTTCATCAAATGCTACATCCATACTGTCTTTACAGAGTTTTATCAACTTTACTGGTATCATAGCATTACTTTGGTTACTTATATTGTCAGGTAAAGATTGAACACAATGAATGGATTCCATTGCATCACAGACATCACTTGTTACAGAAGGAACACAAAAAATTTTGCTGTCAAAATTACACTTCCTGCTTAGATCTTCGTTCACTTCATTCCACCAATTTGGATACAAATTTTGACTAACCACAGCTTACTTATTTCAGAATGCACATTTATCTGTGTTGTCATCAATCTGGTCCCAAATAAACTTCAAAAAGTTTTCAACTTTATTCTCTAGGCTAACAGATATCTCACCTTTACTGTATGAAAAACTGTTTTAATTGGACTGGCATTCCATGACTCTCACTTACAATATCACATACATCACTTACCTTACCGTTATTGTCAACATCATTCACAAATAGCTCTAAAACTTCGTTATTCTTAAACTCCACAAATACCTGATACTCATTATCATCATATTCTCCCAAAATTACTTCATCAACAACATCACTAACAATACAAGTCTCATCTCCATCAAAGTCACTTACCTCGCCTACATTCATTTGCTATAAGCTACCAGTCTCAGACTTACCAACCTCAGTTATTTCACAGCTCTCATTCATGTCTACACAAAAAATACCACCTAGTTTAGATCCAATACAGTCATCATCTGATTTACATACATCTTGTTGTGTTTCCTCACCCCAAAACTGTGGACCTTCATTGAGGCAAACTGTCATTTCCCCTAGTAGTTACTTCTGTGATTGTTTCTTCTATTAAATTGCCCATTGTTATGCCCATTATTCCTATTCTGCTATTGTTCAAAATTTCTGTCTGTATCAACATTTTGATCCTGACAGAAGTTACCATTGTCTCTGTTTCTGTAATTATTCCCATTGTGATTTCTATCATTTTAATTATTATGGTACATACTTCATTCTACTGCTTTATCCAGCCTGTCAACATACCATTAAAATTGTTCAAGACAATCGTCAGGTCCGTGTATTAAATCCCAATGCAAGCTTTCTGTTAATCTCCTTCTAAGAGCATCAGTCAGTGTCATTTTGTCAAATGGTTTGTCAAGGTGTGTTAATTTTTTTAAGTTGATTCTTACAAACCTCTTTCAAAGTACTGTCCCTATTCGTGTAATTAGGACCATTCAAGAATTCAGTTTTGATTCTCCCCTGTTCAGCTTTCAACCAAAGTTTATTTAAAAACCTTTTTTTGAAACTTTGATTCATTTCCCACTGACTTAAATTTAAATTTACCCATGATAGAACTTAGCCTTCAAGAGTCTTTTAACCTATTTCACTGGATGGAAATTGTCTGATGGAAAAATGGTTCAAATGGCTCTGAGCACTATGGGACTTAACTGCTGTGGTCATCAGTCCCCTAGAACTTAGAACTACTTAAACCTAACTAACCTATGGACATCACACACATCCATGGCCGAGGCAGGATTCGAACCTGCGACCGTAGCGGTCGCGCGGTTCCAGACTGTAGCGCCTAGAACCACTCGTCCATTCCGGCCGGCCTCTGATGGAAAACTTTTGATTGGAGTGTTGGACCATGTAATATCATTGTTTGCACATAGATTTTGGTTCACAATGTTTGCTAAACTGCTGAAAATATTTTATCTAAAACAGTACATTAGTGTGGATATTGTTCTCAACATCAAAAATTTTTTTGTCTGAACTGGCAATGTTTCATTCCATTTTTTCCACTACGGCCTTCTGTTCAACTCTGACATCATTAACATTCTTCGTCTGTCTTGCAGATTCAGCAATAAATTCATTTTCCAAAGAAATAAATTTATTTTCGAAAACATCAACTTTTTCAATCACTCTTTTTAACCCCTGTGACAACCCATTTTTTAGCTCTGAAACTTGGTCCATTTGATATTGTAGCCTATCCATTTTACTATTGTTTACAGTTTTCAGGTCATTTAATTGTCCTTATAGTGAAGTAAATTTGCAATCGTTATCTGTTCTTATTTCAGTTAGCCGATCATTAACTGCATTAAATATGCCATTGTTATCTGCTCTTATTTCAGTTAACTGATCATTGACTGCACTAAATTTGCTATTATTATCTGTCTTCATTTTCTCTAGTTTTACCAAAATTAACTGCAAAATATCAGTTTTTATTGTTTCTTTACTGACTACAATTTCACTTGGCTCAGACATGTCCTGGCTGGGTCTTACAGCTTTCACTTCTATATCACTCCTACCCTCATCTCTATTCAGGCATGTGAGTCCACAAAAAAATTAACTTCACAGATAGTTTGTGCTTATATTTCCTTTTTTGATGCCCCTGGTTGTAGTTGTAAAGTCGTCTTTCATTAGATATGGTCCGTCATTGTTAGTAGTACCTCATCACTGTTAATACTAGTTACTTTGTTGGGCAGCCCTTGGTCTTCTTTCTTCGTGCCATTGGAAATTCATTTATACTTAAACTGCAAATGACACAAATCACTCGCCCTTCTTCTGCAAGAGACAGAACTTCATTATTAGTCAAGTGATCCTGGATGATGCCACCACATGTAATCTACCCCTCACTAACATCATTAGCTTATTGTCACTGTCTTTATGGTTAACTTTCGAGAGGAGGAAGCATTACAATAAACTTTTTACTTATCTTCTTTTCTCATAGTTGGCTTCAGTTCTTCACATCTAGGAGTTGATTCTTGAAGCCAAAATTTTTGACATTATAGGTTCTCATGCTTCCAATTGACATAATAAGTTTTGAAGTAAGCCTGTTCAGGTTTTTTGTTTTCTTCATGATAATTTATTCCCTCACATTTTTCTATATCACACTGTCTATTGAATTTTCAGATTAACAAAGCCAAAATCACATTGTTAGTCCAAATTACAAAAACATGTCTGATCAGATTAGAGGCATGCTCGCAACTACTTCACTCTGTGGTAATAACAATTTTCCAAAGGGTTTACAAATTTTCTTGACAAATGAATTCTTACTAATTTATGTTATTATTTTATAAATGAGTCCAGAAATTAACATCATAAACAGTACCAAATTGCGTAATTAATAATAGAAATTTTAAGTGTGTTGAATATTTCGTAATCTCAAATATTTCCAAAAAAGTAATTTTAAATGTGTGTTCAGGACTAGTACATATTGATTGTAACAAAGAAAATAAAGTAATTTCTTTTAACAAATTTTAGTCTGAAATGTAATACATCATGTACAAAATCACATGAAATTCTTTTTAGAAAACAGTTGAGATAATACTAACCTACTCAAAATTAGAGGATATTTCTGGTATTGATTACTTCTAGAATGAGATTTTCACTCTGCAGCAGAGTGCGCACTGATATGAAACTTCCTGGCAGGTTAAAACTGTGTGATGGACCAAGTTTGAGTCTTGGTCCAGCACACAGTTTTAATCTGCCAGGAAGTTTCTTATTGATTACTTCTGTTGAGGAAAAGTAATGCTAGAGGATGGTGTCCCTTTACAATCCGTAGATAATGCCAAAGCTGCATGAGCGTCTGCTGCTACTGCAGGTGCAGTGTCAATGTCATCATGATCATCACCATCTTTTCATGCCCTTTGATAGGAGCTGCTTGTAGATGCAGCATCAGGTTGGGCAGCTGACAAGTCAGGAAGTCTTCCATTGCAGGCATTGCTGTACCAGGAACACCTCCTCTGGCAGCAGTCCCCACAGCTTGGATTAATGCAGGTGTCCCTCACATAGTCTCTCCTTGACAAAGTTCAGAAACTTCTTCTTATGTGATTTTGTACATGATGACAAAGTGCTTTATTGTCTTGTATGCAGGTCATTATGAGTTATGCTGTCTGTATTTAAGCTTCCTAAGCATTCAGCTTCACTTGCACAAAACTGCTGCTGCTCAAGTTTTTTATCATGCAGCATACCTCTGTCTGCGCTGTTACCCATTTAAGAGATCGTCTTCTAAGTTCCTTTGCAACTGCTCTCTCTAATCTCTTCTGCAGTATCATGTCATCTATGAAATTCATGAACTCAAGACGCTGCTTCTAAATAAACTCTGTAGTGATTGGTGCTGGAATTTCATCATAATGTGACACTCCTCTCACTGGCAGCATAATCCCAAGCTGCTGTCACCAGGCTATGGCATGATGCCAGTTCCTGGTTACTGTTGAAGAGGACTTCAGTTTCCTGTGTAACATGTCTTTTGTTACTTGGATTACATAGATTTGATATACAATAGAGTTGACCACTCTCCATTTGCTCATATTTTAGATAGATCCATTGCCTGTTCTAGCTATTTCACATTCAAACAGCATTCCATAAGTTACATAGTCTTTGCAAGGTGAGTCACATTTTCTGATCCTTTTGCTACAAGGGATACAAACAGGTTTCTCATTGATTTTTATGCGTGCACTTTTCTGGTGGCCCTCTGCTCCACATTGGGAGCACACTCGCTCTGTACACTTGTATCTTCTTGGTGTGACATAAGTCACAACATTTATAACATTTTGGCATGTCCATTTAATCATTCATTCCTAGAGCACGGAAACTGACATAAACCTTTTCTTTTTGCTGCAGTAGCTTACAAACACAAGGAGTGGCTTCTGTAATGTGACTGACATAGGTTTTCTCTCAGGGTCCGATTTGGAATCTCAGTAGTATCTCTTCTTCAAATTCCTTCTTTTTCATGTGCCCAGACAAGTTAAGCTCATAGATATCTTTAAGAAGTTCATTGTTGTCCACTACTTTGGGCACACTGTCCACAATTAGCACAGGTCTCTTGTGTTTTCATGGTTTATATTAAATTCTGTGTCCCTTATGAGCTTTCTCTTGAAGCCTCTTGCAATCATCACCATTCTCTGTTTCCACTATGACAGCGCTATTGGCTGTCCAGATCGATTTGATTCTAACCTTATCTACCCTCAAGTTTATTGCATTAGCAAGTTTCTTCTTTCCTTCTTTGTGTCTGTGACACCTCTGATCTTGGTGGATCTAAGGAAAAGTGTATTGGCTTTTTTGTTTGCTGATTTCTTTATCTTACCTGATGTTCTTAAGTTCAGTTTTTTAAAAGCTGCAAGACTAGCATATGAAGAAATAGATGTAGTTGCTTTTTCTTTCACCTTGAAGTTCTCCTGTTCTAGAAGCTGAACACGGACTTTCAGTGCTTCCGAATCTGATTTAGGGATTTCTTGATGTAAATACTTCATTCTCCTCTCATGGTTCTTGCATCTGACCAAGCAACTTGAACTAAAACTTGGCCCAATTAGCCCATTTTCTCCATCAGTTTGTTTGCTTCTTGAAGGACATTGACATGTTATCGTAGACTTCTTTAGGTGATTCCCCAGCCATATTCAGTGATAGGTGAATATCCCTTGTCATTTTGTTCATTGGCATGGCTGTCGAGGCACTAGCAGTCACTTTTTGTGACATGGCATTGTCTTCTGGCTTCAGATATTTCCACAGAGAAGCACACTGTTTCGGTTTTCTGTCTCCAGAAATTGGTCAGCAAGATGCTGTTGCCTGTCACTCCCAGCAGTGGGCATACCTGTTGCCAGCAGGGAGTGCATAGTGATTTCACTTAGATCATGAGGTCTGCAGAAGAAACATACGAGAAATGGGATGAAGTCAATGACTAAATCAAAACAGCAAGGAGCCAAATCAGCAAGGACAGTAACAAAACTGATTTGACCATAGAAAAATGTGAGAAATGCAATAAATTCTATAACTGGGAGGAAACATGTGATAAATGTGGGGTCTTGCCCACTTGTCTCATATAGGGTGCCTAAAGGAGGCTGCTTTCTTGGAATGCTATAAAACAATTCAAGCAAAAACACATTAACAGTTTTTATTACAAATAAGAAGATTGACAATACTTAACTTTGAATTTACAATAGTGTTGCAAGTGATGGGTGACAAACAAATAATCAAAGTCCTTTGCTGTATACAAGGTCCATGTAAGCAATTGATATGGATCACACGTCACTACTTTCATAGTGCTCTCCTAGTACTGTGCTAAAACTGTCTGATTGAGGCTGTCAGGATCAGCGCTTATATTCGCTTTGTCTTCATGCCGCTCCTATCGTGGTGACGTCCTGGGCAGCGCGCTATTGGCCTGATGTCGTCTCACCACTTTCTCTGCAGTTGCATTCTTCGTCTTCATTCCAGCACTTGCCGGTATATCAGAACAGTCCTCCCCCCCCCCCCCCCCCCCCAAAGTGACGGACCGTCGTCATGTAGGAAGTGCAACCATGGCGGGGGATACAGGAGTGTGGGTGCATCGCTAGGCTGGAAGCTGTGGCTGCAGTGGACGTCAAGCTTCTGGTCGTAACCCTCCATCCAGCCTGCGGTCTGGCAGAAATGGAAAATGACCAGAAGGGTACGCGTCCATCTCCTGCAGCCATGAACCAGATGAAGGAGGCAGTGACTTCTGCACTGTGGATGGGTCCAGCTCCATCGGTAGGATGAGAGGCAGTGGAGGAGACAAAGGTTCCGTCTTCATTGGGTCATCCTGCGGTGTTGTGATGACACCGTCTGGTGGCTGCTGTGGCCATGCTGTCTCTGGATCTGTGAATCTGGGGGAAAAGACACTGAAAGATCACTGTGCACATGACAGACATGAAGTTGATTTTCATGACGGCGCTGCAAGCCATCTGGACTTGAAAGTAGATACACGCAAGCGCAAAGTCGACAGATCATCTCGCCTCATGCCTACCACCTGCTCCAACTAAAAACCCTGTAAAAGACAATATTATGCAGTGCGAAGTGATACTTGTGGTCTTCCTTCTGTGCCAGATGCTGAGGAGGGTGGAGCTGTGTGCAATGGTGGCAGCATGTTCCGCTTCACTGTTTCACTGTGGATGGGACAGTGCACTAGTTAGAAGCTGTATGCCATTGCTACATTAACAGAATGTTTCAAATTCATTTGATGTGAACTGAGGACCATTGTCTGACACTATTACTTCAGGTAAACCTTCGAGGCAAAAAATCGATGACAACACCCGAATTGTGTTACGGGATATTGTCGAGTTCATTGGCACAGCAAAAGGAAACTTGTTATATGAGTCAACCACAATCAACCAACGGGTGTTCCAAAAAAGTCCCACAAAGTCTATGTGCACACATTGCCATGGCAATTGCGACTTAGGCCAGTCAGAGAATTTATGTGGCTGAGTGGACTGATTTTCCAGCCATGCGTGACACTGTGACATCATCTGTTCTATTTGCGCATCCATGCCCTGCCAAACACAGTGCTGACGCACTAGCTCTTTTGTGCGAGCAATCACCCAGTGTCCTTAGTGAAGTAACTGCAACACTTTTTTGTGCAAAGCTTTAGGCATCAACACACGTGACTGTCCACTGTCATTTTGCACAAGAATCACACCTTCTGTTAAGTGGGGCTATGCCGACAGGCAGAGTATCGACGCACTACAGGGTTCTGTATGGTATGCAAGGAATGAGGACAAGATGTGCAAATGTATGTTACAAAAATGTCCAAATCTGGATCAGCTTCTGTGGCCTGTGCAATATTCTTGTAGTCTAGTGGAAAAGATTGAAGCAATTTAGAATCATGAGCATCAATGTGACAACAAGATGCAGCAGAAGCATTAAAGTCTGTATCAGGGCCAATCGGAAGACATGAAAGTGCGTCCGCATTACCATGTTGAGCTGTCGACGATACACAATCTTGTACTGGTATTGAGACAACAACAAAGCCTATCTTTGCAATTTTTGGCAGTTCATTCAGGAACCGATTTTGTCAGGTGAAACAAGGACTGCAAAGGCTAGTGATCCATTACTAAGTAGAATTTTCTTCTGTACAAATAGTGATGAAATTTGGTGACACAATACACAGTAGCCAATGCCTCTATCTCAATTTGTGGATAGTTACATTGAGATTTGGACAACACTTTTGATGTGAAAACAATAGGCCTGTCTTTATCACCAATTCTGAGTGAAAGCACTGCACTGATTCTGTAAGAGGAAGTGTCAACTTGCAATACAACTGGTTTGTCAGGAACAAAGTGAACTAAGCATCGATCACTGAACAATGCATCTTTAAGTTTTTGAAAAACTACTTGGCATCATCTGTCCAAACAAAGGGACATTCTTGTGACACAGGTGATGCAAAGGAGCTGCGATTTGTGCAGAATTCAATATGAACTGAATTTGACAGTTCATTTTCCTAAAACTGACTGCAATTCTGTGATATTGCAAGGAACTGGCAAGCCTCGTACGGCTAACAAATGCGAATGAAGAGGATGTACACCTTGACTGTTTATCACACGACCAAGATACTGCAACTCAGGTTTAAAAAAATCACACTTGTCCAGTCTACACTTTAGTCCTGCGTCAGATAACACATGAAACAAAGCACGTAAAGTTGCAATATGTTCTTGAGGTGTACAACCTGCTACTACAATATCGTCCAAATGCTTTGAACAGTTTGATACTTGCACAGTCAGCTGTTCCATATACCACTGGGATATGGTGGGTGTGGAAGAACTGGCGAAAGGCAAACACAAATATTTAAACAAGCCCATATGAGTATTTACTACACAAACTTTTTGAGGTTCTTCATCATGTGGTGTTTGAATATACGTGTTGAGCAAATCAATTTTTGAAAAGTAGCATCCTGCGCCTAAATTTGTCCACAAGATCCTCTGGCAGTGGTAATGGATAAGTATCAATCAGTTTGTGGGTTGACTGTAGACTTAAAGTCAACACAGAGGCTAATGCAACCTGAAGGTTTGGAGAGCAAAACCAGTGGACTTGCCCATTGACTAGCTGATATCGGCACAATAACTCCACTATCTTGCAATTCTTTAAGCTGAGCAGCAACTTTGTCCCGTAATGCAATGGGAACAGTTCTGGCCCAGCAAAATTTCAGCTGAGCATTGTCTTTCAGAGTAATATGTGCAACAAAATTGTTAGCCTTGCCTAAACCTTCAGAAATTCCATCCGCTTGATACAATTTGAAACGAGACTTGTCCAACCAGGCAACATGTTTCTAGTCATCAACAGTCCAATGTCGGAGTTGACTGGCCCAGGCGAGGCGTAAAGCTTTGTGTCATGCAGTCATCAAGGGTACATGAGTGGACCTTCGAGTCCAAAAGCCCATATTGATGATGTTTCTTTGAATAGTTCACATGCTGACACTTTGAATAGTTCACATGCTGACACTTGTTGATGGCGTAGCATTGAAATCTGCAGCAATTTGCAGAAGGGATGCACTTCCGTCAAATTGAATGATTCTCTTCAGTCATTATTGATTCTGTTCTTGCAGGATCTTATTCTGGTCGCAGCAATGTTGGAGATTTGATGTTTTACCAGATTCCTGATATTCACGGTACACTCATGAAATGGTCATATGGGAAAATCCCCACTTCATCACTATCTCAGAGATGCTGTGTGCCATTGCTCATGCGCTGGCTATAACACCATGTTCACACTCACTTAAATCTTGATAACTTGCCATTGTAGCAGCAGTAACGAATCTTAACAACTGTGCCAGATACTTGTTGTCTTACATAGGGCATTGCCATCCACAGCACCACATTCAGCCTGTTTAAATATCTCTGTATTTGAGTACGCATGCCTACACCAGTTTCTTTGGAGCTTTAGTGTACAGCTTCTATTTTCTCACCTATTTTTCGCCTTCCTGCTCCCACCACTGTTACATGCAATGCACTTACCTTTTCGACTAATGACCTCAGCAGTTGAGTCCCATAGTGCTCAGAGCCATTTGAGCCACTTACCTTTTCACTCTTATTATCTCATGCATGTTGTTTTAGTGGTAATCTCTGTCTTGCATATTATGCTGTCTCCCACCTTTAAGCTCTTAGGTTTTCAAATCTCAATTGGTTCAGTCCCCAACAATCGGTCTTTTCCATCTCATACCATTTGGTAACTCTCCCCTAACCTGGGTTTCTAGGTGACTTTCTGAACTCTACCCCTTTACCTAAACCTCTCCAGTCCCTTTCTTTCAACCCTCTTCCTTCCCCTTCAACCCTTCTGCTGTAAGAAGGTGCCACTATCTCCAAAAGCTTGCATATGTAAAACCTTTTTTATATGTTTATTCTCCTGGTGCTGCTTGGTGAGTAGATTTTTTATCTATCCAGTTACATTGTATTGTCAATAAAAGGCTGTGGATTAAGTGACTGTTGTGTGGTTTCTTCATTTTACAAAACCCTAATAAGTGTTACAATAGGATATACTTCCACCATGCACTTCATGGTGATTTACAGAACACAGTTGTCAGTTGTGGCTGTGCCACTTGCAAAGAACTCTTTTTACAGGAATGCTTTATTTTGTGTGTTATATGAAAACAGCAGCTGAGTGGTATAAGAGAAAAAGCAGTTGTGTTTCTCAAAGTAGATGTTGTCTCTCCTAATATACAAATACATGCATAAATTAATCTAGAAATAATTACTGTGTTTTCCAGTGTGTGTAATTTAGCACTAGTCATAATCTATTGTTAGCATACTTAACAAAAGTGCCTGCTTCTGCTTGTTAATGTATAACTTGATTCACTCCATATCCTTCATGACAGAATTCAAGGAATATGATATGAGAATGAATGCATCACCTAATCCCACAAAGAGTCATGATTTACTGCTGAAGCAACAAATTTAAGTGATCAAAATCCCATCTGCAGACCAACCACTCCTAAAAGGGCATTTTGTACGATGATCATCTCACCAACTACTGTAAACTCCCATCCATCTACTATCACTTCCTAAACCCCTAAACCGCTTTCACAAACATGCCTCCCATTTTACTTATAGTCTTTGCAATCAGTTACATCACACCTATTCCACAAAGAGCGAAGCCAGGTCATCAGTTGCTGAATAAGAATTTCTATCCCCATCAGTACCAATGATACCATCTGGCCAGAGACATAGCAGGTTCATGACCATTGTTTTACATAATATCCACCCATTGTTATGACTACAAAATTCGAAGTCCTTTGGAGTTATCCACTGCAGCTCAATGTATATTCCACCTGAACAGCGAAATCAGGCAATGAGGATGGCAGCATTACACTGCACTATGTTGTGCTTTAGTGTGTCAGAGAGAGAGCTTTTTATAGTTGGTATTTATCACCAGAATGAATCTTTCAATCTACAGCGGAGGGTGTGATGTTTTGAAAACTCATGACAATTTAAAACTGTGTGCTAGATTAGGACTCATCCCCGGATCTGTGCTTTTCGCAGGCACTGCTCTTACCAGCGGAGCTACCCATGCATAATTCCTGACCCATCCTCACAGTTTAAAATCTTTCTCTACTTGTCTCCTTTACAGAGAAGAAATACAAATTTATTGTGAATAAAGATGACTATGGAACACTCAACAGAATAATACACTGACAAAAATGACAAAATGATTTATAAATAATAACACTAAAATTAACTGGTTCATTCTTGTTGTTTCACAGCTTGCATTGAGTAAATAAACTTTTAATAGTTCATCCTAACTAACTGTAATGCTTACACAGCATTACTTAACTCAAAAAAGTGATGTTATTGCCCTGAATACACTCTGATCTTGGCTGTCTTTAAGACAGAAATATATGCACTGTATGTTTATGTGATGTCTTCCTTCCAGAGGTATTACAACAAGTTTGAGAAGATGGCTTGAACGGCCCTCACAAGAGTCACTTATAAAGAATATAACAGTCCTGGCAGCAATGACACCACTGCAGTTATGGATGAATTGTGCTGGAAGTGTTGCAGAAGCTGTCCTTGATTCAGAGAATGTATGTACACATAGGTATAATGCAAGCATTAAGAAAGAACTTACGTGTGTAGTATCATCCGCAAAACTATTGCTCTCCAAGCAACTTTTCTTTTCTTAATATAAGGTAGCCTATTGACATTTAATTTGATTTATTCCAAATTCACAAAGTCTTATGTGGGATTCAGTCAGTCTGGTACAAGTAACTTAGTCTCTATAAATGTTTGCTTTAATCCAGTTTCAAGTAGCTGGATGTCAGCCTTGTTTAGCTGATCTATAAGGTGAACCTGAATTCTACCAACAAAATTTCGGTGTTTGTTCAAGTACATTTTCTGGATATTTTGGAATAAGGAACCCTAGTCTCCTGTGGTTTGTTACCACGTAAGTGCATTAGTTTGATTTCTTATTCCCATTTATCTTTGTATCTACATTACACTGACGGTATCTGCACAGGGTCTAAGCAAGGTGAGCTCAATTACAGATCCCCCATGTATGCTACATAGAGGTGTCTTTTCTAGCCACTGTATTGATCTGGGGGTGGCAGAGTACTTGCAGAACTTCCTCTTTAAGTTAAGTGAAATGTTGAGACCTCTGGTAGAAAAAGCAGCATCAGGTAAAGGAATTATTACAACAGACTGGATAGCAAATTTTGAGAGTGAGAATCTTAAGCTATTATTTGTTAACTGCTGGAGTATTTGCAGCAAACTCCCAGAACTCACATATCTTGTAGAAAGAGCAGTTACCCCTACATCATACTAGGAACTGAGAATTGGTTGAAATCCTAAGCAGAGAGTAGGGAAATTTTTGACAACATGTGGAATATACATTGCAAAGATAATTAGAATCCCAGAAGGAATACTGTTTGTAGCAACAAGCAGAAACATAAGGTCTAGCAGGGTCTGGAATTAATCAATTGCAAACTGATATGAGCAAGAATGACCAGAGCTGGTGGATTTAGGTTAATAACTGGATGTTTCTACCAACAGCCAGATTCAAATACATGGGTCATAGAGCCATTACACTTAACTTAATCTCAATACCACAGAAATAATCTGAATACACTACAGTAATAAGAGATGATAGTGACCTGCTCATTGTCAACTGGGAAAGCTGTGCATACATTATCAGCAGGAAGGGAAAAAAGTTTTGAAAGTGATACTGAATATATTAACCAACAACAGTCTCAAACAACTATTCACAAAACCCACACACAGAAATAATATTTTAGACCCCCTGGCTGCAAACAGACCTGATCTTCTTGAGAGTGTCACTAATGAGAGATGATTAGTAACCACCATGCTATTACAAGAATGATCATCATCAAAGGCAAAAAGAAAGGCAGGGGAGTATGTGCATTTGATCAAACTGATAGACAGTTATTAACAACCTATTTAAAAGATAAATTGCAAACATTTAATTCAGATTCATCAAAGCAGAACAAGTGTAGGTAAAGATACAAGATGTAAACTGTGGTCTAAATAGACACATACCACAAAAAGCAATAAAAGATGGTTTTGTTTTCATGGTATCTTTCAGATAATATTGCAAAAAAAACAGTGACTATTACACTCTCACTACAAAAGAGTCTGTACGGAAACTGTCTGAGAAAACTTAATAGCAGTGTATGCATTCATGGGAAGTGCTATGCTTCAAGTCTACAATAATTTCTTCAGTCAGATCCTGATGAAAGATCTTTTCAGAAGATCCTAGGAAGGTCTTGTCATATGCAATGAAGAGATTCAAGCCTCACATTCAATCTCTTGTGGACCTGCCTGGTGTTGAAACTGAAAGTTGCAAGAATATTAAATTTGTCAATTAAAAATGTATTTTTGTACAAGGATACTATTGTACCAATGTCTGACCACTGTGCAGACTTACAAATGAGAATACTGATATCAGCACTCATGAAGAAGAAAAGAAGAAGAAGAGGGAAGGAAGGAAGGAAGAAAGAAAGAAAGAAAGTTGCTCCAAGCAATCAATGTACCAGCTCTGATGGAAATTCAGGTCAGATTCTACTGCTCCAAGCAGTCAAAGCTCCGTCCCTGATGGGAGTATAAGTTAGATTCTACACACATAAAAAAAAAAAGTGTTGCATCACCCCGGTTCCCAGAACTCCTGAATTAGACGTTGACTGTGCATATTGTATCACAGACACAGTCCCTTTGACTGTTCAGAGATGTCACTAAACCCACCCAAAGATGTAAACAACTATGCATGAGCAGCGCCTATTATATGGAGGGGGTCTGACAGCCAATCAGTTCCAGTCTTTCCACCAGGAAGGAGGTACACGGCTCATGTTGTCTGTAGTTCAACCATGCCTAGACGGTCAATACCATGGTTCGATCGCATCTGCATTGTTACTTTGTGGCAGGAAGGGCTCTCAACAAGGGAAGTGTCCAAGTGTCTCGGAGTGAACCAAAGCAATTTTGTTTGGGCATGGAGGAGATACAGAGAGACAGGAACTGTTGATGACATGCCTCGCTCAGGCTGCCCAAGGGCTACTACTGCAGTGGATGACTGCTACCCATGGATTATGGCTCGGAGGAACCCTGACAGCAACGCCACCATGTTGAATAATGCTTTTCATGCAGAGACAGGACGTCATATTATGACTCCAACTGTGTGCAATAGGCTGCATGATGTGCAACTTCACTCCCAACGTCCGTGGTGTGGTCCATTTTTCCAACCACAACACCATGCAGATGGGCCCAGTAACATGCCGAATGGACCGCTCAGGATGGGCATCACGTTCTCTTCACCAATGAGCGTTCCATATGCCTTCAGTCAGACAATCATTTGAGATGTGTTTAGAGGCAACCCGGTCAGGCTGAATGCCTTCGACACACTGTCCAGCGAGTGCAGCAAAGTGGAGGTTCCCTCCTGTTTTGGGATAACATTATGTGGGGCTGACGTACACTGCTGGTGGTCATGAAAGGCACTGTAACGGCTGTACTATATGTGAATGCCATCCTCCGACCAATAGTGCAACCATATTGGCTACATATTGGCGAGGCATTCATCTTCATGGACGACAATTCACCCTCCCATCACGCACATCTTGTGAATGACTTCCTTCAGGATAACAACATTGCTCGACTAGAGTGACCAGCATTTTCTCCAGTCACCTATTGAACATTCCTGGGATAGATTGAAAAGGGCTGTTTATGGACAACGTGATCCACCAACTACTCTGAGGGATCTTCGCCGAATCACCATTGAGGAGTGGGACAATCTGGACCAACAATACCCTGATGAACTTGTGGATAGTATGCCACGACAAATACAGGCATGCATCATTGCAAGAAGAAATGCTACTGGGTATTAGAGGTACCGGTGTCTACAGCAATCTGGACCACCACCTCTGAAGGTCTTGGTGTATGGTGATACAGCCTGCAATGTGTGATTTTTATGAGGAACAAAAAGGGCAGAAATGATGTTTATGTTGATCTCATTCCAATTTTCTGTACAAGTTCCGGAACTCTCGGAACCAAGGTGCTGCAAAACTTTTTTTTAATGTGTGGACATTGAATGGGCTTCAGAATTAGCCCCTTTCCTATCTTGTATGTATTGAGGATCTCTTGTTCAATGAATAGTGCCATGTGGCTGGAGAACAACAAAGATCACTTCCGTTTACAAAACCAGCTACAGCTTGGATATAGAGAATTACATACCAATATCACTGATGCCAGTCAGATCCAGGAACCTGAGGCTTGTTCTGAGCTTTAAAATTATGATATTTCTGGAGGAGGTGGGTGACGCAGCAGCACATTGTTACCTAATAATCAAAATAAGGAGAATGTTTGCAGGTATGCGATTAGCTCAATGAATTTTTTTCTAATAGAACATGGTTCATTATACTCAGTTATGTATTCAACAGAAATAAAGGTAACACTCAGTGTGCTCCAAGGAAGTTAGTTAGTTCATTAGTTTCACATTCCATGATAGAGTGTTATGATGGGGAATGAGTCATTTTACATTCACATCACAAATTAATTTGTACATACAGTTTCATTCTGAACATTTCTAAGCTTTTTATTTTTATATTATTTTATTTTTATTACAAAAAGAAAAAAGATGTACAGATGTGAGTTAGTATTCCTAACCACCACCTTTACACATTACAGTTATAGAAATTCTTCCACAGAACAGAAGAGGTCATCAAGGAGAAACTTTCTCAGTTTGTTTTCAAATTTTACTTTGTTGTCTATCAGACATTTTATATCACTGGGTAAGTGATCAAAAACTTTTGTTTCAGCATTGTGCACCCCTCTTTGTGCTGAAGACAATCTTAATGTGGAATAATGAATGTCATTTTTCCTTCTGGTATTGTAATTATGTGCACCATTGTTCCTTTTGAATGGTTGTGGATTATAGTGGTTGCTGGTGATTTCAATGTAGATTTCCTTAAAGACTCTCCCAATAAGAACCTATTTGAGTTAGTAACACTATCATTCAACTTAATTCCCACAGTAAAGTTCCCCACTAGGATAACCACTTGCTCACAAACAGCCATTGATAATATCTTTATAGAAAAGTCAAATGAACAAAATTATATTACAAAACCAATAGTCAATGGCCTCTCAGACCATGACATGCAGTTCCTTCTGTTAAATGTTAATACTGAACAGGATATAAAATCTGTTAAATCTGAGCTCAAGAGGGTAATCAGTAAGCCAAAAATTGATTATTTTAGGACACTCCTCAGAGACATTCACTGGACTGGTGTTTACAGTGCTCATGGCATGAATGAAAAATATAACATTTTTGCTAATAAAGTGCTTACCTTATTTGAACACTGCTTTCCCCCAAAACTTACCAAGGTTAGAGCAAAGTCTACAAAGAAGCCATGGATTACTCGAGGAATAGGGGTATCTTGTAAAACAAAAAGAAAACTGTATCTGTCAATCCGAAACATTTCCAATGTTGATGCTATAGCACATTATAAGAAATACTGCAAAATATTAAAGACTGTAATACGGATGTCAAAGCAAATATATTACAAGGAAAAGATAGTCATATCAGATAACAAAATAAAGACAATATGGGATATAGTGAAGGAGGAGACCGGTAGAACCAGACATGAAGAGGAACAAATAGCATTAAGAGTAAATGATGCATTGGTGACAGATGTGTATAGTGTTGCAGAACTTTTTAACAAACATTTTATAACTGTTACTGAAAAGATGGGGTTGTCAGGTTCGGTAGATGCTGCTATGGATTACCTTAGACCAGACATTTCAAGTAACTTCCATAATATGAATTTGACCCTCACTACCCCAACAGAAATAATGTCCATCATAAAATCTTTAAAATCAAAAACATCTAGTGGGTATGATGAAATATCAACAAAGTTAATTAAAGAATGTGATTCTGAGCTAAGTAACATATTAAGCTATCTGTGTAACCAGTCGTTTATCAGTGGAATATTTCCCGAATGGCTGAAATATGCTGAAGTTAAGCCACTGTTTAAGAAGGGAGATAAAGAAATAGCATCAAATTTCCGTCCAATTTCACTGTTGCCAGCATTCTCAAAAATTTTCGAAAAAGTAATGTACAGTCGTCTTTATAACCATCTTATCTCAAATAACATACTGTCAAAGTCACAGTTTGGATTTCTAAAAGGTTCTGATATTGAGAAGGCTATCTACACTTACAGTGAAAATGTACTTAATTCATTAGACAAAAAATTGCAGGCAACTGGTATATTTTGTGATCTGTCAAAGGCATTTGACTGTGTAAATCACAATATCCTTTTAAGTAAACTAGAATATTATAGTGTAACAGGAAATGCTGCAAAATGGTTCAAATCTTATATCTCTGGCAGGAAACAAAGGGTGTTATTAGGAAAGAGACATGTATCAAGCTATCAGGCATCATCCAACTGGGAACTAATTACATGTGGGGTCCCACAAGGTTCCATTTTGGGGCCCTTACTTTTTCTTGTGTATATCAATGACCTTTCATCAGTAACATTACCAGATGCCAAGTTTGTTTTGTTTGCTGATGATACAAACATTGCAATAAATAGCAAATCAAGTGTAGTCTTAGAAAGATCAGCCAATAAAATATTTGTAGACATTAATCACTGGTTCCTAGCCAATTCTTTGTCACTAAACTTTGAAAAAACACACTACATGCAGTTCAGAACTTGTAAGGGGTGTCCCAAGAGTATATGTCTAACATATGATGACAAGAAGATAGAAGAAGTGGACGGTGTTAAATTCTTGGGATTACAGCTTGATAATAAATTCAACTGGGAGGAGCACACCACAGAACTGCTGAAGCGTCTTAACAAATCTCTGTTTGCAATGCGAATTTTGTCAGACATAGGGGATATAAAAATGAAAAAGCTGGCATACTATGCTTACTTTCATTCCATAATGTCATATGGGATTATTTTCTGGGGTAATTCATCAAGCCAAGCTAAAGTTTTCCGGGCACAAAAACGTGCAGTAAGAATTATATGTGGTGTGAACTCAAGAACATCCTGCAGAAGCCTGTTTAGGGAACTAGGGATACTAACTACAGCTTCCCAATATATTTATTCCTTAATGAAATTTGTCATTAAAAATATATCACTTTTTCAAACCAACAGCTCAATTCATGGAATCAATACTAGAAATAAGAATAATCTTCACAAGGATTTAAAGTCACTTAGTCTTGTACAAAAAGGTGTGCATTATTCAGGAACACACATTTTCAATAACTTGCCAGCAGCCATAAAAAGCTTAACAACCAATGAAATTCAGTTTAAGAGAAGCCTAAAGGATTTATTGGTGGCCAACTCCTTCTACTCCATTGATGAATTTCTGAGGAAAACCAACTGATTTGTATATAAGTACAACATAACTTCTGCACAATTTCAGTGCAGTAATGTGTTCACTGAAAATTTGTGTGTGTGTGTGTGTGTGTGTGTGTGTGTGTGTGTAAGTATAATCTAACTTCTGCACCATTTCAGTGCAGTAATGTGTTCATTGTAAATAAGTATTACAGTAGTTGTATTACATGTTTCTTACCTTATAAATAAATATAAAACTTTTTTATTTTAAATTCAGTGCAATAGTATTTGTAAAATGACTCTTAGTGTTCATTAAAAAATGACGATCATTCCACTTGGGACCTGTGGAATGGTACATTAGCTTATTTGTTTTAGTTTAAATATTTGTCATGTATTGTTGTTTTTCTGACATGTTCCACATCCTGGAGGACCTCCTCACTACGGATCAATTGGAATGAAAGTAAATCTAATCTAATCTAATCTATAACAAACTTCACTTAGGGAATAAATATACTGTGAAGCAGTAGTCAGAATGCCCAACACCTTAAACGGATGTGTACAATATGACTGATGGTGATCACCACATATAAGGGGTTTCAAAAAGAAACAAGCCGGAGTTTGGAATGTTTAAACCAGTGACAGGAGGGTAATATTGTGGCGTTTGTAATGAGGTGTGGTTCTGACCAGAGCGTGGAAGTTCACAGCCCATAGCTTGAGGGGACGCGTGCACGTCACGTGACTATACAGAGCTAGCAGCAACATGCGTCAATTGACCAACGCTGCCAGTTGCATTGCAAGCAGTGATGTGGAGGTGTCAAAAGAAGAGCAAAGAATTGTTGTTTGTTTTTTGACAGCGGAAGGAGTAGGAGGAATGGACATTTGTTGATGAATGTCACAAGTGTACGGTGAACACTGCATGTCCCTTGCAAGGGTCAAGGCATGGCACAACCACGTCAGGGCAGGACTGGTGTCGTTAGCCGATGAAGCACAGTCTGGAGCATCACACTGCATTACCAATGACGTCATCCAGTTGGTGGAAGCACTCATTACCCAGGACCGCTGACTGACATTGAAAGCCATAGCGCCATGGTCAGATTAAGCGTTGGAAGCGTTCACCCCATCATGAAGGAATGACTGCACATGTGCAAAGTGTGTGCCCAATGGTTGCCCCACAGTCTTCAACCGCACCAGGAAGCATGTCAAATGGGCCACTGTTTTGCTCATCTGCAGCACTATGCTTGGGAAGGGAATGCATTCCAGGCACAAATGGTGGCTGGAGGTGAATCATGGTGTCATCACTTCGAACCAGAATCAAAATGACAAAGTCTCCAGTGGAAACATCTAGTGTCACCACCACCAAAAAAAGCCAATTCCATACACACGAATGCAGGAAAGGTTATGATTACATTCTTCTTTGACCAAGATGGCCTCCTCCTGATTCCCTTCCTGCAGCGTGGGACAGCAGTGAATGCCCAGTGTTACTCGAAAACCTTGACCACCCTTTACCAAGCAATCAAATCAAAATGACCAGGCAATCTCACCCATGGGGTCATTCTGCTCCACAACAATGCAAAGCCTCATATGGCCAACACATTCGCGGCACTCTTGCAGAAATTCAAATGAGTTGTTCTCGGCCACCCTCCATACAGTCCAGATCTCTCTCCCTGTGATTACGCCATTTTTGGTCCTTTAAAAAGGCTCTGACCATTCACTGCCTTCTGTCACAGTGGGAGAAGTGTCTCAACAGCCAGGGTCAATACTTTGAACATACAGGTACTGGTCTCTGTAATTGTGCCTCTGGCTTGTTTCTTTTTGAACACCCCTTATATTAATCTTACAATGCATTTTTGCACAATGAAGATTTTCTTTCTTAAAGATAAGGTATCCCAGAAAAATTATTCCATATGAAATTATTGAATGAAAAATATTCAAAATAAGTCGACTTACTGATTTGTCTCTCCCCAAGATTTGCAATAATTCTAATTGCAATTGTGGCTGAACTGAGTTGTTTTAGGAGTTTCAAAATGTGTTTTTGCCAGTTTAAATTCTCATCAATATCGAC
Source organism: Schistocerca americana (assembly GCF_021461395.2). Classification (NCBI taxonomy): domain Eukaryota; kingdom Metazoa; phylum Arthropoda; class Insecta; order Orthoptera; family Acrididae; genus Schistocerca; species Schistocerca americana. The sequence continues at coordinate 447,737,088 of NC_060123.1, read as the reverse complement.
CCCTAAGAATTTTGAAGTTTCCACACTACTTATTATTTCCTCACCATGTGTTATGCTTATCAGTGGTGTAGTGTCTCTAGATGTGCAGAACGAGATATGTTGCGTCTTTGTAAAATTGAGGATGAGAGCATTCACAGGAAACCAGTCATTGATACTTTGGTTGCCATTTCTTCTGTTTCTGTATGTGTGCTTGGATTTATTACAATACTAACATCATCTACAAAAATAGCAATATTAACATCATCTGTATATGAGACAGAATTTTATTTATGTGTATGAGGAATAGTAGTGTAGCAAGATTGAACATTGGGGAACCCTATATGTGATTTCTCCCCAATCAGAATTATGTCCCTGGACTGTGTTGCTTGAATTACTAACTACAACTTTCTGCATTGTTTTAGTTATATACGACATTATCCTTTGGTTGGCTACACCATTAATCCCATAAAACTTCAATTTGTGCAGGAGAATACTGTTACTCACACTGTCAAAAGCCTTAGAGGGGTCACAGAAAATACCAACTGGCACTATTTTATTATTTAATGCTAGTAAAATCTGGCGAGTGAAAATGTAAATGGAAATCTCAGTAGAGCAGTCCTTCTTAAACCCTAACTGTAATTTGCTAAGGATACTGTGGCTGCTAAGATGAGATACTATTCTAGGATACATCATCTTCTCAAAAATTTTGCAGAATTATGTCAGCAGTGAAACAGGTTGTTTCTTATTGACATCTCTCATCACCTTTCTTAAAGAGGGGTTTAACAGTGACGTACTTCAGTCGCTCTGGAAAAAGGCCCTGAGTTAGTGAGGCATTACATATTTCAGATGAGATAGGGCTTATTACACGGGAACAAATATTTAGTATTCTATTGGAAATACCATCAAAACCAGATGAGCTTTTATTTTTGAGAGAATGTATAATTTTCTTAATTTCAGCAGGAGAAGTTGCATGTACATTCATATGACTGAATTTTATGAAAATTAAATTTTCAGCATATTGCTGTGATTGTGCTCTTGAACTGTTTGTCCATATTCTTTCCACTATATTTAAGTCATGATTATTCAATGTATTTTCTACCTGTGACTCATCATTTATAACCCTTGATTCAGTTCAGTAGTGATATTATTTTGTTCTGTGGCTGGTTGTCCTGCCTCTCATTTCACTGTATTGCAAATAGCCTTAAGTCTGTTGCCAGAAGTACTGATTTCCGATATTATGCGCATGTTCCTTGATTTTTCTTAATAACCTTTCTTAGAACTAACTGCGTAGTTTTTGTAGCATGCGTAGGAAGCATAATAGGATCTGTAATATCACCAATAAATGATTTATTTTACACTGATGGTACTGTTTTCTAAAGGAAAAGTATGATTGTTGGACAATCAAAAAAAATGCAAAAAGACTGTCATAATTTCTCTTTAGTGTAATTAATGACAGCTCTATCTTTCAAATGGATAATTACAAGATAATGTCAATAACAAAGATGAAGATCTCAATAGGAGCCGATTATAAGATTAGTTATCAAAATCTTGAGCACATCACATTGTAAGGGTGTTTAGCGGCTATTTTAAGAAGTAATATGAAATGGGATAAACGTGTAAAGTAAATGTTATGGGAGACAACTGGGATAGCCCAGTGCATCTGTAAAGGACATCACATACAAGACACTACCGTTCAAGCATTTGAAGTCACTATCAAGTAGGCATGAATACCGTCATCAAGCAATTCAAACATACTCTGTTATGATCACAACAGTATGGTAAGCCCATATGAAAATATAACAGAGATGCTCAGGGACCTAAATTGCAATCCTTACAAGAAAGACTGTGTATTTCTTGCAACACTTTGCCAGATAAATATAACACTCTGTCAGATAAATTTAGAGAACATCAGGCTGATGAAGACCATGTGACCATTTTGCTGCTACCATTATACACCTCGTACAGAAATAATGACAACAGGGCTAGAGAGATTAGGGTATTAACAGAGGACATAGACAGTCATTTCTACCTTGATAAATACCCAGCTTGGATGGAACAGAAAATGCTATTGTTAGTACAAAGTACTCTCCCACTATGTACTCCACAATGGCATATGTACACTACTGGCCATTAAAATTGCTACACCAAGAAGAGATGCAGATGATAAATGGGTATTCATTGGACAAATACATTATACTAGAACTTATATGTGATTACATTTTCATGCAATTTGGGTGCATAGATCCTGAGAAATCAGTATCCAGAACAACCACCTCTGGTCGTAATAACGGCCTTGATACGCCTGGGCATTGAGGCAAACAGAGCTTGGATGACGTGTACAGGTACAGCTGCCCATGCAGCTTCAACACAATACCACAGTTCATCAAGAGTAGTGACTGGCGTATTGTGACGAGCCAGTTGCTCGGCCACCATTGACCAGACATTTGCAATTGGTGAGAGATCTGGAGAATGTGCTGGCCAGGGCAGCAGTCGAACATTTTCTGTATCCAGAAAGGCCCGTACAGGACCTGCAACATGCAGTCGTGCATTATCCCACTAAAATGTAGGGTATCCCAGGGATCGAATGAAGGGTAGAGCCACGGGTCGTAACACATCTGAAATGTAATGTCCACTGTTCAAAGTGCCGTCAATGTGAACAAGAGGTGACTGAGACGTGTAACCAGTGGCACCCCATACCATCATGCCGGGTGATATGTCACTATGGCGATGACAAATACACACTTCCAATGTGTGTTCATCACGATGTCGCCAAACACGGATGCGACCATCATGATGCTGTAAACAGAACCTGGGTTCATCCGAAAAAATGACGTTTTGCCATTCGTGCACCCAGGTTCGTCGTTGAGTACACCATCACAAGCGTTCCTGTCTGTGATGCAGCGTCAAGGGTAACCGCAGCCATGGTCTCCGAGCTGATAATTCATGCTGCTGCAAATGTCGTCGGACTGTTCGTGCAGATGATTGTTGTCTTGCAAATGTCCCCATCTGTTGACTCAGGGATTGAGACGTGGCTGCACGATCCGTTACAGCCATGTAGATAAGATGCCTGTCATCTCGACTGCTTGTGATCTGCCGTGTTACCCTACTGAACCCAGCGATTCCATATTCTGCTAACCGTCATTGGATCTCGACCAACACAAGCAGCAATGTTGTGATATGATAAACCGCAATCGCAATACGCTACAAGCTGACCTTTATCAAAGTCAGAAACATGATGTTACGGATTTCTCCTCCTTACACGAGGCATCACAACAACGTTTCACCAGGCAACGTCGGTCAACTGCTGTTTGTGTATGAGAAATCAGTTGGAAACTTTCCTCATGTCAGCACGTTGTAGGTGTTGCCACTGGCGCCAACCTTGTGTGAATGCTCTGAAAAGCTAATCATTTGCATAACACAGCATCTTCTTCCTGTCGGTTAAATTTCACGTCTGTAGCACGTCATCTTTGTGGTGTAGCAATTTTAATGGCCAGTAGTGTAGATGTGCACAGGCAGTATTGCCCCCTTATTCCTATTAGTGGCTTCAATCAGTTTACTGTATCATCCTATTTTCATATTAAGTCAAATGTGTAACTGTAATTGACTAAACATTTTAATTTATTACATTTCCCCCTATTGTTAGTATCATTAAATTTGTCTTCTGTTGTTGACTGCCCACCTTCCATTTTGGCGAAAAAAATTATCTACTTTCTTCTTTAAACACTGCACAAGAAATTTGTGCTGAATGCTAAATATTTAATATAGCCATACCACTTAAAATTGTTAATCAAATTTAATAATGTCAACACACAAGCTGCTAAAGCTCAATAACAGACATAACAAAAGTTTACCTTTTGTATCACATTTCATGTATTACTATTTTGAAATATCAAAATAATTTTGTTTTATTACACATAAACAATTTATTAAACCACTGTGAACTACATGGCAGAGATTTTGATCCAGTTGTGTTAGCAATGTGATTGTTCTAATCTCCCCATATCTGCATACCTGCTGCACATTACATCCACTTGAGCTTGTTAACTGTATTACCCTCCTCAGTTATAGGTGACTATAGTATCACTAGAGCATGGTAACTGTGTGGAGCAGTAAAACTGCGTAAGTCACTAGTCAAACTGGTGCGAGTAGTGCATGAGTGAATTGGCAGACCAACAAGAACCCAATAACAAGCCATGGTAATTGTAAGCCAATGTTATAAGGGTGTGCATGTTAGAAAGCAGTGTGTGATGCATTCTGTGCAGAGAGAGAGAGAGAGAGTGCTTTCCAGCCATCACTTACACTGGTAATCGGCAACACTGGACAGGTACTACACTGGCCTGCTGTTTCTATTTCTGACTCGTCCTAGTTGAATAGGTAAAGTATCTCTGTTGCTTCTCAATGTAATCCTTGATTTGTCTGCTTTATATCCCTGCCATTATACCCATTACTCATGGTAGACAATCCACCGAGTACCGTAAGGGTTCAGGCAAATCGTGTACATACGCACTGAAGGAAGTCATCAGCCAGTTAGCCTTAATGATATGAAGATGGCATCTGTTCTTTCAGACATGTCCGAAACAACAGATGCCAATGGTGACCGTGCAGCTCTCTAGAATGAAATTACAATTAAATTAATATCATTAGCTGCTGACGGGCATTGATATATATCAACGGGGACAGTTGAAAATGTGTGCCCCAACCGGGACTAGAATCCAGGATCTCCTGCTTACATGGCAGCTGCACGGTCACCAATGGCATCTGCTCTTTTGGGCATGTCCGAAAGAACAGATGCCATTGCATCTGATCATTTGGACATGTCCGAAAGAACAGATGCCATCTTCACATCTGATGTTAGGTCACTAGATGTTGGGCCCACCATACTCTCCAGTGGTGCCTCACAATGTAGGGATGAGAAGATGCTGATCTGGACACAGATAAAGTCTCCGCTTTTAAGTATAAACTGATATCAGCATTATAGTATTATGAATAACTTCTCCCCTTTGCTTGGCACGTAGAGTGGTAAACGGCCAGGCTGAGGCTGGGACCAGTTTAATAAGTGAGGACGTTTGATGTTGGTATCATCAAGCATCATCTCATCTCATAATGTGCACACAGGGTTGGCCAGCCTGGTCTTTTGGTTGCAAGACAGTATTTGGCCTTGCATTCTGATGCATGGGAGTTAGGAGAGATGGAAGTGGAAGAGAGTACTCAGTTGCTCCAAAATGGCTTTCACATGCTACAAACGTTTACAGTGGGATTGCAGATCATAATGGTGCTATGCCAGGGTCACTGGTACGGGAAGTGGTGGGGACATGGTTGGCCTACTCCCACTGATGGGATGAAGGATTGTTCTGCTGTGCTTCTTGTCTCCCGCTTGGATAGTAGCACCGTCTGTGATGGGTATTACAGCCAAAGTTGATCTCTGTCTGGTCACAACTTGAAAAAGCTGGCATTCTGAGGCTCATCACAGCACTTCAAATCTATCCCAGGAACCTACCAAATGTGTGAGCCTAGACTTGGGTCCCTGCATAATAGCAGCAAGAATATGAGTGCAGGCAGTGTGCTTGCTATGTCAGCTGCAGACATTCAAATAATGTGCGATGTCTGTGCCCATGCAGAATTTTGGCTAGACTAATTTTGTTGACAGGCTACATTGGTATTTAGTGGGGGAAACTAATTGTGAGTCATTCAGATTATGTCTACACCATGGTATTCTGCATTTGTGTTTGGAAAGTCCTGATCATCTGCTCCATCATAATTGAATAATGAATGAAAGAGTACTGTCTAAGTTGTTATGGGAACAAAAGTGCTAAAATGCAGTGGCTCTGACCTGGGGCCCATTGTTGGACACAATAGTTTAGGGAGTAGCCTCTCTTGCAAAAATATTAGCCATGACGTGGATTGTGGCTGCTACAGAGGTGGTTGACATCTGTGCTATAAACAGCCCCTGTTGTTCAAGAAGTGTCCCTCTCTCCCTCTCATACTAGGGTGCAAGTGACCTGCCCTCTCTTTTTAACCTTCCCCAATTTCTCCCTCTCTCTTCTCTAAGGAAGAAACTATTAGTTCCAAAAGCAAGGATAGTATATTTGCTGTGGTATGTGTTTATTGGTAGTATTGGCATTTTCCCCCCTTGAAGTAAGTGGTGGACAGCAACTGTGTCTCATAATTTGAAATGAATACAATGGTAGATAAATGGGAACCTTTGAGAGATGACATAATGAAGGCAGCAGAGGAAAAATAGTTAAAAAGTCAGTGCACAACAGAAATTCTTTGATAACACAAGAGATACCAAATTTAATTAATGGAAGGAGAAAATATAAAAGTGCAGTAAGTGAAGCAGACACAGAAAATCATCTTAGGTCTCGTCACCCTATCTGGAGAGACACTGATTTGGAGGACAACTATGATGTTACTGCCAGATGGACTAGGCATGTTGTCAACAATAAAGAAATTAGGAACTTGGAATTAACTCACAAGCACTTGATAGAACTCTAGGAATGGATCTACCGTGTCAAATATGGAGCCACCTGAACTGGTTTTGAGTAGGCATTGGTAGATGTCAAGACATGTTGTTCAAATGGGTTCCTGAAAACCTCGCCAGAGTGCTATTGTGGAGCACTGAATCAGACCATGGACCACATCCTAAGTTAGTGCCCCAGCAGATCATTCCTAGGAGGCATCACGGAGCTGCACTCCACGTCTGTGGCAGCAGTCGCTTGGCTCTCTGATATTGTTTAGGTCTAGGTTTCTAGCTTCCTGTAATTTTTTTTTTTCTGCACTTGTTGAGACTAGGTATATTTCATTCCCAAATGTGTACATTTTAACTGTCTGACCAGAATATACTGTACATCCATAACTGTTCATTTTAATTATCTTTATGTAATATCTAAGTACTTAACATGCACCTGGTTGGGGCTAGTCATTGTTGTTATGGAATGTTTTGTGTATTGTAGTTTTTTTGTGCTTCTGATATGAAAATATGGAATAGTAGACTCACCTATAGCAGATCAATGGGTGGAGCATAGTGATATATAACAGAAAACAGCATTAATTCTAGCTTTCAAGTACTAGCTCTTTGTCCAGCAGTAGTACACATATCCGTGCACACAACCACACAGACACCCAAAGGCACACTCTTGTGGCTATGGAAAGATAGATGTCATAAAAAGGAAATTTAAAGAAAGCTCTGAGAAAAGATGGGGGGCCTATGAAAGTTGGAAGGAATAGATAGAAAGTCTGTATAAAGAAATTTAACCTTGAAGATAATATAATGGAAACAGTACAGGAGATGATGAAGATGTGATGAGAGATAGGCATTTGCAAGAATAATTTGACAAGCACTGAAAGACCGAACTGAAATAAGGCAGAAGCCAGATTAACTTGAAAGGGAGACAATATTTTAGAAGAGAATGTGACAGGTCAACTAAATGGAATATCACCAAAAAATGGTTCAAATGGCTCTGAGCACTATGAGACTTAACATCTTTGGTCATCAGTCCCCTAGAACTTAGAACTACTTAAACCTAACTAACCTAAGGACACCACAGAACACCCAGTCATCACGAGGCAGAGAAAATCCCTGACCCCACCGGGAATCGAACCTGGGAACCCGGGCGTGGGAAGCGAGAACGCTACCGCACGACTACGGGCTGCGGACGAATCTCACCAACTTGACCACTTATTTTATGGAGCAAAATAAGTGTGATTACAAGATATCAGTCCCAGCAATCAGTCCCACATGAAAATTTCATCATAATTGTGACAGTAAACAGTAATGGTCTTCTGAGTGAACAAATTTTAGACATGCACATGCACCTGCTATCAATTGCTCTGCCACCCTGAAATGCCTGGGTGCAAAGTACTGTATAGTGAAGTGAGTACAAGGTTCATGAAACACTGCTTTGATATTGGCAACATGCTTTATACATTTATTAATTATTTCTAATTCCATGAATCCATACAGTCATAAATCACAATAGGGTGAAATGAGTCAGGTTTACATATTTATGGATATACAACAAACATTAGTACAATGACAAGAATGTGGCAATCTGGTGATATAAGCTTAACGGGTGAACTAAAACTAAATAGATACATACAAATAAAGATAATGTAAACTACTGAAAATAACTTTTGGTAAAAAAGAAAATTCATACATTGATCATCTTAGGCAGCGAATACGAATTACAGCTTACTTAATATAAACAGAGACTAGAATATAAATAGGAAATGCAATAAAAAATTAAAAAGACAGTCACTGATTAGACCTTCTCTGCAGGTACTTACTGAGAGAGTAGAAGGACTTATCCATAAGGTATTTTCTTAAATTTAAATGTAGTTGGGAAATTAACCTGAACTTTGATATCAGATGGAAAAGACTTGAAGAGTTTTTTGGCAGAATAATGAACACCTTTTTGTATGACACTTAACTGTTTTAGATCTCTGTGTAAATCATTTTTAGACCTTGTATTGTGACCATGATATGCATTATTGGATGTGAAAAGAGAATGGTTATTCAAGACAAAAATCATCAAAGAAAATAGATACTGACATGTTGTGGTTAATATTTGGAGCTTACGAAACAGGGTTCTGCAAGAATATCTTGGATGAACACCACTCATGATTCTAATTGCTCTCTATTGAGCAGTAAAGATTTTTTTAGCTAAAGGTTGAGTACCTCAAAAAACTATCCGATATGATATGATGGAGTGAAAAATAGCCAAAAATAGCCAAAGTAAGCTGCTTTGATAGCATTCATATCACTAACAGGGGTAATTACATGCAGGCATAAGTTGCTACACTTAGTCTTTTATGAAGATGTAGAATATGCCCATGCCAGTTTAACTTGTCATCATTTATAATGCCTAGAAACTTAGAGGTGGCAAACTGTAATATATTTTGACTGTCATTGTATCGAACTGTGCAGTTTCTAAACAATAGCTGGTGCCAGAGATCTCTTTGCTTTGAACAATTTTATGTTGCAGTTCACAGACGCAGCATAAATGAATGAAGTGAATGAATCATTAAAGGGATAGCACTGTGCTATTTAATTATTAAAATCACTGTTCTGCGTTATTTTCTTTGGATTTTAAAGCTGTCTCTGTTAAAGTGAAGTACATTTGCAGGAATTTTGCTATTCTTCAAGGTGATTGGCATGATTAAATTGTAACTAGAAAATCATTAACTTCATTTCATAATAATTTTTCAGTTAATGAAGTTTATTCATTTTGATTTTGAGGCAGGCATGCATGTCACTACAGAATATCAGTAAGAGAATACTGCTAAAATGGTATTGAACATATATATACATGAAGTTGACATATTACACACTTGTATTACTTACATATTTTTCAATATAATAGAGGGAAACATTCCACGCGGGAAACATGCCTTCGCCCTAGCCAGATTACGCTCCCATATTCTATTTTCTCAGGCTTGCCTGACATTTGGCATTACCCCCAAAGGCCTCACACTTAAAGTCCCCATCTCTGGCTGCAACCCTTCTTTCCATCAGTCCCTATACCAGTTCCAAACTGAACAATCCATTGCCCTCACCCACCTAATCCTTCACCTACACATCAACTCAGCCAATGAACACACCCGTCAACTCCTATCCTTAATAAAAGTCCTTAATCTTTCCTCTCCGACATCCACACCGACTGTTCAGAGCATCCTCCTACAGGCCAACCGTAAATTAGAACAGCATGCCACCCTCCACCTCAAAAAACTATCCAATCTCCTGGTTTCCCACCTCCGGAAAGGCAACTCACTCACCCTTCACAACCTTTCCAGCAAACCTCAACCTCCTCTCATTGCACACAAACCCAGTCTCTCCCATCTACTCAATCTCCCACTTCCAGCTCCACTCCCTCCAAAACCTCAAAATTCCAATCAACACAATCTGGAACCACAACACCCTAATTCAGTAGTTAACCTTTCCTCCAAACCTCTCTCCCAATCCGAAACCTCTGTCCTATCCAAAGGCCTCACCTTCAGCCCCACTCCCAGATTCAACCAAACAGCCCTCGTCAAAGATTTACTGTCCTACACTCATACTCTCTGCTGGAAATATCACTTTGCCATGAAAAAAAATGATCCTAATCCTACTCCTACTGATCCAACTCCCCAAGACACCATCCAAATTGAACCCTGCCTGGAACAGTTCCGTCCTCCATCGCAGCGGGACCCACCTCCTCTTCCTCAAAATCACCCTCTATAAACCTTCCAGGAATTTCTGACTTCCAGCCTTGCATCTCAATCCTTCTTAAAAAACCTTAATCCTACTCCCAACATCACAACTGCTGAAGCCCAGGCTATCCGTGATCTGAAGGCTGACCGATCCATCATCATTCTTCCGGCGGACAAGGGTTCCACGACCGTGGTACTTGATCGTTGGGAGTATGTGGCTGAGGGACTGCGTCAGCTTTCAGACAACACCACATACAAAGTTTGCCAAGGTGACCCCATTCCCGATGTCCAGGCGGAGCTTCAAGGAATCCTCAGAACCTTAGGCCCCCTGCAAAACCTTTCACCTGACTCCATCAACCTCCTGACCCCACCGACACCCCACACCCCTACCTTCTACCTTCTTCCTAAAATCCACAAACCCAATCATCCCAGCCGCCCCATTGTAGCCCCCACAGAACGTATCTCTGCCTACATAGATCAACACCTTCAACCCATTACGTGCAGTCTCCCATCCTTCATCAAAGACACCAACCACTTTCTCGAATGCCTGGAATCCTTACCCAATCCATTACCCCCGGAAACCATCCTTGTAACCATTGATGCCACTTCCTTATACACAAATATTCCGCACGTCCAGGGCCTCGTTGCGATGGAGCATTTCCTTTCACACCGATCACCTGCCACCCTACCTAAAACCTCTTCCCTCATCACCTTAGCCGGCTTCATCCTGACCCACAACTTCTTCACTTTTGAAGGCCAGACATACCAACAATTAAAGGGAACAGCCATGGGTACCAGGATGGCCCTCTCGTACGCCAACCTATTCATGGGTCGCTTAGAGGAAGCCTTCTTGGTTACCCAGGCCTGCCAACCCAAAGTTTGGTACAGATTTATTGATGACATCTTCATGATCTGGACTCACAGTGAAGAAGAACTCCAGAATTTCCTCTCCAACCTCAACTCCTTTGGTTCCATCAGATTCACCTGGTCCTACTCCAAATCCCATGCCACTTTCCTTGACGTTGACCTCCACATGTCCAATGGCCAGCTTCACACGTCCGTCCACATCAAACCCACCAACGAGCAACAGTACCTCCATTATGACAGCTGCCACCCATTCCACATCAAACGGTCCCTTCCCTACAGCCTAGGTCTTCATGGCAAACGAATCTGCTCCAGTCCGGAATCCCTGAACCATTACACCAACAACCTGACAACAGCTTTCGCATCCCACAACTACCCTTCCGACCTGGTACAGAAGCAAATAACCAGAGCCACTTCCTCATCCCCTCAAACCCAGAATCCCCCACAGAAGAAACACAAAAGTGCCCCACTTGTGACAGGATACTTTCCGGGACTGGACCAGACTCTGAATGTGGCTCTCCAGCAGGGATACGACTTCCTCAAATCCTGCCCTGAAATGAGATCCATCCTTCATGAAATCCTCCCCACTCCACCAAGAGTGTCTTTCCGCCGTCCACCTAACCTTCGTAACCTGTTAGTTCATCCCTATGAAATCCCCAAACCACCTTCCCTACCCTCTGGCTCCTACCCTTGTAACCGCCCCCGGTGTAAAACCTGTCCCATGCACCCTCCTACCACCACCTACTCCACTCCTGTAACCCGGAAGGTGTACACGATCAAAGGCAGAGCCACATGTGAAAGCACCCACGTGATTTACTAACTGACCTGCCTACACTGTGATGCATTCTATGTGGGAATGACCAGCAACAAACTGTCCATTCGCATGAATGGACACAGGCAGACAGTGTTTGTTGGTAATGAGGATCACCCTGTGGCTAAACATGCCTTGGTGCATGGCCAGCACATCTTGGCACAGTGTTACACCGTCCGGGTTATCTGGATACTTCCCACCAACACCAACCTATCCGAACTCTGGAGATGGGAACTTGCTCTTCAATATATCCTCTCTTCCCTTTACCCACCAGGCCTCAATCTCCGCTAATTTCAAGTTGCCGCCACTCACACCTCACCTGTCATTCAACATCATCTTTGCCTCTGCACTTCTGCCTCGACTGACATCTCTGCCCAAACTCTTTGTCTTTAAATATGTCTGCTTGTGTCTGTATATGTGTGGATGGATATGTGTGTGTGAGCGAGTGTATACCCGTCCTTTTTTCCCCCTAAGGTAAGTCTTTCCACTCCCGGGATTGGAATGACTCCTTACCCTCTCCCTTAAAACCCACTTCCTTTCATCTTTCCCTCTCCTTCCCTCTTTCCTGATGAGGCAACAGTTTGTTGCGAAAGCTTGAATTTTGTGTGTATGTATGTGTCTGTTTGTGTTTCTATCGACCTGCCAGCGCTTTCGTATGGTAATTCACATCATCTTTGTTTTTTAAATATATTACATATTTTTCATGTAGACTAACATGTTCTCAAACAAAATTTCGGAATACATTGAGAATATGTGTCCACCTCTCCCCTCCTCTTCCCTTGCCATCAACATTCCATGAATATATTGGGCTCTGGTTCTCACTCTGCTGTACAGTACTCTGTCCTCGGGCATCAGGCAGCTGCAGAGTGAGTGACAAACAACTGGTGCACACAATGTTTAAAAGCTGCTCATTCTAAAAGTATAAATCCATACTGTCAGAATTATGGCCCAAATTTTCGCACAGGATCCATGGCGGGGGCTGATATTTTGCAAGTGTGCTTTTTTTCCTTAAGATATGAAGTCAAGTTGGTGATGGTTCCTGGTATGTGGTAAACAAGCATGAATCTCAAAACTTCTACAATAGCTCAGCAGAGCACATCAGCATGCAATTGCTGGGGTAGACCATTGTAATGAAATGATTGAAGAACAGTACAACTGCAGTGCACAGTAGTTTCAGGTAGGTGACCACTGATATACAAAATTTAGCTAATCCTATTGAAAGTGCAACAGTCTTTCTATCTCATAGAATTAGTATCAAATTTGAAAGTTGAGCACTTTATGTTTAAGTCTGATGTCCATTGAAGCTCTTTAGCATTATTCGGGGCTATGAACATGGTCTGTAAAGCTCAAGTAAGTATTCAGGAACTACTTCTTGAGAAATACATCCACAGCCTGTATAAATTTTTTTAATGAAGTCATCTCCAGTTATGTCTGTCTGTTTGTTATTATATGATAATTCAGCGTTATGCTATTTTCAAGCACCTAAAAATGTATCGGAAAGATGTCTTCCTGAATGTGTTCTCAGGATAGGTTTTACATAATAGTTTTCTGTCTATTAAACACAATTGTTTGCTACGTAGATGGCACTGGAGCAGGCGATAAAACATAGTGGCAAGAAACTCATTTGTTCTGATTCCCAAAAGGTGCTTCTTACCATTGGACAGATCTACCTGGCAAATAGGATGGTCCAGAATATCCAGAGCACTGTCTTTCTCTTGTAAAGACAGAAGGAGATACATTTCTGCCAGGTACTGGGCACACAGGAACCCAGGAAAATGAGTTAGCTGATGAGGCCACTAAGGAAGCTTGCTCTCTCTGACCTTGTGTTCCTTGTTCAGCATCCCTGTAGATGGTCATAATACACAAGATAAAGAGGCCCATACGTGAGGGGGAGGCTGGGGTGCTAGAAGTGAGGGGCAGTGAGCAGTGGTCAGTGAAATCTACGGTGCAGCCATGGCTTACTTCTTTCCAGCTATGAAAAGCATAAGTAGTACTCCTTACAGATATAAGATTGGGACTTAGTCCTTTGACACTTGGCTTTCTCCTACCATGGGAGGATTTAGCAAAATGTGAAATTTGCAGAGCACCAGTTCTGATACATAATATTTCAACTGAACATATTTCCTTTTATGATCTAAGGGCTAATCTGTTTCTTCCACAGGATGTGTGCACTGTTTTAAATGAGACTGAGGAGATTGTGATACATGTTTTAAGATTTAGTGAGTTGTCTGCCCTTCTTCACAAAATATTGCGAGAGAGATTTTAATGTCTTGCAGAGTGCAAGGGTCACACATTATTATTATATGTCACCCAACCCCAGTAATCTGGTCCCATTTTAACTGTTTTATCTTGCTATTTTATAATGTATTTAATGGCAGTTATTTTGTGTTTTTACCTGTGTTTTATGTTATTGTTCTTTTCGTGGCTTCCTTTTAATTAACACTGTATTTTTAATCCTGTTCATTGAGTTTGTATGTTTGTCCTGTCTGATTTTAGAGATCACTGTTTTAATGAATATTAAGTGCAACCATCTCTATTTGAGCTATACATGATGGGAACTATGATGCGTTATATTTCACTTTACAAAACTCTGTAAACAAATCAGAAGAAAATAATATTACAAAACCCTTCATTCAAACAGCACGTGAGCATGAAGATTATGATTGAAAATGAGAGAAAGAATACTTACTACAAGGAAAAACCAGTATACAGACATAATTGCTCCACTCTTGGTTGCTCACATGCAGACAGGGCTACAAATGTGGTTGAATATTTTAAACAGACAGCATGGGGTGTGTGCACACACCAAAGATGCTGTTATCTTTCTTACCATTTGACTTTAAATCATTCAGCCACATCTGTACCTCAGTCTGATGCTCAGCAGCTTAAAGGAGTTAGATGGAAATAATTTTTTTATATCACATTTACTGCTGCTGTGTATCCCATACATTATATTATAAATGCAAAAGTTTGTGTATATGTTTGTTACTCCTTCACACTGAAATGGCTCAATGGATTTGGAAAGAATCTGGAATGTAATTAGCTTGTACCCTGAATTAACACATAGGCTATTTCTAAAACTGTGTAGGACAATATATTTATTGATTCAAAGAATATAATGCAAAATGTGGAACAATAATTACTCTTAAAAAAGCTAATTACTCTTTGACTTTTGAACTGTACCACACTGGTGAAAATACTTTTATTGTTTACAATGTCCCACATAATATAATTCAACGTAATGAATACAGTGCTTATACAATCCTCAAAGTGTTTAAGGCATAGTTCCATACAAGCCCATTGCATTTCAGCTCCTAAGTGTCAGGTGCATCTTGTAGCTTCTGAGACGCTTGAAGACTTACAACAGTGGTATTATGTAAATGCTGTACGACAGGGAGGCGGCATGCCTTTACATGTAGAACATGGTAGGCATTTAGTGAGGCTCAATTTCATTATGATATGCGAGTGTATCTGCTGGTAACAGGCACATATGTGAGAGCAAATGATGCTTTTCACATACAAATATTATAAAATTTATACTGCACTGAACTAGAAATTGCTTATTTTCTTTATTTGTCGAGTTAGTATGTTTGTTACTCATTTGTACTGCAGCAGCACAATGGATTTGGATGAACTTTGGAATGGAGATAGCTTATACTCTGAATTAAATCATAAGCAAACTTTTATTATGAAAAAAAAAAAAAAAAATCGCTGTTCCCATGAGATGGTTAACGTGACTGCTGTTCCTGTAAGATGGATAACAAGACCAAAATCTAACCCATGAAAGTTAACTAACAAATGAATGCATTAAGTTTAGCATAGAGATTAGTTTTTAACTCTTTTGACAAATTAAATAAGTATGTACATCAATCTAGGACAGCAGAAATATTCCTGTGGGATAAAATCGTCAGTAAACTCTGTGACAGTGTAACATATGTCCACAAAAATATTTTGCAGTTCATATAATGTTTTGGAAGTGTATTAGACCATGATATAATCAGAATCATTAAACACTGGCTGGCTTTTTTGTTTGGATTTGAATGAATTATTATTTTTTGTAGATTTCATGTGCTTCGAAGTCTTGATAGTTCAGAAGAATTAATGTTGAGAGCTTGGACTGTGGAAATGTACTGGGTTGTTATTTTACTGTGTTTGTTGAACATTGACTTAGTTTTTCTCTTTGGATTTCAGTGATTCAAAGTTTCTTTGGGGATTTTGATTGTTTCTATAATGTTGAAAGTTTGCTTTTTGGACATTGACATGGCTTTTCTGGTTAGATTTGAGTGATAAATGGTTTCTTTGGTGATTTTGTTGGTTTGAAGGATCTTGCTAGTTTGTTTCTCTGTTAGGTTTGTTGTTTCTTTCCTTCGTTTAGTTGGCTTTTGTTTTGGATTACCGATTGTGTCATTCATTTGGCTATTATATTTTGTTAGTGTAGTTAATTATTAGGTTAGGTTGGCTATCTTATGACATCAGTTTCTTAGTCTACGTTCACTGGTAAAATTTCTGATGACACAAATGCAAGTCAAACCTTTCGCAGGGCTCACAATGAGCTTGAGCTATAAAGACAGCTAGACAGCAACAATCATTAGTTCATGCTGAACGGTGGAATTGAGCATGCAGAGCATCAGGCAAATGTTCATGTGGCTAAAACTTTGGTGCAGGATGATGCTCGACGTCAGCAGAACATTGAATGCATTGCATCTCAGCATGCAGCTGACACACCAGAGGAGTCATACGCTCGATGCCAATAAACAGCAGAATTCATGGCTTCTCAGCATGCTCCTGAAACAGCCACAGATGCAGGTTCTCAGCATCAGAAGAATGCAGCATGAATGGCCTCTGCGCATGCCTCTGAAACAGTCAAAGAGGCAACATGCACTGACTCACTTTTGCTCAATAAGTCGAACATCGGCAAATATTTGCAATGAACATCTGGGATTTTTTTTTTTTTAAAGTGTGCTTTCAGCTATGAACCAAATTTGGGTTACACTAACCAAAGGCTTGTCAAAATTGCCATATGAACAAGGCATGCAGATTTTGTGGGGTGCTGGAATGGAAGGAGGAAACTGTAGGCATGCATTGAATTGGGGGCAACAGTCCAAACCACATTAGAAGAGCCAGCTGATCCTTCACATGAATTATTTTCTGGTAGGACTGAAGCTTCACAGTGGTTCCTAAACCATGTAAAATGATATAATTCTTGTTTTCACATGACTTCCTGAGGGGCAGATAGAATTCTCGCCACAGCTGGGTTTTCACTGACCTTTATGGTTCAGGGGCAAGTGCACCATAAAATAGGGCCCCTTTTACTTCCACCCAACAATGAAGCACAATTTTTACAAGGTTACATTATCGCAGATGATGAGATGGAGATTGATAGATGGTGTTGAATTATTCAGGGAGTTGAATGGGCAACTGTACTGAAAATAACAAAAAGTTCTGCATGATCACAATGTGTTGCTGCTTGAATTTAAAACAGCTCTTGAGCACACATCATGCAAAACGCATGCTGAGGACACATGCATGGTGCTACAATGCAGCGGCCACGGCCGCTGATCCCACCATCCCAAGGGACATAGTCAAGCACAAGAAAGTTGAATCCCTCAGTAGGATTGTGGACATGCACCACTACTACATGCTCTACAGTATCCCATTGAAAGGGCAAGAAGGGTATCATTTCAGTATCCCTCAAACAAATCCAGTGACTGGGTGACTGATCCTGAACAAAAAAGTGATGTGCATGGATTTCTACACATTTCATCTGATGTTCTGTGAATATGACAGGTATAGGAAGGGGAGGTTGGCAAAACTTATAGGTGACAGCATAGGTGGGGGTGGTGGGATCACTCATGGGAAAATTCCGGTAGTTGTGGGTGTTAGAGCTGTACCTTTTTTAGATTGAAGTCAGCTGATAGGTATTCCTGCTTAAGGGAAGTCTCTCTAACCAAGAAACCTCTTTCTACAAAGCTTGGGTATCCGATTAATGAGGGAATTAGTATATTTCATCAAAATATACAAGGTATTAGAGATAAAGTTAGTGAACTGCTTATAGATGTTGACTCTGAAATTATTGGTATATCTGAACACTTCTTAAATAGGAGATAATTCAGAGGCTTCCTTTACCAGGATACAGGTTGGCTGGCAGCTTTTCTAGGAGCTCTTTGCGGTGTGGGGGAGTAGCCATGTATGTGAAAAACGGTATCCCATTTGAGTCAATTGATGTTTCAAAGTACTGCACTGAAAAGGTGTTTGAATGTTGTGCAGGTGTGGTTAAATTTAGTGGAGCTAAACTTCTTACTGTTGTTGTTTATAGATCCCCAGACTTCAATTTCACAACACTTTTGCTAAAGCTAGAGGAGGTTCTTGGTTCAATTTATAGGAAATACAAAAAGTTAGTTATATGCGGTGACTTCAATATTAATTGTATAAGTGATTGTGCAAGGAAAAGGATGCTGGTAGACCTCCTTAATTCATATAATCTTATGCAAACCGTATTCTTTCCAACGAGAGTGCAAGGGAACAGTAGAACAACCATAGACAATATTTTTGTTCATTCGTCATTATTAGAAGGGCATTCTGTTAGCAAAAAGGTGAATGGCCTTTCAGATCATGATGCACAAATTTTAAGTCTAAAAGATTTTTGTGCTGCAACACATGTTAAATACAGTTACCAACTTTTTAGGAAAGCTGATCCAGTTGCTGTACAGACTTTTGTAAACCTTATCAAGGAACAAGAGTGGCAAGATGTTTATAGTGCTGATACAGTAGACGATAAATATAATGCTTTCCTCAAGATTTTTCTCGTACTTTTAGAAAGTTGCTTTCCATTAGAACGTTCAAAACAGGGTACTAGCACAAACAGGCAGCCTGGGTGGCTGACTAAAGGGATAAGAATATCTTGTAGAACAAAGTGGCAATTATATCAAAACGTTAGAAACAGTCAAAATCTAAATGCAGCAGCCCATTACAAACAGTATTGTAAGGGGCTTAAAAAAGTTATTAGGAAGGCAAAAAGTATGTGGTATGCAGATAGAATAGCTAAGTCTCAGGATAAAATTAAAACCATATGTTCAGTCGTAAAGGAAGTGGCTGGTCTGCAGAGACAGGTCGAGAATATAGAATCAGTGCGTAGTGGGGATGTCCGTGTTACTGATAAGTCGCATATATGTACAGTACTTAATAATCACTTTCTGAATATAGCAGGTGAACTAAATAGAAACCTAGTCCCAACAGGGAATCATATGGCGCTCTTAGAAAAAAGTGTTCCGAGACTGTTACCTGAAATGCTCCTCCATGATACTGACAAGAGGGAGATTGAGTTAATAATTAAATCACTAAAGACCAAGAACTCTCATGGATATGACGGGGTATCTAGCAGAATACTGAAGTATTGTTCCACGTATGTTAGCTCAGTACTTAGCCATATCTGTAACTTTTCCTTTAGGAGAGGTCGGTTTCCTGACCGATTAACGTACTCGGTAGTGAAGCCACTTTATAAAAAGGGAGACAGGGATAATGTTGACAATTATAGACCTATTTCTATGCCATCGGTGTTTGCTAAAGTTATCGAGAGGGTTGTATATACAAGGTTACTGCAGCATTTAAATTCACATAATTTGCTGTCAAATGTACAGTTTGGTTTTAGAAATGGCTTAACAACTGAAAATGCTATAGTCTCTTTTCTCTGTGAGGTTTTGGACGGATTAAATAAAAGGTTGCGAACGTTAGGTGTTTACTTTGATTTAACGAAGGCTTTTGACTGTGTTGACCACAAAATATTACTGCAGAAGTTGGAACATTATGGAGTAAGGGGAGTAGCTTACAATTGGTTCGCCTCCTACTTTAAGAACAGAAAGCAGAAGGTAGTCCTCCGCAATATTGAGAGTGGTAATGATGTTCAGTCCCAATGGGGCACTGTTAAATGGGGCGTTCCCCAAGGGTCGGTGCTGGGGCCACTGCTGTTTCTTATTTATGTAAATGATATGCCTTCTAGTATTACAGGTGATTCAAAAATATTTCTGTTTGCTGATGACACCACCTTGGTAGTGAAGGATCTTGTGTGTAATATTGAAACATTATCAAATAATGTAGTTCATGATATAAGTTCATGGCTTGTGGAAAATAATTTGATGCTAAATCACAGTAAGACTCAGTTTTTACAGTTTCTAACCCACAATTCAACAAGAACTGACATTTTAATCAGACAGAATGGGCATGTTATAAGCGAGACGGAACAGTTCAAGTTCCTAGGCGTACGGATAGATAGTAAGCTGTTGTGGAAAGCCCATGTTCAGGATCTTGCTCAGAAACTAAATGCCGCTTTATTTACCATTAGAACAGTATCTGAAATAAGTGACATTTCAACACGAAAAGTAGTATACTTCGCATATTTTCATACGCTTATGTCATATGGTATTATTTTTTGGGGTAATTCTTCTGATTCAAAAAGGGTATTTTTGGCTCAAAAACGGGCTGTTCGAGCTATGTATGGTGTAAGTTCGAAAACCTCTTGTCGACCCCTATTCAATAGTCTGGGAATTTTGACATTGCCCTCACAGTATGTATTTTCTTTAATGTCGTTTGTTGTTAGCAATATTAGCTTATTCCCAAGAGTTAGCAGCTTTCACTCAGTTAATACTAGGCAGAAATCAAATCTGCATGTGGAATGCACTTCCTTGACTCTTGTGCAGAAAGGAGTGCAGTATTCTGCTGCATTCATTTTCAATAAGCTACCACAAGAACTCAAAAATCTTAGCAGTAGCCCAAACACTTTTAAGTCTAAACTGAAGAGTTTCCTCATGGCTCACTCCTTCTATTCTGTCGAGGAGCTCCTGGAAGAGCTAAAAAATTAAGCAAATTCCAGTGTTACATTCTTGATTTTCTTTATTTAAACTAACGACTTGTCGCCTGAATATGTTTCTTATATTTCATTTTATCTGTTTCTACATCGTGTTATAATTTCATGTATTGACTCGTTCCATGACCATGGAGACTTCTCCTAAATGTGGTCCCACGGAACAATAAATAAATAAATAAAAAATAAAAAAAAAAATATGACATCAACTTGCTGCTGTGATGTAGCATACTTCTGTCCCAATTTTTGGTAGACATGTGCTTGAAGATAGAGAGTGAATGTCTAAGGTACAAAGTACTAAAACAAAGCAAGCTGTGTTCAGAGAATTAAGCCCACCTGTAAGATGCCATTGCAAATGACAGCAATATGAATCTGAATGACTTAGGTCAGATGGTCATCCTCCCATCATCGTTTATGAACAGTTTGAGGTACATATTCATCACATAAACATGCCACCCTGCCTGGACAAAGATCAGGGAAGAACTGGTGAACAGACAGAAACCAACAGACTGCCATGATATCATAGTACAACTTTTCAGGGTTAAACTGCAAAAGCTGGTGGCCCTCCTCATTTTTATGAGGCACAGTGCTTCATGTATTTCACTGAGTGGCAAAAATGTGGCTTCCCACACATGCACTTGCTGGTTAAAACAGAAACTATGACTGAATCAAATTGATGAGGTGATGTCAGCAGAGTTACCCAAAGCAAATGCGGAAAAACAGCTATATGACAGGCTCACTAAGGTCCTTGTAGAGTGCCTGAACTCCATGTCTCCATGCATTAAGGACAGCTAAAAGAGACCCAAATGAATGAGAATGAATGTCTGTTGTACAGATGCAGAGTGCCTGAAGATGGGTATGTACAGACACAAAGTGACAGGCATTAAATACATTTTCAAGTAAATAAAGAAATGCAGTGACCATTCGATATATATTGTGGAACTGCAGGCCTACACTAATATTAACACAAGAGACAAAGTGCGGATGTTTAGAGCAGGTCACTACCTCAAAACTGAATTCATGCAAGTGTTCTTCTGTGCAGAAATTTGCATGTCAAGAGAAAAAAAGTTGTGTTTTCCCCACAAATAATATTAGAATTTCTTAAAAGCCCACACTATAGAGAGAACTCAGAGTTTCCTTACTGAATATGATTGTTCACATTCAGTAAGAGTCCTGCCTGCAAAACTAATTATCTCGGGTGCTTGTTGTTCACCTGTCTTCGTGATTTGGAGTAGGCATGGCCTCAGACCCTGCAAAAATGCATCAGTGTTTAAAGAAAAACTCTTGTTACATGTCTGGGTGACACAATATATTTACTTTGAGTAAGGCTTCTTTTATGTTTTCAGAGTTGGTTTGACACTGATTGGTCCATATCTGTGGGTTATACTTCTATAACAAGCTTAACAAGCCATTGCTGTTCTGCATCTGGTTGAGAATAAATTTTTTAAAGAATAACACTAAGCCCAGATAAGCTTTGAGTTACGGTACATTGATAATTTTTACTTATGGACCATCTGATAGCAACTGAATTGGCATTGACACAAGCATTCAGTTCATAGTGCTGTGGAATGTGGGGAAAAAAATGCAAATTGGCATTCATAAGAAGAAGAACAACACCAAAAATGCAACAGGAGCGTAATATGTAAGAAATTGTCCACGCAACCTGCCACTGATGATGCCTTGCAGAAAATAAAGGCGAAACGCGTATGGCACTAAAATTGTGTTTTATTCTCTTGTACTACCTTCTGTGCTAATGTCATACCCTTGTCTGGTAATCCTGATTCGGTTCTTTCCACTAAGTTCTTTACATCCTTATCAATTCTTTCTTGGGTTTTCTTTGTGAACGTACTGCCCAATTTTAAATTATTCAATTCTACAGACAGTTCCTGTACTTCCTCATGCAAATATTTACGTATACATAGTTTGCAACTCTATAATAGTATCTTGCATCTCCTTTACATTTTTATTAATTTCTGATTGAGTCTCTTGCTTCTTACTCTGTGTTACTCACATTTTTCAGCTTACCTGCTATTTCCTCTTGCACCTTATCAACATCCAATACCCTTTTACTTAGCTTATCTATTTCCTGAGATAGACCTGTTAACAACTCCACTTTTAATTCTTTTCCCAATTTGGACAACTTATATGTTAAATCGTTTACCAGGTCAGTGCGAAACTTTTTACTTAGATCATCAAATTTTTGCATTTGTTCATTTGAAAGCTCTTCAGATTTTTGTGTCACGTAATTGCTAAAATCATTAAATGTTTGTATTTGTTGTTCAGAAGAATCTTTGACCTTTGTGTTAAATTTACAAATTTTTGTGTTAGATCATTAAAGTTTTGTGTTTGTTCATTCCTAAAATCTTTAAGAGTTTCATCAACCCTTGCATAAGTTGTATCAATGTTGGGGTATCATTTTGAACACCTACTGAGTCATATCTGGTAACGTTCGGGTCCTTTTCGTCCACTGTGGAAATTTTAGATGTACTAGAATCTGAGCTACTGCGCCTTTCACTAGACCGTGTGAAAAAATTCTTCCCGGTGATATTCGCAAATTTATATCATCTACTGTGAGTAAAGCCACATCATTAATCACAACATTGCTATCCCCAACCATAGTTGAGCTTAAATAGTGCTCTCATCGTTGGTATCTAACTCATCAACATATTCACGCTCACCATCATTTGTCGTTACGTTAATTGTGGCAACATTCTGAGCTTGTACATTAATTAATGAAATGTTACAATGGTTTTATCTGCTGTATCTATTTCAGTCCATGTGATTCACTAGTTGCAAAATTTTAAAATGTATATTCCTTTCTTAATTACTCAGAGCAAATTTTCTAAATTATCCTGTGCCATGTTTGCGAACATATACTTTAACTCGTTGTTGTTGCACTTACTCTCACTCAAAATTATCAGCCAAAAAATGATTTTTGATAAATACACTATTTTACTAGAAAGTAAAATGCTCTAGTTTTTAGGATGGGAGGGGAGAGGTATTACTCCTATTAGATACAAAGGAAACAAAACATAATAAATACAGTGGAAAAATTTTACATGTTTTACAAATTTTAATTGCTTGAATTGTCTGTAACTGACACCATCCTGTCACAGTTGCCAGTTATACTGGTGCTATAAGGAGGTGTGAATAATGTGGATTATTTCCAGGAGTGTGGCTGATGGATACTTTCACCAGCAATAGTTCACATATCTTAAGACCACACCTCCACAGTCTCTCTCTACTGCTACCACTGAAACAGTCTAATTGATTAGTATATTAATTCTCCTTGTAATAGAATGATATTTAGTACTTCTTTCTTGAAGAGAAGGGAACTCCATCACTGTGATGAAAGAATGCAGTATAATACAATCATAAATAATGTTGCCGTGTGTTCTGTAGTTTGTAGGCTGTGGTGTACCCAGGTATCATTTTCAGAATGAAGCAATTTAGAAATGAAAGAAATGCTTATCTTTTCAGAAGATATATTGTAAAAACTTTTACAAAAATATATATTGTTGTCTGACATACAAGCAATATTTAAATGCGAACATTTTTAGGTTAGGCTTTACCGTGACTGTTACTGACATTAAATGAAACAAAAAGTTCACTGTTACCAGTCACCCAATCAAAGAGTGTAATGTAAGTATGGTTTTACTGTTGTAGCCAATATGATCATTGTAATTATAGTCTGTAACATTTCACCTAATTGTTATCAATAAGTATGAAGTTTAAGCCATTTTAACATTTCATCTGATTGTATAAATGAGTACGAATGTTTGCTGTTTTAACTTGTCAGAATTGGATTTATATACCACCTGAAGTACACACACATATATTTGACACCTCAAAACAAACACCGTTAAATGCTTAAAGCAATTATTCTGTAATAATATTGTTATGATGTATATTCTTTGCACTTTGCGATTATGTCTTCACTTCTGCTATACGAACCTTGCACCCAGCTGATTCCAGACACCATATTTGTTTACAAATGTGGCAGTATACATGTGATGTGTTAGGACAGCAAAAGGAACCTGTGATCATTGAAGGTACTGTAGTTTACTTATTTAAAGTTTACCATTAGATATCAGTTTAATTTTTCGTCCAAAGTAATCCTAAACCATATTCTGAAATAGCGTTTCGTTTCTCCACTAGGCAGTGCCACAAGTTCCTCCAAAAATCGTAACACAACACACACACACAAATGTAATACTTACTAATGTAAATCCACCCGATGATGGAGGTTTAAACCTTCGAAACGCGTCGTGGAAATAAATAAAACGGTGACTGGTAACAGTGAACTTTTTGTTTCATTTAATACATGCAATACTTCCAGCCAGAATCATGGATGGGAAGAGACAGATAGTTGAAGAGTGAAAAATTTGATATTGGTTTAAGGAAACATAGGAATACAGATATATATTAATCTCTCTTTTTGTACATCTCTCATTTTGGTGCACGTATGTTTATATTGCATCTTTCCCCCATACAGTGTTCAGGTGCTTTTTAGATGAGATATTTTGGTTTAAACATAAAACATAAGATCCATCACAAATGCAATACTGAACATTTTTAACATACATACCATACTGTAATTATGACAATGTTTTTTACTGCTTTGGATTTATTTTTATGTCAAGTCACAGTGCTCAATAAGAGTTCATTCATTTGTTATGCAGCTTCAGTCCATATATATCGTATGTG
The DNA here is from genome assembly GCF_021461395.2 of Schistocerca americana. Classification (NCBI taxonomy): domain Eukaryota; kingdom Metazoa; phylum Arthropoda; class Insecta; order Orthoptera; family Acrididae; genus Schistocerca; species Schistocerca americana. The sequence goes on along the minus strand of NC_060123.1, from coordinate 447,711,682 downwards.
TGTTTCATCCGAGTTAACTGCACGATATCGGAATTCAAATTTTGAATGGCATCAGTGTGAGTAAATCACATAATCTGCATGATAACAAGTTAGATTGGTACCTCCTTCTGTAAGTATTCTTTCTCTCACTTTCGATTACACTCTGCATGCTCATATGCTGTTTGCAGTTAAAATTTCATTCTTCACTATACATCTTCCTCATTTTTCTCCTGTTTCCCAACTTCTTATCGAAATAATATCTTATAACAACCAGTACACTAGATATTCTGCAATCTGTTTCAATATGTGTATCTACTGCCTTGCTAGAGTTCCTCCTGGTTTGACAGTCAGTGAGTGGACACTCACCCTCATGTTACAAATAATACTGGGGAAAAGTTGCGAGCACTGTTATTGTTCTGTTTAGTGTTCAATAGTACATCCATTTACTTTTCATGTACACATTTTGTTTTCATTTAAAAAAATGTGATGTTAATTGATGTGTGTATCTCAAAAGAAAAACCTCTGTTGCAAGCATTAAATAAAATGTTAAATAAATAAACTTGTTAATGTTGTTTATCACAGGATGGTCAAATAGTCCCTTGGCGACTGTGGGCAATTCTCATACGGGCAATGACCTCACTTTCTCGAAGCATCTACTGGCTGTGTGTAACAACCCTGATACATCGCCATGGGCTTAGTCCGTGGCGCTGGCTCACTTGGTGGCGCTGCGATGCTGAACTTGTTGAAATCTGTGGACAGTGACATTGTTACTGCTATGGTGTACTAATCAAAGAACAAAGATGGTGTACTCGCAATACTAGTACTGTGTCTAAATTTCCTTGTTCTAGACTGCAGATTTATTATAGGATCTGAAATCCTCCTTTGTTTTTCATTTTTATTATCACATTTGCGCTGGGCAGTTTATGAATACTCAAATTGGTTTCAACATAACATTTATTTGAGAAGTACACGCGCCTGTGCCTCCATGAATATACATTAGTAGATTTCCAAATCCACTGCTTCTTCTGATGGTGGTCCAGGGATACCTTGACGTTTATGTAACAAATAACAAAAAAAATCATTGTATAATTTTTCTTTACTTTCCACGTCAGCAAAAGAAAGACATAAGCATTATTAAAATTTACTGCCACCAAACAATTATTTAACCCTTTGACTACCAATTTTATTTCAAAAACATTGATGTATGGTTATTTTAATTAATGTCTTAGTCAGAAGTAACAATATGAAAAGTATATTTCCCACTATTATTTCATTTTCCAAGAGGGTTTGGGGGAAGGGGGAGGAGGGGCAGATGAGTAGGACATAGAGGATTATTCACAAGTACCTCCAGGAAATTAGAAGATGACTGCACAAAACCTGCATCACATAGTGAAAACATACACACGTCAATGGGCAGGGCGTCTCTCCAATTTCTTAACTCTCACTACAGGAGCTCAATACGGGCCTTGTTTGTGATGTTCACTTGGTGGATGCAAGTTGTTGATGCGACACGTTCAGGAAGTTATGAAGGCAGCCCATCTTCCAGATCTGGTAATTGGGCTGCAGGTGTGAACTAATTCGATGTGACAATATACTGAGGAGGGTTAACAATGAAAGTGGAGGACAGCACAACCTACAGGTGCAATCTGTAAGTATAAGAATTCAACCATTGTTGTTCACTGGACGAAGTGATCAGGGGAGAGCAATAAACGCGGAAATGGGAATACCAAAGACCCATGTGGGGGACAAAAAGGATAACAGGGCTTAAGTGGACTGCCTAGCCTTTGCAGATGACATAGCAATAGTAAGTGAGATGGAAGAAGACGCAAAGACACAAGTCGACAACTTAAGTAAGGTAGCCAGAAAGGTGGGACTGAGGATCGCCTATAACAAGACAAAGACATTAAACACCACTGCAGACTGGGAAACACCGGAAGGCACTGTGCAAATGGTGGACAAATTTAAATACCTGGGAGAATTTATAACAGGAAGGAACAGGAGAAAGGAGGGAATAACAGAGAGGATAAAGAAGATGAGGTCAGCCTTCTGCATGATGAGAGAGATATACAATAAAAAGAATATATCCACAGAGGCAAAGATAAGCCACTACAAGGCAATAGTGAGGAATGCAGTATCATATGCTGCTGAGACGATGACACTAGGAAAAAATGGGGCAGAACAACTAGAGAAAGAAGAGAGAAAAATACTAGGTCCCAAAACAGGTGGAGAGATGTGGATGCGAAGACCTAGGGAAGAACTGTACTGGAACATGAGAACAATATCCAGGGAAATCAAACACAAAAGGACAAGGTTTGCTGGGCATATAGTTAGGATGAGTATGAACAGAATGATCAAGAGAGTATGGGAAACAACAGAGAGAACAAGGGGAAAGACAGGAACCAAGAGGGTTGTTGAACTTCGGAAGGACTGGTTGGAATTGGGGATCAAGGTTAAAGGAAAGGAAAATTTGAGGAACAAATATACAATGAGAAATATGCCGGAGATCAATGACAGAAGAATACAGGAAAAGATTAGAATGTTACCAGTGGAGCCGCCAGGAGAAACGGAAACTGAAGATCTCGGAAGAAGAGCGGGAGAGAAGAAGAGAAAGAATGAAGAGGTTCTGGGAGAAGAAGAGGAAAATGCAGTCCACGAAGGGGCTACCCGTGATCCTACAGAGGCTGTAACACAAGAAGAAGAAGAAGAAGAAGAAGAAGTAACCTATCATGGGACACACACATCGTGTTGGTAGTCAAAGAATTAAAAGAAAAAAAATTAACATGTTATGCACATTCTGTTCCAACCAGTCCTTGACACAGCCAGTCCCATTCTGTCCCCTTCAGTTACGGCAACTTTCTTTGACAAAGTGGCTCATGACGACATTATTACAGCATCACCCGAGTCATACCATAATGGTAATATGTCTCGTAATTCAATTTATACATTTCATTTTGTTGATTTAAGCTGAAAGCTGATATTTTACATTGTGTGGTGCACCATGAAAGAAATGTCAGACCCTCTCAGAATGCCAGTTCTGTACACCAGCTGCATTTATAAAGCTGACAAGAGGTTCACACACAGATGGAAATACTAAAAATGTATAAAATACAATTTAATGTGAAACTGAAAGGACTTTTATTGAAATATATCAGATGACAGCATTTGATTTGTGGAGTATGAATCTGGAATCAGTCTGATCAAGGTAATGCATTTGGAAAGCAATCATTATATTCATATTGATGTTTTAATTAATTAAGGTAAATTCAAATATAATCTTTCATGAGAAATTTGTTATCTGAAGGTAGTTTGAATACCTGCTTCAAACACTTCAAAATGATGTTTGTAAAACCATTAAAAACAGAGTATTGTTTTCATATCAGACTTAGTTAGATGAACTATTATCCCACCGCAAAGAAAAAGTAGTTGTTCTGACTTTCTAAAATTGTTAGCAATGTTAGGCACAATTTTTAAAAAGGACACCTAAAGTGAAAAGTTGAATCACATGACGGCTGGTAATCAAATGAAAGTGGAATGATTTAAATGAAAAGAGAGATAATTTCAAGCAATTTCATATTGTACCCAAAGCTGTATGTTGCGTTCCACTGGGACCAATTTTGTATATATATTACTGGAGCTTTCAGTCAGAAGCAATAAATCAGATGTTAATTTAGGACTTAAAATTGATCTTAGACTGTCAAAGAGTGGTGGTTTCAATAGAATTATGCCACAAACTGTTAATGAACATTGCAATATCACAAAGAAATCTGAGAATGCAATGAATTTAACTCACTGTGTGATTTACAGTGACGCAAGTTAATGATTAACTATACAGTGCACCAAAAAATATTGAAGCCAAAGATAAGTATTTGGTTAAGCTGCTATATGCCACCAAAAGAGACTCTTACATGATGTGGTTTCAGACCTGTTTTGTATTTAACCCTAAAGAATGGAGTTTTGGACCACAATTACTCACGTGAAAAATGTGAAGAACGGCAGTGATGGTGAAGTGGAGAACAAAAGTGGCATTTCAGGGGAATAAATAATGCCTCAAGTGGAGGCAACAGATGGGCTGGAATAACTAATGGTTCACATAGAATGTCAGCCAGAATCAACTCCAGTCGAACTGACGTTAGTGAAATGTCTACATGATTTTGCTGCTCTCAAATGCCACCCATGTGTGAAACAAAAGAAATGTACGCAATGTTTCAGTAAATAAATGTGAGTAGGCTACAGTGTTTTGCGTTAGTGCCAAAATAAAAGATTGTAGATTGTAGTACATGTTAGAGTTTTTGCATTTACTATACTATTTCCAGATTTTCAGTAATCTGTATTCCATCTGGTCCCAGCTAGTCTGGATAAACTAGGTATCTGTGTGCTATGTTGAGCTAACTCTCAATATTAAGCTGTAGGGTCCACCGCTGACATTTGGAAGGGATTTCTATTATCTTGTGCAGATGTTAAATTTTGTGATCACAATTTTGCATTCACACATGTGTGACGAGCTGCACCACCTCCTAAATGTTTAAATGGCATACCTAAGCTGCACCACCACCTAAATGTTTAAATGGCAAAACTTCCGTCTTCCTCATCCACCTACGGAAATGATTGTACAGTTCACTACTTCCTATTCCAGAAAGCTAAAGACTATAGGTTTTCAAGTTACAAACAATAATTAGTTCACTTCATATTTAATCGTTTGGAAGCTCGAGTATTTTTCATGTTCAGTCATCACCTTACTGAGGTCACACATCATTCAGTATTCTTTTTATATACAAGATGTTTCAGAACTGAATGGTTAAAATTATGTGAACAGTAGAGTAACCTGAACTAAGTGGTTTCATTTGACTGGCTGTCAGTGCTCATTACAGGAATTCGCAGACATGCATTTAACTTATAGTACATCAGGATGTGGTGATAAAGATAATGAAAGCATGTACAGAGAAAGTCTTTGCAAGAGGCATCATCTGAATTTGAAGTAAGTTATCACTGTGAAAGGAACTTGCAAGAAACTGGGTCAAAGAGCTGGGCACAATTCTTGATAAATTGTTCACGGACTAAAATATGAGGAAAATGGTGATGTATCGTATGGGAGAAGTTCCATCAATAAGCACCTATGAAATGCACTCTGAAGAAAACAGCAGGGTGAGTACTAGTGGAGCAGCAATGACATGCTTATCATTGACAATATGTGCAAGCAAAGGGACCAACAACCAAATAAAACCCTGAGTTTGGTGCTGTCAATGGACTATAGAGTATGAGACTGCTGTGCAATTGTTGGATTCCATTAATACAGATTTTTTTTCCATCTTGGGGTTAACAAGTGCCAAACCTACATGTATTTGCTTCATTACTCCCTCAAAATACATTTAACACAGACATAGACTGTTGAAATACGAGATATACTGGTGCCCTTGTGGAATGAATCTTTTTATGGGGCAAACTGGAGACTGTTCATGAATGTATTAACTGATCAACTATCATTATCCAATACGACAGTGCACCTGAGTCAATTACAGGCCAAGATGTAATCTGGATACATGTTCAGTGTTCTAGTCTGTTCCTGGCCCACCGGGGGGTGAGATCCAAGTTGGAGAGAAAGGTGCCGCTTAGCTTTTCTGCAAGGACAGACTCATTATTTGAGGAGGCTATCCTGCAGCCAGAAATAGTGTCACCTTTTTTATTGCCACATGATATCAGAAAACAAAGTAGTGTTTGACCTTTAAAAGATCAGCTCCACTAGAGGTAGAATTTAACATGTTATTAGATGTAGATATGTATGGTGTGCAATGGAGTGTAACTTAACAGATATCTAGGCTCCCACCTCCACATCAGGAAAAGGTAACAAAGCTGACAGTCAATAAAGGAAATAATCCTTGTCATGGTAGCTCATACCACTGTCACTGTCCCAGGCCTCCACCTACAGATGGAGCAAGGGCAGAACACAACTTTAACATTTTGCTGCTGCTTACTTCATTGGTAATGGATGACAATCACGTTCTGTAGGCATGTTCTTTCCAGATCACGTATGAGCACTCTTTTAACAACCAGTAATTTACAGCCCACTGTGATGGTCTGCCCGAGTGCACCACACTTAAAAAGCACACATAAGTAGAATGCAATAACTTGACAATCAGGGAATATCAGATTATGTCAAATAAATAAATTTTTATACAAAATATCAACTTTTACATCATTTGTTCCTTCTTTGTACCTACTCCTTTGTAAAGCTTTAAGTACTAAGAGATGTCAATGTCTTCTCCTGAGGCTTGGTAAAATATATGGAACTTAAGTAGAGAGGAGTAGTGACACATGGTAGAGGTAATACTGCATCTCTTCCAGCTTTTCAGAGATCCAGCATCCACCTTACAGGTATTCAACACTTACTAGAGACCCATACTGAGTGAGTGCATCGCATATGGTCTAAGAACCTTACAAGGGAACCTCCCCATCGCAACCCCCTCAGATTTAGTTATAAGTTGGCACAGTGGATAGGCCTTGAAAAACTGAACACAGATCAATTGAGAAAACAGGAAGAAGTTATATGGAACTATGAAAAAAATAAGCAAAATATACAAACTGAGTAGTCCATGCACAAGATAGGCAACATCAAGGAGAATGTGAGCTCAGGAGCGCCGTGGTCCCATGGTTAGCGTGAGCAGCTGCGGAACGAGAGGTCGTTGGTACAAGTCTTCCCTCGAGTGAAAAGTTTATTTTCTTTATTTTCGCAAAGTTATGATCTGTCCGTTCGTTCATTGATGTCTCTGTTCACTGTAATAAGTTTAGTGTCTGTGTTTTGCGACCACACCGCAAAACCGTGCGATTAGTAGACGAAACGACGTGCCTCTCCAATGGAGAACCAAAAACATTTGATCGCAAGGTCATAGGTCAACTGATTCCTCCACAGGAAAACATGTCTGATGTATTCAAAATGACACTGGTGACGGCATGTGTGTCACATGACAGGAATATGTTGTCGACCCACCGATTTAAGTTTTCTTGTGGATGTGATAATCACTCCCAAAAAGTGATGAAAATAAAAAATTAAACTTTTCACTCGAGGGAAGACTTGAACCAAGGACCTCATGTTCCGCAGCTGCTCATGCTAACCACGGGACCACGGTACTCCTGGGTCCTCACTTTCCTTGATGTTGACTATCTTGCACATGGACTACTCAGTTTGTACATTTTGCTTATTTTTTTCATAGTTCCACACAACTTCTTCCTGTTTTCTCGATTGATCTGTGTTCAGTTTTTCAAGGCCTATCCACTGTGCCAACTTATAACTAAATCTGAGGGGGGTGCGATGGGGAGGTTCCCTTGTTAGTAGAAACTGGAGAGGAACTGGTCTGTGGGATCCTAATCTCTTTGTACAATGGACAATCAGGGCTGGTTTAAGATCTCATGGGGCTTGTAGCACGAATGAACTGTGGGCCCATATTCAGCTATATGCACTCATACTTTTTTAAGGTAGCCGTTTAATTTTTGTATGATGTGGACGTACCATCTCATAAAATTTTATTTCACCATGAAATACTGAAACTAGCCAAATCAGCAGTGTGACATATTTTCCTATGTGGAAAAAGCAAATCCCAAGTTCTTACTGTCACTCGGATCACCAGCAAGCTGAACTTACAGTTGCATTTCAGGTTGTAGAGACTGTAAAATTGATTACAGATTATTACAGATTATGTAAAAAAGCCCATGGTTTCCTTCTGAGTGTAAGAAGCCTTGCCTGGACCAAGGATGTACCCTAAAAAGCTAGCAGATGTTATACTGAATGTATTATAGTACAATACGGGTAACGAAGAAAAGGCATGTGAGCAGGGAACAGGTTTACGAGATGAAATTTACAGAAACAGAATAAATAAAGTAAGGAATGAGACGGTGACAAAGAAAAGACAAGATGGTATGGGCTTGGGTATGCCAAAAGAATGGGATTCAGTAAGATACTGACTGCTCAGCCCAAGAAATTACAGTAGGAGGCAAGAAACCTGGAGGAAGAATGAGAAACATGAAACAACTGGATAGTTGTGGATGGAGATGTGATGAAGAGAGGAGAATACTGTAACAGAGTCGAGAGAGAAATGCGGTTAGACGACAGAGAAAGATTGAGAGGTTTATATTCTGAATAAACCCAGTCACACACTGGAAACTACAGAAGAAGAAAAAAAAAGAAGAAGATGATGATAAAAAGTGAATTTCATCTTATTAAAAACCAAAATTTAGAAAAAAATCTTGTAACATTTCACACGATTATACCACAAAGTAAAATGCCAGAACACACATGCTAGGAAGGCCTATTCTATGTCCTGTTCTATCACATGCTTAACAGTGGAAGCTGAAAGTCTAACAACGCAACATCCAGTGGGAGAGATCAGGCACACTCAGTTATTTGACTGGGTTAAAGGATAAAAAATGCATGAAAACAGGGTTGTGTTGAAACATCACAGACAAACCGACTGTAAAGGCACGCTGGTTGAACTTCTAATTACTGAAAAATATATAAAACAGAATGGCAATAAATCAGCACTAAGTGAGCTAGATCATCACTAACCTCAGTTAAAATGAATTTTGGTTGGCCACTGCCACTCGGTGCAGGGACAGAGCAACAATAAACTTTAGGCAATCTTTCGTTGACAGTATATAACAAACAATATTTGTTGCCAATATTATGGCACAAGTTCTTAATGCGTAAATGAAGCTGTTGTGTCACAACTCTTACCATGTTTGATAAAGTGGTAATATGAAAAATGTATTCTCAAAACATTAAAAAAAAAAAACATTTTTTGTCAGTTAGCTGCAGAGTCCTATACAACTTGCAGAATTATTGACAGTCAATTTTGGCTCAAAAGATGGGCAGTGAGGCTACAGTTTTGCTGACAGTGTGAGACATGTAGTATAAATTTCTGCTATGAGATGCAAGTTGTTTATTTAAAAAAATAATTTTTCATCATTAGTTCTTTAAGTCAAAGTAGTGAGTTTAGAATCCTCACAATAAATGTCCAGGATAATCTATGTAAATGAGTTTCTGTTATATACTTATGAACAGAACTTTATTTGTTGATGATACAACCATCATAATCAAATCCAAAATAGGTCCATCAACAAAATTTTTACGTAATGGAATACTGATTGGTTTTCAACAAATGCTTAATATCTTAACTTAGATAAAATACAGTTAAAAAAAACATCAGTATTTCGAAAGTGCTAAGTGATTAGTATTCCAATATTTCCTAAAACAAAGTTAAATTCAAAAACATTTTTGGTGACAAAATGCTCTTTATAAAGTAGGAGATAGGGCTTCTACACTGTGGATCAAGTCTCACTTGCACACTTACACATATGAGAATCTCATTTCCAAAAGGTACCAAATCCACAAAATCTAATTCAAAGCTTTGTTGTTATATTCAGACAGATGTTGAGACACGTTACACCAAATGTCTCTGTTAAATGTTTTATTTGTTTGTTACTGCATAAATAAAAATGAATTTGGTACCTTTTGCAGAAAATTGTGTTTAGTTTGGTAACTGTTGTTCTGGAGTTACATTATATTACTACGGGTAGTAAAATATAATTGTTTCATTTACAGTGTTTTGTATGGCAGTTAACACTCTTCGTGGGTTATTTTGGACTGTTATTAACTTAGAGGTTTATAAGTACTGCAAAGAAAAGTTTTATTTCACAAAATATTTTACTCATTATTTTCACTATCACACACCTGCACAGAGAGCTCAATAGCATTCCCTGGCACTTTCGAAGTACTGTAATTACCATGCAGTACAACATTAAAGACACAAGTTCTACAGGTGATTTGGTTTGGCTTTGCTTTAGGGTGCAAAAAACAACTGGGGTCATACATGCCCAAGTCCAAACTATAGAACATGAACACAGAGGGAGTTAAATGACTATAAGTCAATCCCAATGGACAGAATAGGAGACAGCTAAAAACAGGCACGTGGAAAAGGGCTAGACACCATACAGAAGTGGAGGTCCAAAACTAAAAATTAAATGGCCTTTGCCATATTGCTTCAGAGGATAAAAGGTAAAACGCGGTCGACAGCCCATGAATCATTCGCTAAAACGGTTGATTAATCAGAAGGCAAACCCAAGCTGGAACGTAAATTGTTAAAAAAAGGGCATTCCAGCAGGAAGTGGTGGACAGTTAAAATTTGGGCACAATGTGTATAAAGTGGTGGGGTAGTGCCACTTAGTAAATGACAATGGCTAAAAAGGCAGTCCCCTAATACGCACCCGAATTAAAATAATCTCCTCCCAGCGGGAGGGCCGAGAAGATGTCGTCCAAGGTGCTGGGAGAGGCTTAATAAGCGAAAGCTTATTCCCGTGAAGGGAGGATCATTGGCGATGCCAAAGGGACACTGCCTCCTGACAGGCGGCAACACAGACATCATCGGAGGAAATATAGGTATTCACGGGCTAAGGTACAAGGACAGCAGCCTTGGCAGCAGTGTCAGCAGCCTTGTTTCCTGGCAGGCCAACATGACCAGGGACCCACAGAAACATGACATCAGCTCCACCAAGAGTGAGCAAGTGACAGTTTTCCTGGACCCACTGCACTAACGGATGAGCAGTGTACAGTGCACATAGACGTTGGAGGGAACTGAGCGAGTCCGAGCAGAGGACACAATTGGAAAGGCTGTGTTGCCAGGTGTACTCCACGGCCTGATACAGGGGGGTGAAGAGCTCAGCTGTAAATACTGAGGAGTGTGCTGGAAGCCGATATCGAAAGACTCGGGTGCCAATGACGAAGGCACACCCTACCCCACAGTCAGTCTGAGAGCCTATCACGAAGTTCCATGTGAAGGTCGTGAAACTGGAGGCAATAGACCGAGGCTGCAGTAGTGTCCTTAGGAAGCGAATGAAGGCCAAGGTTAACATGGGCCACTTTCATGAAGCTGAGGTGGTGAAGGGTTCATACCCACCAGAAAAGTTGCAGGTAGTGTGAAGTTAAGCCATCGTGGCAAGTGCCAAAAATAGACTGCAGGAGATAACAGAGAAGAGGCACGAGCCCCATACTGACAACCTAAGGAATCATCAAAGAAGGAGGCATAGGAGGGATGGCTATGCATGGCAGACAAATGGCATGCATACCTGCTGAGGAGAAAGTCACGGCAATAGGACAGTGGTAGTTCAGCAGCTTCAGCACACAGATTCTTAACCGGGCTAGTGTAAAAGGCGCCCGTAACCGAACGGATGCCATGATGGTCGATAGTGTTGAGAAGGCATAAACAAAGCATCCATAGTTGAGTTTTGAATGGACAAGGGATCAGTAGAAACGGAGGAGGGTGGTTCGATCGGCACTCCAGGAATTATCATTTAGGACACGTAGTAGATTGAGGGACCGCGTAAAGCAGGCTGCCAGGTAAGACACATGGGAGGACCAAGAGAGTTTCCTATCGAGCATGAGCCCCAGAAATTTCGTAATTTCAGTGAACAGAAGGGCAACAGGTCCAAGATGTAGAGATGGTGGTTGAAACCATTTGTGCTGCCAGAAATTCACACTGACAGTTTTGTCAGGGGAAAAGCAAAAGCCATCATCGATGCTCCACGAGTAAAGACGATGAAGACAGCACTGAAAACGTCACTCAGTGAGACAGGTCCGTGGAGAACTGCAATAGATGGCAAAATCATCAACAAAAAGAGCCGGAGATGCCCTGTCAGGGTGTATACGTGGACAAGGAAAAAAAATTCCTGGATTTTTCCCGGATTTCCCGGTTAAAAATACACTTTCTCCTGGGCGAAAATATACTTTTTCCGTGTTAAGTGACAGTATACTCCTATTTGGCACTGTAAAACTCATCAATCCTTTGAATGTTTATGGTTTTATATACTGGAGTAGAATTTCCCGGCACTTTATAAAACGAAACTCAGGGGGGAAAACACGTTTTGAAAGACCTTTGATGTGCAGCAACATGTACGCTGCATATTTCCGTATTACGAAGGTATAAATTCGAATTCCACCAAACACTGCATGTCACTTTCCGAAGCATTGAAATCAAGATTGCGATGTGCTTTTGTAAGCCAGTCATAGCTCATGTCACGTGATCTCCCCAGCCTATGACAGCATAGGACATGTGATGTAGTCAGCCAATTGCAAGATCACTCTTAAGTAGCGCGAACACATAAATAAGAGAAGTTAGTGGTTTAAATTAGTATACATAGCATTCACATATAATATTGGTCTCGAAGATTAATAAGCTGGAAGAGAAGCTAAGCTTCCACATATAATGTTGACCTTTTCTGTGCTTGTCACATGTTAAGATACATCACATAAATGCCAATACAATTTTTAATAACGGTGTTAATGTCTGATCGTCTGGGTTCGAAATTGTTCTAAATGGTCGTCCTCAAAGAGTTGATTTTTAAATGAGAGTAAAACGCTTTGTGATTTAAGAAATTCATCGTACATTCTCGCACATAGCTTATCTTACGTAAAAGGAAATCTGCTTTGAATGTAACGCTTTTCAAACCACCATTCGCAATATTTTCCTGTGACCTGTTAGAAATAGGTTCGTTTCAGCAGTTGCAAGAGAGTGCCAGATAACAAGCGTCACCGCGCTTGCGCAGCTACGATGACGCAGGAAGCCCATATGTTCGTACATGTAAAACATTAAAAGATTTTACATTACGTCATAAAAGAAACAAAAGATCAGAGGGTACTTCAAGAGCGTCAGAATTTCGTGAACCATACTAAAACGCATTATTCGGCTTAAAATGCACATTCATATGTAAACTTTCTTGGAGTACCAGCACTGTATTATCTGTTTGGTTGCAAACCGGCAAAAATAACTTCATTGTTCTGTAAGGCGATTAATGTTTGACTGTAAGAAAGGTGGAAATAAAATCTAAAACTAATAACATATTTTAGCCTTCCGTAATTATGCGAACGTATTTTAATTCATTTGATAGCTCCCGGCCACAAAAGCCCGTTTTGTTATCATTTAACGTGAGAGTAATAAACGAAGAGGAAACAACAAAATCACTGAACGTAAACACAGGTCACGTGGAGACGACCCACCTCCACACCACAACTCAGACTGCTCTGTGCATCAGTCCCAGATTTACTAATTTCCTAACCGGGGCAATATTAAGTAGTGCCGCCCACACGACTCAACTGCGCATGCGCAATAGCTGCCCGCAACTGCTCAAACGAATCTAATTTGAACAGTTGTCAAGCCACGCTCATCGGAGGCAATTTCTTGTTAAAATACATTGCATAGTCTTCCTAAAGCCTTTGGCACACTTTGCTGTTGGCAGACGCTTGTATGAGCACTGTTTTGTTATATACGACGCATTTTGTTTACAACTTATTTTCATTTTTTTTCTTTCGTTCATGTTTTATTGTTGCAGTATTATTCTGCAGTAGTGGGATACAGTAATATCCTTTGTTAGAGTATTGGTTCTTACCAGTCAAAATCACAAAAATTTAACTGAAAACTAAAACAATGAAAAATTCCTGGAATTCTAAACAATTCCCGGGTTTTTCCTGGTTTTCTCCTGGATGAAAAAATTCCCGGGTTTTTCCCGGATCTCCCGGGTCGTATACACCCTGCCGGTGGGAGACAAGCCATTATAGGGTTAGTGGTGATAGCAGCAAAGAGGACGATGTTAACGATGGAACCCTGAGGCACATCATGTTCCTCGATAGAGGTATCCAACAAGGCAGAAACCACACGCACCTTGAAAACCCGGTCTTGTAAAAATGCCCAAAGAAAACAGGGCAGGCATTCACAGAAGCCTCACGTGTTAAAAGTACAGAGTATACCAGTTCTCCAACATGTGTCGTAGGCTTTCTCCAAATTGAAAATCACAGCCACAGTCTGGGATTTCTGCAGAAAACCATTCATGATATTGGTGGACAAGGTAACAAGATGGTCAACTCCAGAATGTCGTGCTCAAAATCCACATTGTGCATTCATTAGTAAATGTCGAGACTCGAGCCACCACACCAGCTGGGCATGAATCATGCATTGCATCACCTTGCAAATGCAGGTGGCTAGAAGGGAGGGTTTTGTCCTTACTGGGCTTACGTGTGTGTATGATGGTGGCTTCACACTAGCGTCCAGGAAACGTGTCCTCTGCCCAGTTGTTCGTGTTAAGCACGAAGTGCTTGCCCACAAGAGAAAGGTGCTGCAACATCTGAATGTGGATGGTGTCTGGCCCTGGGACAGAGGATCGGGATGAACTGAGAGCATGATCTAGCTCCCTCATAGTAAAGGCAGCATTGTAGCTCTCACGATTTGGAGAAGAGAAGGGTACCGTCCGGGCCGCCTCCGCTCGTTTCCCATGGAGGAAGGCAGGGTGATAGTGGGAAGAGCTCGAAACTTCTGCAAAATGGCGGCCTAGGTGTTTGAGATAGCAATAGGGTCCACAATGGCATCGCCAGGGACTATCAGGCCGGAAATTAGGGAATGGATCTTGGTTCCAGAGAGCAGTCAGAGGTTGGTCCACACAACAGAGGAAGGTGTGGAACTGTTAAAAGATCTAGTGAATGAAATGCAGCTAGCTCTTTTGCTATCTCGAAGAACGTGATGACACTTTGCACCCATCTGTTTATAATGAATGCAGCTTGTCAGCATAGGGTGGCAGTGAAAAACACGGAGACCACATCTAGGTGTACAAATTGCGTCGCGGCATGCCTCAGTTCACCAAGGGACTTGACATAACTTAGTAGAAAGGAACTGGGGTGGGGGGGATGGAACGTTCTGCAGCAAGGATAATGTTTGGGAGATATTCGACTTGGTCATCACAACTGGAGGAACTTTTGTTCTTCGAAGGTCGCCAGGGAGGAGTAAAGCTGCCAGTCAGCCTTAGGAAGCTGCCATATAGGCGTGCATGCAGATGGGGTAGGGGTCAGCAAACGGATAGCACATGGGAAATGGTCGCTCAAGTACGTGTCAGAAAGAATGGACCACTCACTCGCGGGCAAGTTGGACAAGCTGGGAGGCAGTGCAAAAGGATAGGTTCAAATGGGAATAGGTGCAAGAGGAGTTGGAAAGGAAAGTGGGTGCTCCAGTGTTAAGGCAGAAGAGGTTAGGTTGGTTAAGAAGGCTGCCAAGAGGGCACCACTCTGACAGGTCCTGAGAGAAACCCAAAGGTAATGATGCACATTAAAGTCACCAAGTAGCAAAAATGGGGGAGGTAGCCCAATAAGTTGAAGGAAGTCTGCCCTGGTGACAGCGAATGATGGAGGGACATACATGATAGAGAGGGAAAAAGTGTAGGTGGGGAAAGAAAATGCGAACTGCTACATCTTGAAGATTGGTGGTCTGCGAGATGGGTTGACTATGAATGTCATCCCGTATGAGCAGCATGACGCCCCCCTGAGAGGGAATGCCAACCTCAGGAGGAAGATCAAAACAAATCAGTAAGAAATGTGAAAGCTCAAAGCAGTCGTGAGGGCGCAATTTCGTTTCCTGAAGGCAGAGTACAAGGGGACGCTGCAACGCTAAAAGCAGCCGTAAATCCTCTTTGTGGGACCAAAGGCTGCGAACGTTCCATTGGAGGAGAGTTATGATGAAGAGACGTGGAGGTGTCACCTCAACAGCTGCCGAGTGACAGCTGGGGAAGAGGCGCTACTACAGGGCACAGAAGCAGGAGGATCCTGCTCCATGGGGTCCACAGAAGTATCAGCTTGCTCGTGCAGTCGGTCTGTGGAGTCCAACGCCAAAAAACAGTTTTTGGTGTGCACCGGCGACATGGAGGCTGGCCGGGCTAAGGTATCACGTGCCAACACCATCAAAGAGGATTTTCAAGGTGGTGAAGGAGAAGACCGTTTGCCTTTGGAGGACTTCTTGGAACCTTTCCAGTTAGATGAAGACTTGGGTGTTGTTTGGTTGGAGGGATGGAGGAAGTCTTCATGGGCATACTCCTTCTGACCTTCCCGGCCTACCGGTAGTGTAGCTGGTGGTTTTGCCCTTGAGGCAAGAGTTTGATGGCTTGTTGCACAGCTGGATGGGGGGATGGCGAAGCTACCTTGACACTGGGCGATTCCATAACCTCAGAGCTGAATTGGAGGTCGCATGTCTGCATGACCGTGTCCTTCATACAGTGAGAGGTAACAAGAACAAAACTATAGGTACCAGACAGGAGAACACAGGGTTTCCGACTAGCCAGTAACTTGCGAGCAACTGGAGAAGGCACCTTTTCCTTTACCAGGATCTCTTGAACAGCCCACTCATCAAGGTACACTGGAAACTCCCAAGAGGAGAAAGCATGGCCACCATTGCAGTTGATACAGTGGGGAGAATGAGGTGGACAATTGCCCTCGTGCGCATCCCTACCACAGGTACACATTTGGCTGGGTATCGACAAGACGTTCTAGTGTGGTTAAAACGATGACACTGGTAGCAGCACATCGGGTTCGGAATGTATGGCCGGACAGTGATAATTTCATAGCCTGCTTTGAGCTTGGATGGAAGCACCACTGTATCAAAATGGGAAAGAGAGTGCGGGTGAGCTCTAAGGAGGAATCTACCTTTTTCACTAAACGGCGAATGGCAATGACACATTGATCATAGAGGTAAGATTATATTTCAACCTCGGTTAGACCTTCAAGCAGCCTGGTGTAAATTACACTGCGGGAAGAATTCAAAGTTCTGTGGGTCTCTGCATGAGCAGGGTAACCATGGAGAAGTGAGGCAGTAAGCAGCTGTTGTGCTTGAGAATCAGAAATGGTCTCCAAAAGCAAAGTGCCATTCTGTAAACAAGAGCAGGATTTCACAGGGCCAGCAATTACATCTACACCTTTCTGAATAATAAATGAATTTACCATGGCGAAGGACTGACCGTGTCAGTACGCTAGACCACAAGGAACTGTGGTGCAGTGGGAAGGGTCTTTGAATCATTAGCCTTGTTGCGATTTTCGTTTTGTAGAAGTGGAGTGAGAAGATGGTTGACTCATCACTAGGAAATCCCCCACGACTGCCAACTTCTCCGATGGCGCTCTTTCCAACTGGAGGCCTCCTTGACAAGGGGGTGCACCTGCCTTAGGTGATTGTTCTCACCCCAGGTCAAACCTCCTGAACACCTGATGGAGGGACCAATCAGCAATTTGGGAAATTACAACTCAGCAACCACCCTTCCATGAGGCTGGCCTGTACCAGGGGTTATGTGCGAACGCTACCTGACGACCCGGAGCTGGGAATTACACGTTACCCAGTCACTTGTCGTGCATCAGACGCATGGGCTAGCCTTCAGGAGTGCACAGGGAGGAAGAAGAACAAAGAGGATCCTCAAATGCCGAAGTGGAGGAAAGAGGAGAAGGGAAACAAAGAAAGGAAAAGAGAGTGAAAAACAAAGACAGAATGCAGAACTTTCAAGAACACCCCAGACATGTTCCCAAAGGGAGGGGAAAAAGAATAGCAAGAGGATAAACATGCAGCATGGATAGGAAAAAATGCTGCAAAGGCTGGGGCCCCATGGTAGCCAATCACGAACCCACCAAAGAGCGGTGAGCCCCCCTGGGGGGAACAAATTCTACAGGTGACAAGAAGGTAATCTACGAACATCTATCATCCATTAGTAGGTGGACATTATCACAACATCCTTTCCCTGGCTATATGGTACATGACTTTCATTCCTATGTAAATGAAAAAAATATTGATATTATAAACATAAAAAACATGCTTCAGCACAAAGATCAGCATTACTTAATTATAGATTGTCTTCAGTGTCGCTAACATCATTAGAAGATTCTGTACTGTTATCTTCATTCAGTGCTCTATTATAAAAGGTCAAATCTCCTACTGACTATCCCATGTCCCCAAGAAGTTAATCGCATCACTTTTTTGTGGGTTCTATGTGGCTTTTAGCACTTAAAAACAAAATACTCTTCCAGCAAAAAGATACATTTCTCCAGCCCAAAAGCTCTACATGCAGGCATATAGGAATCACTTCTAATGAGAAGAACCACTCTATTTGCAAACTGAATTTATGTGCAATTACTAACATGAAAAATTATAATAATTTTTGTTCAGTGCTGTCACAAAACACACTTACTGCCTCAATGTGTTTCTTCTTGCAAAGAGGAAAGAGTATTTTTAAGAGAAAGTCCCACAAACTATGACTTATTTCCAGAATGAAATTTTCACTTTGCAGCAGTGTGTGCAACCATATGAACTCCCTGGAAGATTAAAACTGTGTGCCAGACCAAGACTTGAACTCTGGACCTTTGCCTTCTACTTCTATGAAGTTTGGAAGTTAGGACACCAGGTACTGGCAGAAGTGAAGCTGTGATGATGGGTTGTTAGTTGTGATTGGATACCTCAGTCGGTAGAGCACTTGCCCGCACAAGGCAAAAGTCCCTAGTTCGAGTCTTGGTCCAGTGCACAGTTTTCATCTGCCAGGAAGTTTCAAGAACTTACTCCATTAGCCTCCCCCCCATTCTCTAGCTATCTGTAGAAGTGTGTTGTATTCTCATTAATAGTTATATCTTTTACCAGAGTCACAACACCCAGAATATAATACCACATGTGCCTTCAGCAATAGGCCTGCCCAATGGTAGTCATAGGCAGAGGTTTATTTTGCATCAGATCAAAATTCACAGCCAGTGAACTTTCAGGCAACTGGTTTAGGTTCTGGAAAAAATGCCTTGCCCTGCATTTACGAATGATGCATTGAGCAACTCTCTTCCTCTTACCTTCTGTAAATGCAACTGATTTAAACTGTATATTGTATTTTAGGCATTCGCAGCAAGTGTCCTGTTTCTTGCTTTCAAATCCTAGGTTGAATTTTGGTAACAAATACCTGTAATAGTGATTAAATATTTAAACCTGAAGAGATTATGCTTTCGTGCAAAGTCCACTACAAAATGGCTTTTTCAGTTTTCAGCCAAAATATGTGATGCGAACAATAATCAAAATGACTGTTTTCCTAACCTTTAAATTTACAGTGTAGTGGAGTTTAAGTAATATTAAATAAGAGACGAGAGCAAATTACCTCGTAATACAAAGTGTACACGCAGTACAGAAATATAACAGTAGTTCCACATTGTTCACAAAATAACAGTAACATGTGTCCCCTGTTTTGCCTTTGCAACATTTTCAGCCATTTTCCTACCAATATTCAACACACTTAGAAATGTATCTATGTATGTTTACCATACTTGTCTGAGATTTTACTTCATATTTCACAGACATCTCAGTCTGACTGGATCTGCACTTCTCCAGTAAAATTACACCAATGGATGCCAAAATGAACTTTTGTGAAATAGAATCTTTATTCTCAAAGAAACTGTCATAGACCTACTGAATTTTGGTTGGAAATAAATGTGCAGCACTGCATAAGCCACAGTCATGTTCACAACTAATTTAAAGCCTAACACTAGCCTTTTTCACAGGCTTGTTTTGTTTCAAGAACATCCTCCCCTCCCCTTCACTTTTCCAGTCTACATACCCTTTCCCCTTGGACTTTCAGTTTCTGTTGACGATTCACAGTATTCATCTAAAGACTCCATAATGTAATTAAAAAAAAAAAATAAAAAATAAAAAAAAAAATAAATAAAAAAAAAAGTCAGACATGTCCTTACAGCGTCACGTAAACAATCTTTGGCCTTGCATGTGGTGATGTTATCAAGATGAGCACCAACAGGCTGCTGTGATTTGGTACTTCTTGGAAATAAAATAAGATTGGATCTGGTACTCTTTGCCATGAACCATAAGTCTTAAAGGGAAATATACAAGAGATATGGTACATTTTGACAGAAATAACAGTGTTTATTACATAAGTAATGGTCCTTAACAGTGCTGCCACCAGGTATCTCATTTTTCAATTTTTCAGATTTGGTACCTTCTGAAAATGAGAGTCCCACATACCGTCTAGTACCAGGAATTCTGTAACCATTTTCATGAGCTTTTGTATGTAACCTAGTTTTGAAAAGAAAATGACAAATGCAATCTGGTAACTATCATTCTCAGAGCATCCGAACATGGATAAGCCCATCTTGATCTGTCACAACTGAGATTCATCTGAAAAGGCGATATGGTGACACTCCTCTGCTGTGTCTAGCTTGTCATTGGGTGCAGCACTGCATCTGCATCAAAGGAAGCTGCAACAATACTCAGGGTTCTAACAGCATGTGGTGCTCCACTATCAATGTTATCAGTAAGCTCTTCCTGTGCTTATAACGCTGAATGCAATTTTTGATTTCCCACCATTTAAAATAAGTTCTAAATTGTTTTTGGTTTTCTTGTTATATTCTTTCAATACAAATGTTTAAACCATTGTAATTATCAAATAAAACTGGTCTGTGATCTTTTACAGATTACAAAAAAAATAAAAATAAAAATCAGAAAATCTTCCACAGTTGAGGGTTATGGAAGGTAGATGTCAAATGCCATAAACATCATGTTGGTCTTGTGATATTTTGCCACATTACAGAAAAACTTTGTACAACCCCTGGAGTTATCAAAGCCACTGCTGTGACGGTTGTGACTTGCTGAGAATTCTATTGTGCAGACAATCACATTTTGCTATGTGAAACTGTAATTCTCAGCAAATTCGATTTGAGTAGTAGTTGCTTTTTCATTGACAGCTGATTTATCTTCTAGGAATGTTTGGCTTTGGGTCTGCTGTAGAAAGCAATGTTCCAAAAACTGTAAATTCTGGAAAGAAGCTCTGTAAACACTTCCCCCACAGTGCCATCTTCCACTATTTACATTTTCCTGCCATCAAAGATATTCCTACTATATCACACTAGTATACTTGTCACTTCTGATAATGAACACGGCTTGAACAAGCTCTGCATACCACACTTTTCACATCTGCGAGACATGCAGTCTTCATTATCAGGACTGAAAATAATTGTGGACATTAATTGATGACAATTTTGGTATACACTCATTACAACCTGAAACTGCAATCAATACCAATTTCATGTTTTCATGATATAGATGAACAGCTGTGATGAGTTGTTTCACTAACTGACCAAAAATATTTATGGTGAAGTGAGAAAAAAATTTGCTTTCCCACTTTATCAACTATGTTTTCCTTCTTATAGACCTGATATGCTTCTACTATGGTTGTGTTCATGGTCTTTTATAATTTTTGATCATTGTTCTGTTGTGGAGTAAAAGCATCTTTTTTCCACGGGCTTTGATTCACAATTTCATCTCTTTCATGAAATTATCTACTTCTTCCTGGTGTCACACAGTATATTATGCGACTGTAGCAGTCACGCAGTTCCGAACTGAAGCGCCTAGAACCACTCGGCCACCACTGTTCTCATAGCTTTTCCCCTAGTTGTAGCACATCTAAGTGTTCTAATCTCATGAGACTCCATAAGCTTTTGTTTATCTTTTGTATGACTTCTATTTCATAGTCTCTCCTTTTCTCTTAATAACAGAGCTTAGTGTTTATAGTTACAGATTTTTATACTTTTTGTCGTCTTACAAGCCTTCCTTTGTCTGTCTCTTTACATTTATCAAACTCTACAGGATTTTGTTACAACCATTTCCACCGCTTGCTGTTTCATTCATTCAAGTGGCTGATTTTGTCATCCTGGATTTCTTCAATCAAGTAATGCACAACTGAACAAATGAAACATGAATTTAATACTGTATAGAGTATCACTTAACCACATTTTGCCAGTTCCTAATTGAAGAAATACTAATGAAAACATAAACCCAATAAACATCAAACATCACTTGAGATACAAAACTCTGAACCTCTCTTTTGTGAAAGCTTTTTAAGTTTATTTTAAAAGTAGGGAATAATTAAACTTTTGCAGAGCATCTTCAAATTACCATTAAGCTGTGACACAGAGGGCAAGTTCTAAGAAATTAATCTAAATGTTAACATTTCATTGTGCTGATTATTTGCATATTATATAACATTTCCCTAGTATTAGCTAAAAATATCACTATTTTTTAAACAAATTAATAGTGTTTGTTTTACTGTAACAGAATGGGACGCAAACACACATTTTTATTGCGTTAAAAGGTATATTTGCATTACAGCAAAACTAAATTTTTACATATTCTTCATATAAGTACTAAATAATTTATAAACATACAAATGCAGATAATCAGTCTCAACATACCTAATTAGACTTACCTTCTGAAACTATTATTAAACTGCTTGCATTCATGTTAGCAGATACATAGGTTCGCATCCACAATTACAAAGAAATTACAATGTTACCACGTGTTGTTATAAACTGCAGGCAACTTTGAACTCTACTGCAATGTATTCCTCTATAATAAGCAAGGATTTAATTTTTTTGTGAATTTGGTTTCACTTTTCTTGGAATGCTAGCCTAGTGAAATTCCAAAGCAAGTCCCACTAAGAGGATGGCAGTAATAAAAAATAAGAAACTGATAATCTCATATGCATCTCAGACTAGAAAGAAAACTGATAGATAAAATAAATGATAAAAATGATGTGTTGCATACTTGTTTTTGACTTGCTCTCAGTTGTGAAGGAGTCTTCCCAACTGCTGGAAAAAACCATTTTTTGACAATTTCCTTTTAAGCATGATGAACTTACAGTGCACTACCCAATGAGAGTCTACACATCACACAACTTTACTTCGTAAATACAAAAATAAGTAGACTCAAATGTCACCGACAACATTTAATTAAAGGCTGCCTGATTTGTTCCAATGCAGCAGAGTGTGGAAATATTCTCAAAGTGACAATGCAGTATACACAGTGCTGATTCCAGTCCAGGGTAAATTTTAGGTGCCTTCAGTACTAAAAAAATAAGTAGGTATAAGTGTCACCCAAGCAGCTTCAGCCTTGTGGCACGAGCTCATGGTGCACTATTCCATTAAATCTAAGGACGTAGTACAACCATCACATTTGACTGCACCTGTGAGATTTTTTAGTGTGACGCAGAACATTTCCACTGGGATGACAGTCTTAGTTTCAACATCATATCCATCAACCCATGTTTCATTGCCTATTATTGCATGTTTCAGTAGTACTGCTTCATTGTTGATTTCATCCAGTAACTCCACAGCAACTTGCATTAGCCACCATTATTGTTCAAAATTCTCCAGTTTTGAACATATATTGCTGCTGGCACACATTTCCCACCCACCAAAAAACTTTCATGGTGTGAACTAACTGATTCGACAACATCCTTAGTGAGTTCTCATATTGTGGTTTGGCAATCATTTCTTTCACTTTTTCCACAATTTCATAAGCCGGTATGCTGTAGCATCCATAGATCACCTTCAACATCTTCATAATGCTTATACATGGAGGTAAAAAAAAAGAGGGGAGGTGGCATTACGTCACAAACTTGAAGCCAATGTCTACCATTCCAACTAGCCCAAAACATTAGGTTCACTGCATTCATACACCAATAGTTCACCATGGTGAACCTCCCCATGACATCAATGACTGTCTTTTATTACTAGAGCAAATACGCATTCAAGAACAGTAAAACATTCAAAATTGCCTTCCTAACACTATATTATTTATGTAAGCTCTATAATTTTTAGTATTTCAAACAGCGGTTGTGTGAACAAAACAGAAACAATGAACAAGAAGCACTCGAAAACAGAAGTTCCCAATGTTTTGGTCTACTTAAAATGCTGTCCACTCTGGCTTCGAAACAACATACAGCGTAAGTCTGTAATGCCACCTCCCTGTTTTTTACCTCCATGTGCTTGTACCAATAGTAAACCCTTGTTTTACTCACAGCAGTCTCACCAAAAGCAATATTTAACATTTCTCAACTTCATACTTTATCCTGTTCTTGGATCAATATTTAACACAAATTCTCTGTTCCCTTTCTGAGCACTATGGGACTTAACATCTATGGTAATCTGTTCCCTTTCTATACAAAATAAATAACTGTCAATACTACCAAGAAACACGTAACCTTTTTCAGGGCAGGCAACAAAGTAAATATGCAATGGCAATGTGGCTACCACTGCACAGATACCCTGTAGACATTTAGTAACACCACAACGGGTGGTGGTGGTTGGGGGATTGGGGGGGGGGGGGGGGGGGGGGGGGTAATATCAGACTAACACAACACACAACATTATAAATTTCTCTTTTATATTTTGAGCATATCTCGTTCATGGAAAAGGTTAATCAGTACGTGTAAACAATTCTGAAACTTATAACTGAAATAACTTTGCAGTTGACAAACTGCAGAGGAGGGGCGGCTCTGCCTGTACTTATGAGAAAAATGCGGTTGGTTGGAGGTTAACCCCTACCTTGAAACTTCCCAAACTGCCAGTCAAAGTGAGTTTCGTCAAAAAAAATTTGTTTCATAAATGTTAACTATGATTTTAACTGGTAACTGTTTTGCATCAACGTAGACTGCATCAACCTACACTGAATCAAAATTTACAGCAAAATTCTTATCATCCTCTTCTCAGCCAGCACTCTCAAGGAAAAATCAACATAATAACTGAATATATAGGAGCAGAGGAACCTGTCCTACTGCAGCCAAAAAGGATCCTTGTCAACGATTAGAAAGTCTGTTTACTATTTCACTCAAATTATGCACAAAAAATTTGTTTTTATCAACCCAAAATTTTCTGTAAATGCAGACAGCTATTATTTGGACATGGTTAATAAAGTATAATCTGAAGAAGTGTGGGCAAGTGGTAGACTGCATAAAAAACATGTAGGGTTGCACTATTGAGTCCAAGGATTTTTTTTCTGTCACTTATCATTACATTCAACTCTTGCCTTGATTTCTTATTATGAAAAACGTCTTGCTGTACCTTCCACATTAAACTGTAGATCCTCGTGTAACTAGCTGTTTACGTTAGTACTAAAGTTAGTGGAACGGAAGGGCATCCCACCTGCAATAGGACCATGCCTAATAAAGCAATGTGGTGTTAAAACTAACCTTTGGGCTAGTAACAGCTTTTCTTTTTTTCTTTTCAAGAAAACTATTTTTATTTATAAATGCCTGAAAAACTTTATTCTTCTCAATTTACATGGAATTACAAAGACTGACTGCCCAGTACCCCTAATATTACTAATATTTCAGCTGTGTAAATTCATACGACAGATCAAATCAGATCATATGCTGAATGTAAACAACACACAGATGAAAAATACTGTTAACTAAATTTTGTCTGCACTCCACAAGAGTAAGAGCGCCGTAACTATTCTGGCTCATGACAAAATTTGGAGTGAGAAAGTAGATGTGGGGGATGAAAGGAGGTAGAAGAAGAAATTTTGAGATCAGATAGTTGGTTCAGAACAAAGTCCTAAATCATCCAGCATTCTGGGCACTTAGCAAAGATTTAGTGTTTCTTAGGAACTATAATGTCTTTGGTAAATATTTCAGTTCAGAAAATGTTGAAGGCATCACCATGCAGTCTTCAACTGCAAGAGTGTGTCAGCAAAAACAGTATGTCATTGAGTTAACTGAAACATGCCAATACAATAATCAGTACTTGTGCCCACAAGTCTGAGTAAACTACTTTGTCCATTCAAACTAAAGCAATAGTTTCACTGAACTGGCATGTAGCCAAAATAATAAGTATTACAAGACCCATTAAAAGCACAGTATATGCTTCATTAGTATTTCTTCATGGCCTTTCGCATTAAGGACAACCTTTGTCGGTGAGCTTCCACAACTGGATTACGTCGTGCAGGTCGTATTTCATCACCTGCACATCCTGGAAGCCAACCATTCCAGTGCCTTTCTAATGGAAGCATCACATCACGAGGTTCTACAGTGTTTGCCTTGCGATGTTTTGCCAATTTGCATGCTGCCACAACAGCTTCCTCAACAAACTGGTCAGCGAGAACAAGCAGCATATCTTCCACATCTTCATCTAACTGTTCAGACGGATCAGTTTCACGAACCAGAGCTTGCAAGCGAGAACGAGACAGCAAGCTAGTCTCTTCACCTGCTGCTGCATTACTGCTCCCAACCGGTGTTGCTGGTTTTGTAGGAGATGGCGATGGTGTATGATCTAGCCTTGGACTAGCTTGGCGTGCACTATCCAAACTGGAATACAGAACATAAAAGCAGGAATTATTGTTATCAGTAAAAATAATATTTTTAATATATATTTCTTAAGATTTGTACCTAATCAATAGTGATTCAATTTATGCGTAAGTAACTGGTATTTTCAGATACTGTGCAGCTACACAAAATTATTTCAAGTAGTGTTAACAGGCACATAGGTTTCATCTAATCTAATGTATCTAGGACAGTGCTTTATGTAACATATATTGCATACAAGCAAAATGTACCTGGTGTCCCAAATGTCTTTCCCTGAATACAAATTTTCATAAGGCAAAAAATATGACACACAAATACCTTTTAATTGCATGTGACTTTCAAGTTTTTTGTACATACATATTTACTGTTCCTTTGTTTGTTACAGGGGTCAGTGACATAACAGCAGAAGAATCATATCATTTGCAAACAACACATACTCTGACCAGGAGAAAGACCAATGCATCCTCTGGTATCACGAGGCTGTCACCAAAAATAGTACAGAGAAAACTTCAAATGGCACAACACAGACAGCCACCAGATTTAAAAGCATGCAAATGTGGTAAGTGAAGTTCCAGGAATCATGGAGCAACTAATTTCCCTAGTAGAGGCAGGCCTGGGCCTAGTGCACAAAAAATTTAGACACTGTAAGACACCTACATGATAAGTCCCAAGAACTCGGTCTGCATCCAACATATACAACTTCTTTTCTGCACATACAAAATTCACAGTGTGTAGTCCTTCCAACCAACGGATTAGTGTTCCTTAAGACTTGACTGTTGCTATACTGGCTATCTGAAACCTGTCATTTTATCAGACGACACTGCATTTCATCTGAAAATGTTATGAACCGACAATGCTAGCATCTGTGGTTCAGCATCTGTGGTTCCGAGAATCCCCATGCTGTGTTTGAGACCATCAGAGACAGCCCTAAGCTGTACATGTGGTGCCATCTTCTGCAAAATAAAATCTTCTTCAGCAAATCAACAATCACAGCCACAGAATATCTATGTTTATATGTTGCAATTATTTTTCGTGCCACAGATTCAGGGCATTCCAGGCTTAATTGTCAAACAAGATGGCGTGCCACTTCATTGGAAGTTAGAAGCCCGTGCCTATTTGGATACAACGTTTCCAGGAAAACTGATTGCGCGTGGCCGCCTCATCAATTGGCCTAGTGATAACCGGACATAAAACTATTGGATTTCTTCGTTTGTGTTTATGTCAAGGATTATGTTTATCAAACAACAGTGAATGACATTGCAGCATTACGATGCAGAAAATACTGAAATGATAACATACATCTCTACATCTTTCATGAAATACCCACCAACACAGGAATGGAATTGGGATATCACTTGGATATTATTCTGGTAACAAAAGGAATTTATTGTGTGTGTATGTGTGTGTGTGTGTGTGTATGTGTGTGTGTGTGTGTGTGTATGTGTGTGTGTGTGTGTGCACAAAAACTTTAATATGTTACCTGCACTTCAAGATAAAATGAGTGTCATATTTCCTGCCTTATGCAGCTTTGCAAGCAGGAAGAGACTTCTATAACACCTTGTATTGTTGACAGTAGAAGTTTGACAAGCAACACAAAATCTACAGCTCATTTATCTTAGATCACTCAATCTGTCAGAAGATGGATAGCTTAACAAATAAAGAAATAGAGAAGGGAAGACTACTGTTTGATCCTTCACTGATGCCAAGGTAGTTAAAGACTATGAATTGAATAATATTTGCCGAAATGAAATGAATAGCTCAATGATGACGAAATCAATGGAGATGCAACAGTTTCATAAAAAACAGTCACAAATGTTGAACCTGCAACATAACGAATACACCATGACAAACAAAGATCTAGCATATGGCAGATTGCAACTCAAACCTAGATTTTGTGCTTTTTAACGACTGTCACCTTTACCATTCCGGGGTCTAAACACACATTCCAAGCCTGAATAATTTTCATTGTCATAATCCCATTTATCCAGTCACTTCATTAAAGGGAACATAATTCAGGTATTTTGCCAATGGCCTTGCCGCAGAGGTAACACCGGTTCCAGTCAGATCACCTAAGTTAAGCTGTCAGGCTGGGCTACCACTTGGATGGGCAACCATCCAGTCTGCCAGTGCTGTTGGCAAGTGGGGTGCACTCAGCCCTTGCGAGGGAAACTGAAGAGCTACTTGATTGAGAAATAGTGGCTCCAGTCTCATAAACTGACATACAACTGACATACGGCCTGAGACACCAGTGTGCTGACCACATGCCCCTCCATATCTGCATCCAGTGAAGCCTGTGGGCTGAGGAAGACATGGCGACCTGTCAGTACTGTTGGGCCATCATGGACTGTTCGGTACGAGTTTTTTATATTTTTTTAGTTTTAATTATTTGGCTGAGTTTACAGCCTTCAGACCTGTTTGTTTTGCCTGTGTCTGAAATTTAGAGGATTCCTTTTAGTACTCGTGTGGATGCCTTCACACTATTCATTAATGTTATTTAGAGTCAACTGCCACTTTTACACCATACAGATATCTTATCTAAATCATTTTGCAATCAATTACATGACGATAACTGACGGCATTATCTGAAAAAAATCTAAGATGACTGTTCAGATTGTCTCCCAAATCGTTTATGCAGGTCACGAACAACAGAGGGCCTGTAACACTTCTTGAGGGTACGCCAGATATTACATCTGTTTTACTCTATGATTTTCCGTCAATTACTGCGAACTCTGACATTTCTGACATGAAACCAGTCACACAACTCAGACGATAATCCATAGGCACGCAGTTCAATTAAAAGTTACTTGTGAGGAACGTAGTCAAGAGCCTTCTGGAAATTGGAACAAATTTGAGATCCCTGTCGACAGCATTCATTACTTCGTGGACAGAGGCTTTGCCTGTCTTAAGTGTTTTAAGCTGCTTCGCTACATTGAGGATACATGTTACGTGGCATTGTCTGCTCAGTATATTCAGCAGCAGCCTCCTAGTGAGGGAGGTCTCCTCTATCCGTCACACGGACATCCCACTCGTGGTGTGGTCTGTGCCTAGCCCCGGTCCGACTCATACGTTGCCCTTAGTTGAAATGGTTCTTACAGCCACAATGTCAGCCTGGTACCGGCACCGACAGTGCGATACGTCGGATGCACCACAGACCCAGCAATGTGACCATCACTGCGGCCTGCCTTGAAGAGGCAGTGGGGAGAAGTGTGTCGACAGTGGACCACTCCTCAACTACAACACTGGATGCTGGCATGGCATCACTTGGTCTTTACAAGCGAGTCCCACTTCTACGTATCCGTAGGTTCATCAACCAGCGATTTACTTAATTACAAGTTCCAATCACCTGCATTTAGTTTCTATTACAGTCATAATTATGTTGCCTACTCCAGTGTTTATTTTAGTGCTTCTCCCAGTAATTCCCAACATGCATCTTCCCATTTCAAACAGGGAAACCTTCAACATTTGAAAACTATGTCTCACTGTCAATACACATTTGACTATAAGCTCCCCTTTTTCAGACACCAGATGTTTGGTCTTAAAAACCTTATTTGGTTGGTTGGAAGCTCCAAGGACCACCCAGTGACGCCTGTGCACTGAGGACGATACAGCGGCCGGTTAGTACCATTGGGCCTTCATGGCCTGTTCGCGAGGCGTTTCAGTTACAACAGCTCTGAATGTCTCACTATCCTGTTGAAATATAATTGATAATGTACCATATTTACATACATATCTTTTCAGTATACTTGCATAGACCTACACTGAATAGCCTTTTCTATCACGGTCTGCAAGTACAGATTTTTTTTAAAAATCTGGGTTGAAGCTTTCTCAAAATATACATATTCCAAGCAAAGTGGTAATTCATACGCATTGGTCCATTCCATAACTTCATTAACGGCTTGGAAATAATCTATTTTTGCTTATATTTCTAAAATCAACACTCTCCCTTGCCTGACTGAAATTTTATGTTGTCTATGCAATTCCCAATAATTTAAGGTCTATAGCTTTCTTTTCCTGCCTGCATATTTTCTTGATAAGGAGAAATGATCGCCAATCTTAGTTTTTGGAAACTGTCTCCTTCTGCAAACCATTTCTATCGAAACGCTATTGTCACCTGATGCCTCCCCTTTCTTCATAGGCTTTATACAATTCGACTTTATAATTTCCGAAATATCAGTTTATTAGTATTAACAGTGTTTCTGGCTGATCTCTTCAGACACACAAAAACTGACAGACATGTTTGAATGCTTGTACTCCCTGATATTTGTAGGAAATGAATAGTAAGCTTTGACTGACTAAATAGTGAGGGTAGCAGACAGCCCAATAGGCAAAAAGACAGTGCTTAGTAAAAACTCTTGGATAACAAAGGAATACTGAATTAAAGTTGTGGAAAAAACATGCAAATGAACGGAGGGGGGGGGGGGGGGGGGGGGGGACTGAAAAATATCTAAACAAAAACAGCTACAGGGAGACTGCAAGGCTTTAGAAGTATCATACAAGGGGAACAATAGATGTCATCTATGGGATAATTAAAGATATCTGATGGCAAGATGGGAAAAAAGGGAAGGTGGTGTTCCATGTCAAACCACCAAGTGCTACAACCTGACCCTCTTACATTTATCTGAAATTAACTAGGCATTTAGTAGTAGTAAACATTAACAATTTTTCCACATTTTTCTTGTTTATAGTCTATTGAAGCTATTTTACTTTGATGTCCACATTTAGCAATACAATAACAGATTTGATGAGAAGTAGTCATATTTAAATTATTTTCTGAAGGTGTTTTAGAGTACCATCTTAAACATAAAATTGCATTTGATAGTGATCCCATGCTCATCCCAAAGAATACAGAGGAAAACAGTATCATGTACCTATAACTTGAGAATGTCAAAAATATGGTTTTCCAAAATTCAGTAACACTCTATATACAAAATGTATATATATTATCAAGCAATTGCATCTTATATCGTATAAAAGCCCTTTTAAAGAAGAGCTTTTGAATGAATTCAGTTTCATCATCATTCTAGCTTAATTAGAGCACTAGTAAATAAATTTGTATTGTTTTGCAACGCTAAAATTTGATTTCTTTTATATTTTTGAGCATCCATTTCTTAGTGAACTTTCGCCAGAAAAGAAAGGAAAAGATTAGTTTGTGTTACCATTTATGAATACACCAAAGAGGTTCAGGTTTAAAATCATTCTTTCATTAGTTAATTTGACATGGAATGACAAAGTTGAGAGTTGGAAGGAATATATAAAATAACTGTTTGGTGGACATGAACTTGTGCTATTAGATTTCCTGGAAAAACGACATTCCTACATGTTTCTAGAGATTCTTGTGAGTAGCCATAACATAAGTAGTCCACCTGATGTGGAACATACATGAGATAGGCAAAATATCTTCTGGCTTCAAGAAAGACTAGCAATTCCCAATTCAAAGCAATGCAGCTACTGACATTTGTGAATGTTATCAATATTGGTGAAACATGAGTTAAAAATGCCACGACTGCACAATACTGATATGAATTACATATAGAATAATACGAAAACTGGTAGAATGCAATCATGGAGAAGAACAGTTTAGTTTCCAGATAAACGTAATATCATGTGACGCAATACTGACCTTACAACTTACCTTAGAAATTAAACAGAAGAAAGAAAATTCTAAGGCAGGACTACCATACGTTTATAGCACTGTTAAGTTAGGGAAAAATTATGGCAATAGTCATCAGAATACGCTTTCTGATTAATTCTGATATAATACGGGGAGCGACAAGCTATCTACTATTCGCCCAAAAACCAGACTGCTGTTCTGAGAGTTGAACATGAAAAGTAGTTAAGAAGGGAGTATGACAGGGCTACAGCCAATTCCTGACGACTGACGTTCAGTCTGTACATTGAGCAAGCAGTAAAGAAAACCAACGAGAAATTGGTAAAGAGTTTAAAGTTCCTGGAGAGGTTTTGGAGAGATACTTTGGAGGTTTGCCGACGACATTTTTTTAAATTCTGCCAGTTTCGGCAATGGACTCTGATGAGCAGTTGAACGGAATTATTATAGTGGATGATACGATGGACAACAAAAGTAAAACAAGGGAAGAGGAATGTAGTAGAATTAAATACGGTCATGCAGAGCTATATAGCATACGAAATGAAACGTTAAAAGTGCTACACGATTTCACTTTCAGTGCACCAATTTAAGAATGATCCTGAAATGCAATCAGCAGGAACCACATCTCTTACAATCACCCAACAAAGGCTGTACGTAATGTCTGGCCTGAATGATTAGTTTAACAGCTGTCTGTTAGACTACACACAATACAAAAACGACAAAAGGTTTTACTAAAATTATTGTACTCAGGTATGTCAGATTTTATATAGTATCAGTTAACAGCAAATGGAAATTTTAAATGCCGACGTACGCCTGTCATTTTCATTTGTCTACATAGTTTTATATTGCGCACTTAAATTTTATGAAGTACACATTCATGATTCGACGCTCCCATCAGGGAAACTTTTCCAACAATAATCATGAAACTTACATAAACTTTCCTGTTTCTCCATTGAAATTCATTTCCACTCTTGATCACCTCTCGACGAACAAAACAGTACTCAACTGGAACACACTGCAATAATAAACCACAGATGTTAACACAGATAGAAAACAAGGTATGAAACAGAGATATTCTTCGAGCTCACTGGGCTGGGCAGAAGCGTCTCGCGGGCCCCGAGGAATCATGACGTCACATCATGACATGACGTCGTCTCTCACGCTAGCCAATATCGCTGGTAGTTTTCGAAACGCGGATATTCTTTGAACATGACATGCTAATGCCTTGTGGGTGTATAATGGCGGGTTTTGTGATTTGTGTGCGTTAAAGCTTTTCAATCACGGAAAAAAATTGACAATACTTGCTGCAAAAGCAGATGCTTGCAGAGGAGAAAGGATAGTTTATATTCCAGACAATGAATGGTAAGTAACTTCCGTTAGTAATCTTATAATGCTCAAGAGAAGTAAAGTGTGTGGTAAATGTACTGAAATTTCATTATTTGTTCCTATAGTATTCTGATGCATTATGTTACCCAGTAAAGTTTCGTTCAATGCATCTATGTGGATTATTTGTGGTAACGGCGAATTCTCATAACAAATGGCTTCGGTATTTAAGTTGCAATCATCGTAACTTTTTCGTGATCAAAAATTGTGTAGTAACTATTCTAACGTCAGTAACCTGCACATTTGAAAACTTTTGAATGTTCAAAATTACATCGTTCATCATAGTCAGTATTTTTTACAGTAAAATAGGTATGAATTGCAGTGACTGAATCCAGATTTGTGAGTGATGTAATCTGTTTTTGTAATGGATGTTTCAGTTTCTGAAGTGAAAATCCAAAGAAGAGAAGACAACGAGAAGTAGCTTTTTGTGTGTTTCATGGTTTATAGGCCTACTGGGGAAACTCGCCATGTAAAAAAACGAGTAACGCATCAAGCTTGGTACCTCTATGGTGATGTGGAAATCCGAGCGTTGCTAATAAAGAAATTAATTCAGTGTGTGTGTGTTTCTTTTGATTCCTTTACCATGTTGCTTATAGTAGACCAAATTTAATTAAAATACCCAAGTGATAGTTTCAACATAAATTGGACTAAGGGCACAGCTGTTTCTAATGGCTTTGCTTCTTCTCAGAGGCATAGTATGAACATTTACCTTCCTCAGGCATGTGTGTTCACTAGTCATTTATGGCAAAAGAAATCACTGACTGAAAGCACAATTTGCTTGGTAGACATAATTGGAAATGGCCTTTTTAGTTATAATTTTACATTTTTGGATTACAGTACTCCCAGAGAGATTAACTTATGCATTTCTTGATCCTGACATGATTAGTAATGGATGTTTCACCACCAGGTCAGGCATAAAGCATTAAGTGTCCTGCTCTGCTGTGAGCAGCATGGTAGTCAATGTGTTAAGCAGGCATTTAGGAACTTTGAGTGTGAAGTATATGAATCTGTACAGTCGTGGCTAAAAAGAACAGCTAGAATGCTAATTACTGTTTCAGGAATTATCCTTTACACAGTTAAATATGTATCTAAAAATGAATTCATGAATAACTTTGTAGTCATTTAATCGTTTGGTTTTGTAAGACATTTAAATAAAAATACCGCAGACCCAAAAATAGTCTGGAAATGGCAAGGAATATCAAATATAAGTAAATATTTTTCCTCAGTAAGATTAAAGTGTAAAATTGCTGATACCTGGTTGTTACCATATCACTGCTGGCCCCAGCAGAGCAGTCTGCTGTGACCACCAGCACCTTCATGCCAGCCAACGGGTTAATACACAAAACAGGGCAGTGCAAGACTTGGTCCGTGATTCTCATTGGTTGAAGCAACTAAAATCAAATTTCTGAGGTGTGCTGGAACTGTGTTATTGGTATATTCCCCAGCATGATTTAAAATTTTTGCATTGAAATGGCACTGACAGTGCGTAATATATTTTGCAAATGAGAATAGATACTAAAAAATTTATGTGGGAATATATTTCAAGAAACCCTTTCATACCGAACCTGACAATTATATTGACACACAAGGAAACCCACCTGAATGGCACACTGGGTTACACAAGCATTAGCTGTAGGTGTAGAATAGGTAATTTACACGGAAAACTTTTCATACAAATTTTATTGTAAAGCACACTAAATTTAAGGGAAAGGTGCAATGTCTAGATGAGATAAACTTGGACACACAAGAACTGGTTTTGCTCAGATATATGGAAAACTAACTGTAGTATTATATGACTTACAACACATCTGAGGTGCAAATTTGTGGAGAGGAGAGATTGCATTGAACCTGTTGTGTATGGTGCACATTTTCTTGCAGTGCTGGGATAATGTCATCCAGATTTCAAAATTAGTGGTTTAGTAATGAAACTCTCATCAGTTTTAATATTTAAAAATAAACATGCCTGAAAAAGGAAGCTGAATTAGGACTTTCAATTAAATTGCAGAAATGTTCTTGTTTTGCACATTCACTGCGGATGACACTTAAAAGCACGGTGTTAGTAGCTCTTATTGACCTTTGTGTCAGCCACAGTGAATATGTTGAAGGTTTTAAAGTAACAAAGTAGTTGTTGACATTCAGGTATTAATGGATGACAGCAGCAAACAGCAATGAAATAATGTGAATTACTTAAACCAGGAATTAAACAAGTCTACATAGCTTTGAACACAGTCAAAAAATGGTTGGTTCAAATGGCTCTGAGCACCATGGGATTTAACTTCTGAGGTCATCAGTACCCTAGAACTTAGAACTACGTAAACCTAACTAACCTAAGGACATCACACACATCCATGCCCAAGGCGGGATTTGAACCTGCGACCGTAGTGGTCGCATGGTTCCAGACTGTAGCGCCTAGAACCGCTCGGCCACTCCAGCCGACGAACAGTCATTTCAAACTTGTTATTCACTGCATATTTGTATGCTATAACTAATACAGCAACCTTTTATTTTCTCATCTTTGATCTGGGACACGTGTCATATCTTACTTGTTTTCCTAGAGCAACTCTAGGTTTACAAGATCCACATTTCAGAATTCTGGTAACTGCTAGTCCTACCTCATGCTGAAAGTGTGGGTTGATAGCTGTCTCTTCAGGTATGATCGCATCAACTGCCATTTCAGAAACTTGAAGCAAAAACGTGATTATTCAATTTTTTGTCAGTGATGAATATCACTAATGATAGGTATATTCATGCTGGTATAGAACAGTGCAGGGACATCTTCTGGAACACCTGCTGGGTAGACTAAACTGTGCACTTCACATCCAGTGCATCAATTTCTTCATAGGTAGTATCATATTACACTACTATCTCAGACTTGATTGTTGCGATGCTCAGCAGCATTATGCCTTGAAGACACTAAGCTAACAGCCTTCTTAAGTTTTTTGAATGAAGGATATAAGTAAGTAAAATACCCAAAAACAATTAAGTTTTACATTTTTCTGTCAGGAACTCTTTTGGAATCTTTCCTTTTATTATTATTTTGTACATGTGTGGCCTTTTTGTTTCCTCTTCCCAGCTTGACAAGCACATATGATTTGCTTAATGGGGATATTTATGGTAACAAAAAGAAAAAAAAAAGAAAAAGAAATATGTGGATACAATGCAACCTGCAAACCAAGATAATCCTCCAAAACTTTACGAGCCTAGGAAATAAGCACAATGATTTGGACATAATAGCATGTTTTAATAAACCAGATGTTTCAGTTATTACTGAGCACTGGTATACCAAAAAAGAATCTTATTACGCACCCATTAACAAAGAATTTCTGCTCATCTTTCAGTAGGGATATCAAACCTTATGGTGATGTTGCAAAAAGTGGCAATAATTGGTGCTCAAAGATGTAATTCCTTACGTGTTGAAGGTGTTACTGAACTTTCTGCGATAAGCTATAGATGGGAAAGGAAACATAATTTTAGATATAGAAAGACCTCCATCTGAAAGTACAGATATTTTTTTAGCTAATCTCTATCAGTTGCTTGTAGAGAGAGATAGTAAACACTCTGGGAAAACAGCTGGGTAATTATGCTGATAATTGTTCACAGTTTAATAAAACCTTATCTAACACAAATCAGTTTTCACTCTTAAGGATGGTGAGTGACACACACAGATCTAACATTGCTGATATGTAATACAGGG
Organism: Schistocerca americana; assembly: GCF_021461395.2. Lineage (NCBI taxonomy): Eukaryota > Metazoa > Arthropoda > Insecta > Orthoptera > Acrididae > Schistocerca > Schistocerca americana. The sequence goes on along the minus strand of NC_060123.1, from coordinate 447,675,074 downwards.
TACCCAGGACTTTGTACTGGGATACTTTTGTTGATTTATGTAAATGACAAAATACTGCTCCCCAAATTCAAGGATAGCTCTGTATGCCGATGCTACATCCATTGCACGCAAGTGTAAAGATCATGAGCAACTACAAAAACTATGAAACTGTATTACAAATGAAATAATTCGGTATTTCTACGAAAATCATCTCATTGTCAGCACAAGATTGCAGCAGTAATGGATTTTCACCCCACAAGACAGATTTTGAAATTCAGTTGTGCACTGGAACTGATATTGTCATCAAAGAAAACTACTGCTTGGTTACAGTTAAACTTTCTATATTTAACATGTTATAATGTGGAAACTAATTACCGTACAAGAACATAACTTGGTAGCATTAATGTCAAGGACATGGGGAAGAGAAATAATGCAGAATCAATTCAATTGAAACACTTAATGTGCTGCTACAGTACACCATACCATTACATATCAGTACCATTACTGATGATGGTGATGGAGGCTGTTATGAAAAGCTTGCAGTTTTATTCAAATCTGATGTGGCAAGTCAACAGAACTTTTTATCCATGTGAGTAAAAGTATTGTGTAAAATCGATAGCGCAGCTTCTTACAGAAGTCTCTTCAGGGCCCTTCGGAGTCTTTCACTTACATGTCAACATATTTACTCCCTAATAGTATTTGTTGTCCATAATAGGGGTAATTTTACTCCATTCAGTTAAATGAACTTGCAAAATACTGGAAGTAAAAACAATGTCCATGTAGACTATACATCCATGCCTACGATTCAGAATGGAATTTCACATTTGGATCGAAAGTCTTCAATAGGTTGCTGCTAACCATCAGGCAGAAAACTGAATATCCTAAGATATTAAAAAAAATACAAAATAAAAAAATTATTTTATTAGTCTCTCCTTCTATAATTATAATTAAACGTAATGTTTCGACTCAAGGATGCATATGCTAGTTAACACTACAGTTCAAATTAACAGGATTTTAATTTTATCATTTTATGCAGGGCTGACAGTACTCATTGCTTTGTACGAAGTATGAGAGAAAAACAGAACTTGAATAAAAAAAAACATTTCTAGCTGTCACGGTCATTACTTCCTTCCTCTGTGAAGATGAATATCTTTTGTGACTGAAAATGAGGGGAAGATCACTTACACCACCCGTATAGAACACTTATTTGACACATTCATGAGTATTGCTCCAATGTTTGAGATCCAGGTCAGATTTAAGCAACACACTGAAGCAACTCTGAGGTTGGACGTTAGATAGGTTACCAGTAGTTTCAAACTATGTGCGAGTATTATGAAGATGCTTGGCAAACTCATGTGAGGATCGCTGGAGGTGAAACAATGTTCTTGTTTTATAACACTATTGAGAAAATTTAGAGGGCATGAGAAAACAGGGCTCGGATAGTAGATAGCCTTTCTTCCCTCTCTCTATTTGCGAGTGGAACAGGAAAGAGTGATTTGTAGTGGTACAAGGTACCCTCCACCAGGTACCATTTGGTTGCTTGTGTAGTATGTATATACATCAAAATACGGAAGTTAATTGTGACTGCTTACTACATTAAGAAGTAATAGTTGAACTAACCTAAAGCTTCGTGATTTACTTCAAATGTTTTCTCCCACTGATACACTCTGACAGTCAGTGACTTGCATCTATAGCAGTCTTACAATTTGGAGATGTCAGTATTGCTTAAATCTATTAATATTCCCTCAGTGAGCTCTTTTTATCTTAAGATCACGTAAACTGGATTTTTGAGAAACTACACACAGGTAGATGGCATATAGCTGTTTACAGAAAAACAACGATACAAAATTTAAGCATATCGGTAACAGACACTGGGCAAGAGCACATATCTGGGCTAGAGCACTATACTGGATTTCGCCCCCTTCCCCCCCCCCCCCCCCCCCCCCATTTTCCCTAGAAACCTTGGCTATTTCGCCCCCTCCCCCCCCCCCCTTTTCCCTAGAAACCTTGGCTGGAGTTATAAATTTATTTGTAGCATAGTCTAAGGTATAGATTAGGGTGAAAAGAGATAATTTCGTTGACAGTTGTGGAACACAGCGAATGAGAAACAAAGGTTGTGGCAACAGACAGACGTGTGGCTTTGCCTAATATTTGTTTGCGGCATATTTAAATGTATTTTCCCACATTTCTCATAATTAAAAAAATAATAAAACTTCTAGGTCATCCACAAAAACATATATTTGAATATGAACAAGCATCTGACGTGTTTTGATGCATATTACGTACAGATATCGTACACAAGCTCGAAAAATGCAATGGGCGTTCCACTACGTATCCTTTACCATATTTGATTCGTTTTTCCGCATATGCTACTGCTGGTATGGGTTCAAAGACAAATTCGTGCTGCAAACGTCTCAGTGGTAGTTAGTCTACATTAGTAAGCTGCAGTTAATGTGTTAAAAACATTTAGACACATTGTCCTTAATGCGTAATATGTGTTATGCTATAAATCACTCTGCCTTTCGACCAATAATTTGTAATCAGTTGGCTTCAATCAATCACGTAAGACTCTAATATGTAACTTTGACTACGCTGCGGATTATTATGTCACTATAATCGAGATTATTCGCATTCAAATCTTCTTTCTACATTTAATTCTGTTAACGGAAGATTCATTCAAACAATCCGGATTGATTTGACGTTCCAAAACAACAGCTGAAGGCAGGTCTGTATAAACGCTGTTTTGACGTCACTTACGTCAACAGAGTTGTTAACAGGTCTAGTCACCAGGCAGCGCTGTCACGCTTTCAGCCTTTCTGATGACGTCTTGAAGCGATTCCTCGGGGCCCGCGAGACGCACGTGGCTGGGCCCAACCGTAGACAGAGACATAATAAATCTCTGTGCCCATAGAGGATGTATTACGGATGGGCTTAGCTGCGATTTTCCGATATCAGGGATTTCTCTGACTACTACTTTCGGTAAAACTGCGATTTGTCGCAGTTAACGAATTCACAACATGTACCCCTCTGCTATTTCTGCGATTCCTACCATTTTGCTACCCCTGCGATTTCTATGACTTCTGCACTTAACGAGATTTCTGCGATTTATCATCGTAGATTTTACACTCTCATTATGCTCATGTAAGAAATCAATTGTGTCAATGCAACCGAAAAATATTTTCTACGTGTATAGGCGATTATCTATGAGGGCCTAATCTAACATTTGTAACCCAACTGACAAAAAGTTACCTAAACTGTATTACTAATATGTCCAATGATTCTTCCTCAGTTGTTACATGATATACAAAAGATACACTTGCCCACAGACAAAATTTCGTCTCAAGAACACAGTTAGTAGTAAGTATGTTTTACTTATGTTCTTCCCTTGGCTTTAGTTTTATATTAATGTGTGAAAATGTTGATAGTGTGATGTTGATAATCATAACACAAATACCACAAAGTACCATAGGAGTTCAGGTTTAGAATGCGGATTCTAACCGTGTTGTCATTTTCATATGTATCTGAACCACATTGTCATTCACTCGATATAGCAATAATTCAAAATATGAGTGACAGCAGAACTGGAAAAGTTGCCATAGCGCCTTTACACCTACTTCGACAGAAGTAAGGTTAGTTTCTAAGTTCGTGAATGAACGTAAGGGCATCGTTTATGCAAAGTGTGAAACCTCCACCTGCTCCACTGCTTCCATTACCAGAAGTGTTAGCAGTTGTATAATGTGAATTATATTGCCAGTAATTAGTAGTAGTGTAAAAGTTTAATAATACTCGTGATTTTCCAGACGCAGTTCCCATTTCGCTTACTGACTCCTCTATGTACCCATCCACATCTAGAAGAGATGTGTGAAGATTCAGAACGACCCTTGAAGAATTTGCAGCGTAAAAGAACGTTAATTGATACCATAAGTGTTGAAAATGAGTATTGGTACAGTGTGTCATTGAAGTCATTATGCGATTTGGACGGGATGATACATTATGAAAATTCCATTTTGACCTTTCATCCCATACCCCTAAATTTTCTGCTGTATATTTCGTGATAAAGACTTGCTAGAGTGTGTTACCAATCCGTCCACCCCTCCCACCTTGAATGTTTGTTATGATGACAGACTGACCCTAGTGTAGCCCAAAGTCTCGGTTATGTTGGAAAGTTACGAATTTTAAGGTTGATGATGTGCAAGTGAAAACAGTGGGAAGCAGTGATCATACAGTTACAAGCTGACATTGGTAATAGTACTAACGTAATATTTGAAAATACGGAGAAAAGTTAACTGCGTATTTTACTCTCAGAAAAAATATCTGTCTTGTGAATACAGTTGTTACATTTGTTGAAAGATACATAGCAAACACCAGATTGAATTTTTAGTGGTTTATGTACGGTATATGTGTGTAATACGCATCAAAATAATTTTCAGAGACTTATCCATTTTCTGTTTTTGAAATTACCCCTTCAGTT